>NW_012115311.1:3963837-4031828 GCF_000951035.1 Colobus angolensis palliatus | reverse complement strand
CACATGCACACGGATGTTTATTGTGGCACTATTCATGATTGCAAAGATTTGGAACCAACCCAAATGTCCATCAGTGATAGACTGGATTAAGAAAAGGTGGCACATAGATACCATGGAATACTATGCAGCCGTAAAAAAGGATGAGTTCATGTCCTTTGCAAGGACATGGATGATATTGGAAACCATCATTCTCACAAGGACAGAAAACCAAATACTGCACGCTCTCACTCATCGGTGGGAATTGAACAATGAGAAAACCTGGACACAGGGTGAGGAACATCACACCGGATCACACCGGGACCTGTCATGGGGTTGGGGGCTGTGGAAAGGATAGCATTAGGAGAAATATCTAATGTAAATGACGATTTGATGGGTGCAGCAAACCACTATGGTACATGTATACCTATGTAACAAAGCTGCACGTTCTGCACATGTACCCTAGAACTTAAAGTATAATTTTAAAAAAAATACAAAAAAAAAGAGAAAGAAATCCTATTTATCGTACTTCTCTCTCTCTCTCTCTCTCTCTCTCTCTCTCTCTCTATATATATATATATATAGTTGGCCTGGCACGGTGGCTCATGCCTGTAATCCCGGCACTTTGGGAAGCTGAGGTGGGCAGATCACTCGAGGTCAAGTGTTTGAGAACAGCCTGGACAACATGATGAAACACTGTCTCTACTAAATATACAAAAATTAGCTGGACATAGCGGCGCACGCCTGTAATTTCAGTCACTCAGGAGACTGAGGCACAAGAATCGCTTGAACCCAGGAAGCAGAGGTTGCAGTGGCCTGAGACTGGCATCACTGCACTCCAGCCTGGTGAAAGAGTGAGACTCCATCTAAGAAAGAAAGAAAGAAAGAGAGAAAGAGAGAGAGAGAGAGCAAGAGAGAAAAGAAAGAAAAGAGAAAGAGAAAAAATAGAAAATATACAACTTGAGCAACAGAGAAAAGACAGAGCAGAAATGAGAATCTTGGGGACCTGTGAGACTACACCTACAGGCTAACATTCACGTCATGAGAGTCCTGGAAGGAGAAAACCAACAGGGTAGGATTTCAAGTTCACTTGAAGAAATAAAAGCTAAAATATCACCAAATTTGGTGGGGGGATCCCCAAAACCTACAGATTCAAGAAGCTGAGCGAACCCCAAACAGGATAAACCCATAGACGTTCCATAAACATCTACAGACTATATCTGCCCAACGCTCTTCAAATTGTAAAGATTATAGCAATGGACAAAGTAAGGATACTCTCCTATGGCGATTGCTTCCCATCTTGTCAGGTATATGGAGGTGTAAAAGCATCATTTTAATCAACCAGATAGCTGTTATGGTCAATATCTGTGCAGTTTGACATAGGACACCTGAAGGCAGAGAACTGGATGACATGACTCAGCTGTTAAACTGAGTGAATCCAAAAGAAAAGGCCTTGGAAAGGGAATATAAGAGGGATTTATGGGCAGAAGGAAAGTCATGAAGAAAGATTTTAGGAAACTTGAAATCATGTGGTGTGAGTATATTTTTAATATTACTTAACTGCTACTTGCAAAGTGGATAGTGGGAGGTAGGGAAAGAGAGTGTGCTAGATATTATATCAATATTTGAAATATTTAAAATTAAGTAATGATAGGGTTCCCTGTTCTCTTCAAGAAATTTAGTAAAATGCTGATAATCCCGCCATTGTGTGACTTGAGGAGTAGGAGAGGAATGTTAATGCTTCTCCAAAGCATCTTCCCGACCAACCTTATATGGTCACAGTGATTAAGGTTTTGAATTAAGACACATTAAATGTCTTTGTAAAAATGCACTTAAGCTTATGGAAATTGTAACATATTTAACAATAATCTGTCATATAAGAGTGCCACTTTTAGCTTTTTGATTAGTATCTGTAATGTATAGGCATCCTATGGGAGCATTATGCCAACAAGCGTTGTTGTAGAAAAGAGTAGGTATTAAGGCAATATATGGGCATCCGAGTAGAAACGAACATTGATGTGGAAGGAGTTCTGTGGGAAGATGACACCCTACCCGGATTAGCTTAAATGTGGGTTAAATAGGCAAATGTGGGCCGGGTGCAGAGGCTCACACCTGTAATCCCAGCAGTTTGGGAGGCTGAGGTGGGCAGATCACCAGAGGTCGGGAGTTCGAGACCAGCCTGACCAACATGGAGAAACCCCATCTTTACTAAAAATACAAAATTAGCCGGGCATGGTGGTGCACGCCTGTAATCCCAGCTACTCAGGAAGCTGAGGCAGGAGAATCACTTGAACATGGAGGCAGAAGTTGTGATGAGCCAAGATTGCGCCATTGCACTCCAGCCTGGGCAACAAGACCGAAACTCCACCTCAAAAAAAAATTTAAAAATTGGTAAATGTGTGTTATGTAAGACAAATAAGTGTGTTAGCACTGATTTTTAATTATGAAGACTTGAGAATAAAATGCTTTTTAAAAATGCAATAACTAAGACTTTGCTTCCTTTTTCTTAGCAATTCCATTTTCTTCCAAACCACAAGATGAGGTCCTTGTTGCTGAGCCTAGGAAATCTTCATGTGTCTGCATTCAGCTCTTTCTTGGACTCCTAAAGAACAAATTAGTAGTGTAGCTGAACGCAAACCATCAATTAGCAATTCATTGCAGGGCATCTCTTTTCCATGACCTTGGATAGTATCCTGCCTCTTGTTGCAGCAGACACTAACAGTTACATCTGCAGGCATTGGCTTCCCAGCACATAGCACTGAGACTCAATTAAATCAACATTTTGAGTTGCAGCTGTAACATTTTAAGTTCGTGCTGTAAACCCGGTGAGCACTCAGTGTGCTTAAACAAAAAGAAGTCACAGCTAATATTATCATTACTGGATCCAGCAGATAGCCCGTTGCCTTAGGAAAAAGAAATTAAACAGTGAAGACTTGAAATAGTAGAGTCAGATCAAACACGGACAGCATGGTAGAAAGAAATTTGTTCATTTCTCAGAAGAAACTGTGATAAGTAAACCGAAATGAAAGAAACACACAGGAAACACACCACAGAAATCTCATACTTTTTGTTTTTGAGGGAGAAATGATGAAAAACATTCCTACAATTTATACTTCAGCAAGAAAGAAAACCAAAGGCATTAAAAAAACTATATGAAAGACCTTCATACCTATTCTAGCACTACAGTCAAAATGTTGGACAAACCAGATAAGATTCATGTCCTTCATTGCACTTACTTGCTCACAGCCAGAGACAGAATATGCAAGCAAACACAGGCTTAAAATTATTTTAACAATGGGCCTTGAAATTGGCGGTCACTGAGGTGGTGAAAGACTACTTTAGATAGGGTACGCCTGAGAACGCCTGTCTGAGGATGTGAGTTTGAGCCTGTATAATAGTATGAAACAGGCATTGCACTCCAGAATCAGGAAGAATTGGAACAAATGCTCTAAGCCAGGAAAAACATTTGGAATATTTGAGTGAAAAAAAGAAGGGCAATGTGTTTAGGGTACAATGCATGAGAAAGAAAGAAGTAAGTGATAAAGTCAAACACATATATGCAGGGAGCAATTCTACTCTGGCTGGTCATTTCTTATTGCTTGGAATTCAGCATAAAAATGTGAAATTATAGTTTTTCCCACTACAAACTTAAAAAAAGGAAGTGGCAAAGTCTACTCTTGGATGGCCTTCAGACTACAGGATATTTCTAGAGTTGACAGCTGCCTTCTGCAGCAGTGGTTGACATCAAAAGAAAGTGTCAGAAGCAAACAGTTAAGACGAACAAGAGAGGAAGGTTTCAATGGAATCACCCACTCCTCATCTTTTTATAAGCCATTTCTACACTATTTCTTTGGGCTGTGAGGCAGGGACATTTTTCTGATTATGAAAGCATTTAGAATCTTAGCTCTATGTTAAAATTGTTTGTGTTATAAGATTTTTTTTCTAAACATAGGAAATAGTTTGCATGGACTACTGCAGTTGCATCAGATAATTCCTGGTTCCAATTAACTCTCATATTCTGTCATTCTTTGAAACTTGGATCAAGCAGTGGCAGGAATGGAGCAAGGAATGATCGCAAACTAGAATACATTCAAAATAAAGTAAGAGTCTAGATTTTGCAAATAAGAAGAGGTCTCAACAATTCAGTAGAGCAACAAGATAACTCATGACAATCAAAAGGAAGATGCAGACGAGCACTGAGCTTCCAGAGATACTGTATTTAAGGAGAACATACTTATTTATGGACTCTGGGATTCCAAGTTGCAATTTCAACATCAGAACTCAAAAAGAAAGGAATAGTTGGGGCAAGGGATTTGGTATCAATATTACAATGGAAGTGTTCCACAGACTGTTGATCCAAATGAAAACTTTGAAGGAAGCACCCTGATTTAGACTATAATTGACCTCCTTAAGGAGCATATCAGACTTTGTTTTGACTTTCAAAAATTTGCACATCGATTGGAAAGGTCTTTCCACTAAAAAGAAAACATTTGATTAATTGTGAACTTGGTAATTTTTCTCACACAAATCAGAAAAAATAAATAAACAGAGAGGCTTCTACTTTTTAGGTTCATGATGGCCAAGTGGAATGACTGTGGCATCTTGTTAGTAGAGTTAGAAAGAGAAACAATGTTAGATATAGAGGCTAATCCTCATTAAAAAAAGGATTTAAAAATGTACTATTGGGAAATATAATAAGCTCATGGCCAGGCTCTAAATAATATCACTCAACAAGAATTTAAGAAAAAGCGAATGTAAGAATTCTCAGTCATAAAGCTCAAAAGATGTATATTGTGTTCAGTAAATAAGTATAAATACGTACACACAGAAATCCATTATGGCAGCACAAGGAGAGCTCTGATAAGCAGGAGTTTCAAAAGGATTTGTGGGAAGTAAATTTTATAGACTTCACAAAACATGGCAATGCTCCAAGCAATTACTAAGTGGTCAATATTAATTACATTAAAAGTAATAGCAAATTAAAATATATGACAAAGGACTATGAAGAAGCCTACAGCCAAGGATTCACTTTATTTGTTTGATCTGTTTGCAGGTAGATATAGATTATGACCTTTTAGGTATAGTCATTGGCATTTTGGCTTCTGAGGATTTGTAAAAATAAAAGGTGTCTTCAGTTGTATTTGGAGAAAAATAAAACAAACAGAAAAAAACAAACAAACTGGGTTTTGATATGTCCACTGCTTTAGCAAACTAGTATAAGTTAATGAGAACAAGGAAAGATGATGATAATGCACAGCTACCATTTTTTTCAACATTGCTCTTAAAGGAAATAATTTTCAAACTATAGAGGTCAGAACAAACCCAACTATTTAAGAGTTGAGAAATGTGGGGCAAATTATCATTTAGCAAATGATCCCTGATGCAAACATTCCTACTTTCTCTCTAAAATACTTAAGAAAACAAAGTGCTCACTACAACTTCAGTAACACTGAATTCATTAAAAGCATATTAAAAAAATTTACACACACACACACACACACACACACACACACACACACACACACAAAGGTACAAGACTGAAAAATGACAGAAATGGAGCAAACTTCCCTGGTTGAAAAGCCTTTACAAAGCCTCTTAGCTGTTACTTATTACCTGCCTACTACTTTCAGAAATGTAAGTACTATACTGAACATATAAGCATGTCTTCATTTCTTGCATATTAATAGTTTTTAGTGTTATTTTGTTGGCAGAAAATATTTTCTGGAATTCACCATTCCTGATACATCATTACAAGGTAAAATATTATACAGCATTATTGCCAGTGAGGTAGGCTGGATATGGCCCTCAAATATGACCACGCTCTAATCCCTGGTTACCTTATATAGCAAAAAGGATGTTATAACTGTGATCAAATGAAGAATTTTGAGAGAGAAAGATTATCCTGGATTATTCAGGTGGGCTCAATATCATTATAAGGATCCTTATAAGAAGGACTAATGAAGGATCAGAGTCAGATAAGAAGGTGGTGTGTTGGCAGAAGGGAAGATGGGGTGATGTGCTTTGAAGGTGAAAAGAGGGCCACAGCCGAGGAATATCAGCATCCAAGAGAAACTGAAAAAAGTAAGTAAATGGATTCACCCCTCAGAGCCTCTAGAAGGACCCAGTCATGCTGACACCTTGACTTTGGCCCAGTGAAACTGATTTCAGACTTCTGACCCCCAGAACTACAAGGGAGTAAATTTGTGTTGTTTTAAGTCACTAAGTTTGTGGTAACTTTTTATAGTAGCAACAGGAAACTAATACAGTTAACATAATCCAATATTAATATGAGCAGTTGTTAATTCTGCTTGATGGGATAACTTTTTCATGCCATTTTATATTTTTTCAGAAGTTCTACAATGAGTTTGCATTGCCTTAGGAATTAGAATACACTCAGTACGTTTTATTAACCAGTGGGCATACGTAGGTTGAATTTGTGAGTTATTTTTGTTTGTACATAAAGTTTAGAAACAAAGGCAATCTCAAAGTCGGTCTTTTCTTCATTCTGGTTTCCCGTTGATAAAAATGTCACTTCTGTGGTACATTTGTTTACTTATTGCTTTTTTGTTTTCTTCTATTTACTTATGATTTTAGCAGCTACGTGTTTACTGAAATATAATGCTACTGTTAATTCATGCCATTTTTTTGGTAATAATAGATCTCCCCTTCATTGTCCCTTTTTAAAGGACGTGGCTTTAAAGAAAGGTGTCAGTTGCTGATTTGCTGCTTAGACTAACCATAATTTTGGTTTCACAACGTCTTTCCTAGATTACTTCTTATCATAACAGTTCATGATTCTTGTGGCTCTTGATCCTATCATTATTAAGGTTTCTATATTAAATTTTATATTCTGCCTTGATGATTACTCCCAGAGTCTCCTCAATTGTATCCACAGTTTTAGATTATTGCATTACTATAAGTTTTAACATAGTCCTATGGCTTATGAAAAAATTGATTGCTTTAAGAGCTTTTCCAGATGCCCCTGGGCCAACACCATTCCTTTGGAAGTTCCTTCAGTGGTTTCTTTTCAGCTTCTGTTAAAGAACTTTACCACTGATTTTTATAATTTAATACCAATAATCTCACAATTTCCACAGGAGCACTTTTAAAAATCTACATGGCAATTATTTAAAAATTCCTGTGCCATATCTTTTTCTTCTCTGCCTCTGTAATCACATAAGAAAAAAAGGACTGAGACATCTGTGCCCAAATGATAATTTTTCTTTTGTGTTTTTATTTTTCACTTTCATAATTTAAAAAAAAATGAAATCAGGTTTCTTGAGTAATTGTTTCTGACTTATGCTGTCAGCTTCTCTCACTGAGATGAGAATTGAATAATAACTGAAGACAAAAATAATTTAATAGAACTTAATAAGGTATTTTCATTATATGGGAAAATAGTTTTTCTGGATATTATGATTACTGTTCAAAGATTCAATATTAGTGTCTTAGTGTGTTATATAGCCAATTAAATCAGACTGATTTATTCTGAACCCATATGAGAAGTTATTTATAAATGGAAAATGTACTTGAAAACAATTATAATAGCATTTATTTAAAGAAGTTGAAAAATAAACCTGTATCAAATACAAATAAAAGATGTTTTACATTATTAATTAGTCTACATTTATTCAACTCTGGATGCTTAAATTATTTTGTTGAAATGAAACAATTTAAGTGCAAAGTAAATGAAAATATGTTTATTAAACATTGCTCTCTATTATAGTCTGAATGTGTTCCCCAAAATTCATCTGTTGAATCTTAATGGTCAGTGTGTTAATATTGAGATGAGGGTTTTAGGAGGTGAATAAGTCATGAGGGCAGAATCCTTTTGAATGGGATCAATGCCCTTATAACAGGGCATAAGGGAGTAAGTTGCTCCTTTTTGTTCCTTCTGCCATGTGAAGATATAACGTTTGTCCCCTTGAAGGCTGCAGAAATGAGGTGCCATCTTGGATGCAAAGAAAGTACAGTGCTCACCAGACAACTGAAACTGCTGGCATCTTGATCTTGGACCTTCCAGCCTCCAGAACTGTGAGAAACAAATTTATATTATTTATAATTTACCAAGTCTGTGATATTTTGTTATAGCAGCACAAACAGACATTCTCCATCTTTAATATCACCTGACGTCATCTGCTTTACCTGTTGCAAAGCATTTATCATTTTTTAATATACAATATAATTTACTTACTTCTCATAGTAAAATTTAGGAATGTTATGAATATAACATCTTCAAATATAACATCAGGCTGTAAACTCAACATTAGCAGGTAGATTTGTCTGTTTTTGTTAACTGATACATCCCAAGCACCTATTATATAATGAAAACTCAGTTAATATGACATTAACATATAAAAATGTGTCCACTACTGAGAGCCAAGCATTTTTATAGTCACTAGAAACACAGCAATGAATATAATGGACTCTTTCCTCATGTAATTGATATTCTAGAGACTGAGGTTGCCAGTGCCTCAGATAGTCTTCAATAATAAAAGAAAATCTAAAAATTTTAGATTTTTGAACTGAAGTTAAAAAAATGGTTTGATGAACTAACAACTGGCCATTTGGGTGTCTGTGTTAGTTTTAAAATTCAGACAAGAACTCACTAAGAGGTTGTTTTTTAGCTGATCCTTGAATGGCACAAACAAGAATGCCATGGAAAGAGCACTTTGAGAAGGGGGCACATTAAGTGCAAAGGCCTTTGAGAAAAGTAAGAACAGGACGTTATGGAAGCGTGCTGGAGGGGTTGGGTTGATGTGTCAAGGAAGATCTGTGACTAAGCAGAAACCAGAAAGATAATCTTCAGGTTAAGAGTGAGTGAGAAAAACATTTCAGATAGAGGAACCAGTCTAAGGGAAAAAGAGAGCATAGTGTTACTTGGAGCATAGAATATAAAAGGGTACAGTGAAGAAATGCGACTGTAAAATTAAGTAATGGCCAGATCTAGAAAGCATTCAACTTCATTGGACTTTATTTTAAGAAAACTCAAAAGACATTAAGGGCATTTAAGCGAGGTAGGAAAGTGAGTTTTGTTTTGTTTTACAAAGTATAAAGTAGACTTCTGCTTCCACTAAGCATAACTTAAAAACCTGGACATTAAGAAAAATAAAAGTAAAAAGATGATGAAAGAATATAGTAGGTCAGCTAGGGACTTCAGTACTCAAGGAATAAAATGATTGTGAGTTTTTGGGTTTATTTCTTGCCTAATATATTCCAGACTTGGAGCTGAAGAAGCCAGCAATCTGAAAAAGCCAACAGGTGCAGACAAAAATAGTTGTAACACAAGCCTGCTCCCTCTAGCAAAAGGACCAGGAAATGGGCAGCCTAACGAAACAGAAAACGTTTAGAAGATAACTACTCTACTTCAGTCAAATACCTTAGGAAAAACTAGCCTTACTACCAACACTGCCAGCAAAGGCCGAGTGAGGAGCTCAGATTCCTAGCATAGTAAAGCTGTACCAAGGCACCTTTGTATACCTGTTGCTGAGCAAGGGAATGCTCTTTCATCCCTGGGTGGTAGTAACTTTCCAGGATCTCCTTTTGTCAGTTGATACCACATGGAGGGAAGCCTGGACTTCCATTCTCTTACTCTGCTGTAAAAGGTACCACCTTCCATATTTGACTGTGGTGATGCCAGAAATATGAGGCTTTTACCGTGATCAAGAGATAATAAGGTACTCCCCCAAACCTCTACCTCCAACCAGTAATAAGATCACCTTTGAGTACCAGGGGAGGCTGAGTGAAGGAACTGAACCCCTATCACTACTAGGCAGTTACTAAGGTTGCTCCCCCTTCCCTTGTATCCTTGAGGAATGAAGATATTAATTAAGATATCCTCAGATGAGAAGAAATGAAGAAAATTTGTCATCAACAGATCTACTCTAAAAGATTAGTTAATGGAACTCCTCTAAACGAAAAGGACACCATAAAGATTATTTGAACATCGGAAAGAAAGAACAACAGAAATAGTAAAACTATGGGTAAATACAGTATAATTTTTCTCTTCCTGAATCTTCTAAGTAATTTTTGATGTTTGAAGCCAAAATATAATATTGTCTGACTTGGTTCTAAATGCAACTCCAAACCCCCCCCCAAAAAAACTAGCCAAAAAGATACACTCAAAAACACTTTAGTTAACTCAAAATGGCATTCTACAATATATTCAAGAAACACACAGGAAAGTAGAGAAAGGGAAACAACAACAACAAAACAAGAAAACAAACAGAAGACAAAAAATAAAATGGAAGACTTAAGCCCTATATCAATAAGTATATTATATAAATAGTTTATAAATACATTAAAATATAGTGATTGGGAGAATGGATTTTAAAAAGCCCCAAACTCTATGCTGTCTACTAGAAACTCACCTCAAATATAAAGGTACGTTGACAAGGAAAAAGATTTATCATGGAAACATTAGTCAAAATAAGCAGGAGTGGTAATATTAATATTAGAAAAATTTGACTTCATAGCCTAGTCATGGTGTACAATTATTTTATATGTCACTGGGTTTAGTTTGCTCGTATTTTGTTGAGGATTTTTATGTACATATTCATAAGATACATTGGTTTTTAGTTTTCTCTCACTGTGATGTGTTGTCTGGTTTTGGTAACAGAGTAATAGTGATCTCATAAAATAAGGTGTTTATTCCTCTTCTGTTTTTTGGAAAAGTTTGAGAAAACTTGGTGTTAATTATTTCAAATGTGTGGTGGAACTGAAGATCTCTGAATCAGGCTTTTCTTAGTGAGTTTTTAAAATTACTGTTTTAATCTCTTCACTTGTTACAGCTCTATTCAGAATATTTATATGTCTTTTTAAGCCAGTCAGTAGTTTGTGCCTGTAGGGTTTTGTCAGTTTCATCTAAGTTATATAATTTGGTGTTTTATAGTGTTGCTCAAGACTTGTTTTCTTGTTGATCTTCTCTCTATTGTTCTATTATCGACAATGCAACATTAAAGTCTCCAACTACTATTGTGGAATTTCCAACTTCTCCCTTCGCTGATATTAGTTTTTTTATGTATTGTATGCTTTGATTTTAGGCACATATATGTACATAATTGTTATATCTTTCTGATAGATTGACTCTTTCATAATCACAAAATATCCCTCATTATCTCTAGTAACATTTTTTGTTTTAAAGTCCATTTTGTAAAAATTTTTTGTAGTTGCTTTTTACATTTTGTATTATTATTCTATACTTTTACTTTCATTCAATTTATGTTTTTTCTATCTAAAGTATTTTCCCTGTAAAAGGCATATAGTTGGATTTTTTTTTCCTAAACCACTTAGGAAGTTTCTGCCTTTTGGCTGGGATTGTTAACCTTTTCACATTTAACGTTATTACTGATATAACTGATATAGTTGGATTTACACCTGCCATTTTACTTTTTTGTTTCCTATAGTTTCATGTGTTTTTTCTTCCTCTGTTACCCATCTTACTCTTTTTAATTCCTTAAGTCTATATTTCCTAATATACCATTTTAATTTTGTAATGATGTTTTAACTATACATTTTGAGTTACTCTACATTGTATGCATGTATATTTATAAATGTATACATTTTAGCTTATTAAAATTAGCTTCAGATTTATATTAGCTTATCTCCCATGATTTATAGAAGCATTACTCCTATATAGCTCCATTCCCTTCCCCACAGTTTTTGTGGCATGCTATATATATTATATATATAAATGTTATAAATCCAATAATAAATTGTTATAATTATTACTTACCACCTACAGTCATTTCCTTAGCCTAATACACCCATTCACATCTATTGTACTGTTTGGGGCAAATATTATGCATATGTTACATTTTCACATGTTGTGGGCTCAGTAATACCTCATATATATATATTATTTTTGAGACGGAGTCTTGCTCTGTCACCTAGACTGAGTGCAGTGGCATGATCTTGGTTCATTGCAATCTACGCCTTCTGGGTTCAAGTGATTCTTCCACCTTAGCCTCCTGAGTAAGAGTGTGCTACAACGTCTGGCTAACTTTTGTATTTTTAGTAGAGATGGTTTTTCACCGTGTTGGTCAGGCTGGTCTCAAACTCTTGACCTCTGGTGATCCACCCACCTTGACGTCCCTACATGCTGGGATTACAGGTGTGAGCCATGCACCTTGCCTACAATTGCTTTTTAAAATCTGTTATGAAGAAAGGGAAAATGTACATTTCTACTCTCTTTTATAATTACATAATTACCTTTTCCAGTATTTTTTATTTTTTCATTCGGATTCAGATTATCAGATGAGACCAGGGCCAAATACTTTCAGCCTATAGAATTTCCTTTGGTATTTCTCGTAAGGTAGATCTTCCAGCAACCAATTCTCTCTGTTTTTGTTTATTTAGAAGAGTCTTTGTTCTGTCTGCATTTTTGAAAGAAAGCTTTGCTGGATATAGGATTCTTCATGGAAAGTTTCTTTCTTTGAGCACTTTTGATATGTTATCCTCCTGCCTTCTGGCCTTCATTGTTTCTTCTGAGAAGCCAGATCTTAATCTTACTGAGATTCCCTTGTAATATTATAGACTTGCCAATGCACCACAATGTAGCAGTCTTTCATTGTGTGATATTACCAGGAGTTATTTGTCTCACAACCAAGAGAATTAAGGAGCATGAACACTAAGGGTGAGGCTGGAGCAAAAGTTTAGTAAGTGAAAGAAAAAAGCTCCCTGTGGTGAAGAGCGGGCCTGAAAGAGGGTTGCTGTTTTTATGGTTGAATGCAAAGCCTTTACAAGAAATGGATGAAGGTTGAGCATCTCATTTGCATAAGGTGCAAATTTCTGATAGCTCCACCCATCCTCCTAATGAATATGTGGGCCCTTAGCTTGACCTACTCCATATTGCCTTGTTCCTCTTAATGTGCATGTGTCAGGGAACAGAATTTTCCACAGTGGGCATGTCTGGGCAAATCACCTGTGTAGACTTTCTTATCTGTGTGGCTGTGGGCATATCCTAGGCAAACCCCCCTGTGCAAGTTACCTTATCTGTGTCTGTTGGCTATTCTTTGGTTGGAAAGAATTCAATGAAGGATCCACCCTAACTGCCTGCCTGACTTGTTTCTTCCTTTCCCCTCTCAGTAAGGTATGAGTCATTTTTCTCTTGCTTCATTCAAGAATTTCTCATCTTTGATAATCAAAATTTTGACTATTATTTTTCTGATTGTGGATCTCTTGCATTTATCATACTTGTAGTTTATGGAGTCCTGGATGCTTACTCTTGCTTTTTTGTTTTTTATAAATACAGGAGTGTTTCAGTCATTATTTCTTGAAGTATTTTTTCTACTTCTTTCTCACTTACTATTATGTGTATGTTGGTGTTCCATATTTATCTGAGACTGTGTTCCTTTTTTCGTCATTCATTTTTCTCGCTGTCCTTCAGCTTGCAAAATCTCTATGTGCACTTTCAAGTTATTAATTCTTTTTTCTATTAGTTCAAATCTACTCTTGATCTCATTCTAGTAGTAATTTTTTAATTTATTATATGTTTTAACTTCAGAATTTTCATTTGTTTCTTTTTAATCATGTTTATTCCTTTACTGATATTGTCTATTTGATGTGCATTGTCACCATCACTTCTTTTACTTCTTTAGTTATGCTTTCCTTTAGGTCTGTAAACATGTTTATCTTGGCTATTTTGATGTTCTTTTCTGTTAAATCTGATATCTGCTCATGTTCACAGGCGATTTCTGTTGCCTGATTTTTAATATTTTTTCTTCTTCTGGCATACAAGTTATATTTTAATTTCTCTTTATGCCTCATAATTTTCTAATACCTCTTAGACAATGTATTTGTAGCAACTGTGGGTACTTCTCCCTCTCTTTCAGGAACTGTTACTGTCATTTGCTTGTTTATTTATTTAGTGACAGCTGGATCATTTTAGTAAAGTCTATTCCCACCCCCCTCCCCAACCACTCCCAACATACACACAGTGTTTGGCCACTGATGTTGTTGCTTAGGTAGACACTGCTCTTAGTGTGTCAGCAGTTTCTATGGGAAGACAACAGCATTGGTAAGACTCTCTTACTCTCTTTCCATAGCTATATTTAGCTTTTTCACTCCACTAATTGCTTGCTGATTGCTGTATTATTTTCAACAATTCCATGAAGTGTGAGTAGCTCTACAAACAAATCCTATCAAATTGTGGCTACTTTGAAGGAACTGTTTCTAAGGTCAGCGTTTCATATTTATTGTGACCCCAGAAGGTCCCCTTTGCAAACAGTTCACTTATAGTCTAAGATGTATCTTCTTTAAATCCACCAATCACCTTCCTTTTGTCTTCCACTATAACCTCCACTGCTTTTGTATGTGTGTGTGTGTGTGTGTGTTCCTAAGTTTAAACTTTATGCTCTATTCCAAATAGAGTAATTTCCTTTGGGAAGAGATTCAGAGGTATCCATTTTAGGACCTTCTTCTTTCTCAGGGCAAAAATCTACAAGCTGGGCTCTGGGGCTGGTGGGGAAGACAATAGCAAGCTTTTGTCTGAGTGATTCCCCTACTCAAAGGGTTGAGCACTCAATGTTGAGAGAGGCAGCACCCAGAGGTCTCTGAGTTGCCTCCTTTAGTGTGGAACTTCCACATGCCAAACTGAGACAATGTTAATTCAGATCCCAGTGTTCTCAAGGTATGTGACACCAGATAGAACCTCCATTTCACAAATGGGAGCTAGATGGAAGAAGAGAGCCCTCAACTTTTGACTTCATTTGCTGGAGCAACAAGTAGTTCAAGGCAGGATGAGAAATGTGAAAGTCCTGTTCCTCTTGAGATGATAGCCAGAGGCAGATATTTCACAGGACTGTAAGCTGGAGGGGCTGGTGAGTCCTGTGTTCTTGGTTGCTTCAGTCACACTGAACTGGAAAGGAAAGGGCAGGAGTGGTCCTGGTTCAAATAGCACAGACTTTTGCCTTTTTGAAATACTTTTCATAGTGAGAGGACTAGCTGGATTTCCTAGGCCAACTAAGAATCCCTAAGCCTAGCTGGGAAGGTGACCGCTTCCACCTTTAAACACCGGGCTTGCAACTTAGCTCACACCTGACCAGTCAGATAGCAAAGAGAGCTCACTAAAATGCTAATCAGGCAAAAACAGGAGGTAAATAAATAGCCAATCATCTATTGCCTGAGAGCACAGTGGGAGGGACAATGATCGGGATAGAAACCCAGGCGTTGGAGCCAGCAAGGGCTATCCTCTTTAAGTCCGCTCCTTTTGTGTGGGAACTCTGTTTTCACCCTATTAAATCTTGCAACTGCACTATCTTCTGGTCCCTGTTTGTTAGAGATGGAGCTGAGCTTTCATTCGCGCTCCACCACTGCTGTTTGCCGCCATCGCAGACCCGCAGCTGACTTCCATCTCTCGGGATCTAGCAGGGTGTCCCCTGTGCTCCTGATCCAGGGAGGCGCCCATTGCTGCTCCCGATGGGGCTAAAGGCTTGCCATTGTTCCTCCATGGCTAAGTGCCTGGGTTCGCCCTAATCGAGGTGAACAATAGTCACTGGGTTCCATGGTTCTCTTCCATGACCCACGGCTTCTAATAGAGCTATAACACTCACCACATGGCCCAAGATTCCATTCCTTGGAATCCATGAGGCCAAGAACCCCAGGTCAGAGAACAGGAAGCTTGCCACTATCTTGTAAGCAGCCCGCCGCCATTTTGGAAGTGGCCGGCCACCATCTTGGGAGCTCTGGGAGCAAGGATCTCCTGGTAACAATAGGTTTTCTCCAATGGAGGTTTTTTTTTTTTTTTTTTTGATTTGCAGTTTGTCCTTAAGTCCATTTCAAGAGCTTTAAAACGGTTGTTTTTTAAACTGATTTTCACCAGTTTCACTGGGGAACATGTCAGGGAAGTTCCTCACACTGTCATGCTGTAAATTGATTATCAATGTATTATTTTTTACAACTGTATATGAACCTACAACTATCACAAAATAAAATGTTTATTTTAAAATCATGCAATAACAACACAAGTAGTTATGTAGAATTATTATTCAGTCCATTTCTCATTTCCAGGATAGCTTCAAGTAGACTAGCAAGCTAATTTTTCTCTTTTGAATCTCAACAGAGAAAAACTCTCTTTTCACTTTCTGTAATCCATTAATATACTTTACATAGCAAATCACTTTTGATAATGTGAATAGATTTTGTATAATAAAGTGTATTGATGATAGGTTAAGGAGAAAGTTAAGGAATTGAGACTGAACACCCAGCAGCTAATGTCTTCATCAGTTGTTCTTTAAATGATTGACTGTTCAACCAAATAAATGAATTAAGTCAGGTCAGTATTAATGGTGTTACACTCTCTCTTTTTCTTCACTACCATCATCCAAGTCCTCTTAAATTCCTTACCAGCATCATCATTTAAAACTCATTTAAGAGTTCATGAGCTTGTCATGTGTCATGGTCATTCAAAGACACTACTGAAAATGTTGCCATGGTTTGTTTTATAAACTTGCTATATAAAAAGGGAATAATAGGAGTGCTATTTTGTAAATTTTTATCCAATGCTGTGGCCATCTATTTTCCAGAAATTCTTATATCATTATCTTTCCCCCCGAGTTTGAGAGACTGGGTTCTAAGAAGGTAAGAAAAAGTGCAAAGAGGCAGTTCAGACACCCTGAGTGCAGTCCCAGGGGTCACTGGAGCAAGGAGGAGCCTGGTGAGGATAAGCACAGGAGAATTTTGGACTTGATATCTGTTGTATAATCAAAATGTAAAAGCCTCTGCCATGCCTCTAGTCCTTTCACTTTTATGTTTTTCTTTTGAACTAAGACAAATTTGCTTTTGAAAGAGAACATTAGCAGGATTAAAACATTACCCCCCACACCACCTGTGGTTGGTGAGGGAAGAAAGCAAACAATCAGAAGGGATCAATCCATTTCTAAGGCAAGAAACATTGCTGGTTTGAAAATGCAGACCACCGACACTGAGTAATTTCATCTCACTATAAATAGCACATTAGCTGAGAAGGAAAATCACCCAGGCAATGACTGAAAAATATCTTCAGAATGCTTGCTTTACCTCTTTTTTTGGATATATATTCTTTGACAGCAGTAACTGGTGAATTAAATAAATTTCTGACTGCATAGACATCTGTCACCAACTAAAGAGATGTCTTGGTTATCTCCTTTGCTCAGTGCAGAAAATCAGTGTGGAAAATGTGAGTAAAACATGTTTGTCCTAGGACATAAATGAACTCCATTGGTTGTGAACATCAAACCAACTAGTCCGCAAGTCTGCATTTTATTCTCCATAGACAAAGCATAAGTGAATAGACACAATTAAAACCAGAATACTAATACTTCTCTTATACAGAGAGATTTTTATTAAACATATTGCTGTCAGAGGCATGTGAACCAGAACAACTCCATCTTGAGTAGGAGCTGGGTAAAATGAGGCTGAAACTTACTGGGCTGCATTCCCAGGTAGTTAAGATACTCCAAATCACAGGATGAGATAGGAGGTTGGCACAGAATACAAGTCATAAGTGTCTGTTCATATCATTTGCCCACTTTTTGATGGGGTTTTTGATTTTTTCTTGTAAATTTGTTTGAGTTCTTTGTAGGTTCTGGATATTAGCCCTTTGTCAGATGAGTAGACTGCAAAAATTCTCTCCCATTCTGTAGGTTGCCTGTTCACTCTGATGGTAGTTTCTTTTGCTGTGCAGAAGCTCTTTAGTTTAATTAGATCCCATTTGTCAATTTTGGCTTTCGTTTCCATTGCTTTTGGTGTTTTAGACATGAAGTCCTTGCCCATGCCTATGTCCTAAATGGTATTGCTTAGGTTTTCTTCTAGGGTTTTTATGGTTTTAGGTCTAACATTAAGTCTCTAATCCATCCTGAATTAATTTTTGTATAAGGTCTAAGGAAGGGATACAGTTTCAGCTTCTACTTATGGCTAGCCAGTTTTCCCAGCACCATTTCTTAAATAGGGAATCCTTTTCCCGTTTCTTGTTTTTTATGCAGCCAATAGACACATGAAAAAATGCTCATCATCACTAACCATCAGAGAAATGCAAATCAAAACCACAATGAGATACCACTATCTCATTGTGTTAGAATGGTGATCATTAAAAAGTCAGGAAACAACAGGTGCTGGAGAGGATGTGGAGAAATAGGAACACTTTTACACTGTTGGTGGACTGTAAACTAGTTCAACCATTGTGGAAGACAGTGTGGTGATTCCTCAAGGATCTAGAACTAGAAATACCATTTGACCCAGCCATCCCATTACTGAGTATATACCCAAAGGATTATAAATCATACTGCTGTAAAGACACATGCACACTTGGGTTTATTGTGGCACTATTCACAATAGGAAAGACTGGAAACCAACCCAAATGTCCATCAATGACAGACTGGATTAAGAAAACGTGGCACATATACAACATGGAATACTATGCAGCCATAAAAAAGGATGAGTTCATGTCCTTTGTAGGGACATGGATGCAGCTGGAAACCATCATTCTCAGAAAACTATCACAAGAACAGAGAACCAAACACCGCATGTTCTCACTCATAGGTGGGAATTGAACAATGATAACACTTGGACACAGGAAGGGGAACATCACACACCGAGGCCTGTTGTGGGGTGGGGGTAGTGGGGAGGGATAGCATTAGGAGATATACCTAATGCAAATGATGAGTTAATGGGTGCAGCACACCAACATGGCACATGCATACATAGGTAACAAACCTGCACATTGTGCACATGTACCCTAGAACCTAAAATATAATAAAAAAGAAAAAAAAAACATAAAAAAATAAAGTAAATGCTGAAGAAATGATAAAAAAAATACAAGTCATAAAAACCTTGCTGATAAAACAGGTTGCAGTAAAGAAGCCAGCTGAAACGCACCAAAGCCAAGACAGCCACGAGAGTGATGTCTGGTTGTCCTCACTGCTACACTCCCCACCAGCGCCATGACAGTTTACAAATGCCATGGCAACATCAGAAAGTTACCCTGTATGATCCACCTTTGTTTAGCACATCATCAAGAAATAACCATAAAAATAGGCAACCAGCAGCCCTTGGGGCTGCTCTGTCTATGGAGTAGCTATTCTTTTATTCCTTTACTTTCCTAATCAACTTGTTTTAACTTTACTTTATGGACTCGCCCTGAATTCTTTCTTGAAGGAGATCCAAAACCCTCTCTTAGGGTTGAATTGAGACCCCTTTTCTGTAACATTGCCCTTCTAACATTGACCAAGAAGTAGAAAGTAAGAAAAAAACAAAAAGGAATGCTTTAATTTATGCACAAGGAAATCCTCAGGTTTTCATTCACAGCTGACTGAGCTATAGATTCATTATAAAAATTTAACGTGATGTTCAATTTTATAGTTGCTTAGGAGTAATTAGAAACTACACAAGGGAGACTAGAGGGATACTGGTGCAGAGATACTGACAGCGGCAGTGACAGCCAACATACCAGGTTCTCATCCACGATAACGGTTTGATTCCTCAATCTAATTATTAGTTAAATATGTGTTCTCCTTCTAAGCTTTTAAGCTCACCAGGCAGGGATTCAATCTTATTTATTGCTGAATCCACAGTTTTAAAAACACTGGCTAAAATATATTAGCTACAACAAATAAATGAACAATGTTTTAAGATTTTTCCAATGAAGAAAAGAATGTTTGGGAGGTAAAGCCACAGGCTGCCATCTCCCCCTTGGTTTTGTATAATCAGAGCATCAGAGAAAGACATGTGGAGTCCAAGTGGGACAGAGGGTGCCAGTTGTGTGGTTCAGAGCCAGGTTATAATCCTGGTGTTGTAGTCCTTACAGCTGTTTGCGAATATTTTGCAGCTTCTCCAGCCTGGCACATAGGAGGCATATGCTCTTTCACTTCCTTTAAAAATATAATTTGACTTTGCTGAAGAAATGTGAGCAGAGGTGCCATGTTTCACATTTGAGAGACTGTGCCTGATTACTCACATTTCCTGCTGTGGTCATTCTGGAAGCTTGGCTCAAGTTGGATCCTCCACCTGCCTAGATCCCTGAGTGACTAGAAAGAGGAGAATATCCCACTCCATGTACACTAAAATGAACACTTTTTAAAGTTATTGCCTGCTTTCTATTCTACAATTGAAAACAATCATTTTCTCTACTTTTTTTTTCCAAATAAGAAGTGAATCAGGAAGTCAGTGCAGTTTTGTCCCATGGATATATTTTACCGAGGTGAAGTCGAGGCTTTTAGTGTACCCATCACCTGAATAATGTACATTGTAATTTCTCCTCCCTCCCTCCCTTCCGTCCTTCCACCCTCCCACCCTTCCAAGTTTCCAATGTCTATTATTCCACACTCAGTGTCCATGTGTACACATTATTTAGCTCTCACTTGTAGGTGAGAATATATGGTATTCAACTTTCTGTTTCTAAGTTATTTCGCTTAAGATAATGACCTCTAGTTCCACCTATGTTGTTGCAAAAGACATGATTTTATTCTTATGGCTGAGTAGTATTCCATTGTATATATATGTATATCACATTTTCACACTACTCTTTTTCTCTTCCTTCAGTTTCTTTTGTTTTTTCTTTGAGGTGGAGTCTTACTCTGTTGTCCAGGCTAGAGGGCAATAGTGCGATCTCTGCTCACTGCAACCTCTTCCTCCCAGGCTCAGGCAATTCTCCTGCCTCAGCCTTCCAAGTAGCTGGGATTACAGGTGCCTGTCACCATGCCTGGCTAACTTTTGTATTTTTAGTGGAGACAGGGTTTTACCAGCCAGCCTGATTTTGAACTCCTGACCTCAAATGATCTGCCTGTCTTGGCCTCCCAAAGTGCTGGGATTACAGATGGAGCCACCACGCTTGGCCAGTTCTCTTCTTTCTAAAGTGAAGATGCTTATAGTCTTGCTCTATAGGTTTGTTTTGAGGGATGAATGCATACATACATAATATATATATTTTAAATTGACATATTTTATACATTTATGGAGTACATGTGATATATATATATTATATATATATAATGTTTTGAACAGTGCCTGGCACAAGGTAAATATATTATATACATTTTGCTAATATTAGTCAACTAAAATTTATTAGGTATCAGCTATGTGCTAATATGCTAGTGTTCAGAATTAAAAGGAAAATGGTTATAACCCATGCATAACATCACTCTCCAAGAATGAGTATATTGTGGAGAGTTAGATATATTAATAGTAAATTAGAAGACCAAGAGTTAAGTAAAATAGAAGATGGTGTACAAAATATTGCAAAGAGGAAGTGTAGCGCTCTATAGTGATAGAATAGTTAGGATGGATATTACCGTTATTTCCATTTTATGTAGAGAGAAATTAAAATTTAGAAAGATTATATATTTTTGAAGCTACTGAGTATTAAAGGAGATGCTTGAACCTAAATATTTTTAAATTGACATAATATTTTATATATTTATGGAGTACACATGCTATTTTGTTCTGTGCATGGACTGTATAATGATAAAGTCAAGGTATTTGAGATGTTTATCACTTTGAGTATCTATCATTTCTACTTGTTGAGAACAATTCTAGTCCTCTCTTCTAGTTACTTTTTTTCTTCTTCGAGGCAGAGTCCCACTCTATTGACCAGGCTGGAGGGCAGTGGCTAGATCTTGGCTCACTGCAAACTGTGCCTCCTGGGTTCAAGTGATTCTCCTGCCTCAACCTCCTGAGTAGCTGGGATTACAGGAGGTGTCCACCACATCCACCTAATTCTTATATTTTTAGTAGAGACAGGTTTCACTATGGTTGCTAGGCTGTCTCAAACTGCTGACCTCAAGTGATCTGCCTTCCTCGACCTCCCAAAGTGCTGGGATTACAGGTGTGAGCCACCACACCCAGCCTTCTTCTAGCTACTTTGAAATATATGATACAACATTGTTAACTATAGTCATTCTACTCTGCTGTGGAACACTAGAACTTATTCCTTTTATCTGTATGTGTGTTTGTATTTACTTCTCTTCATTCTCCTTCCCACCCTTGTTTCCTAGCCTGTAGTATCTATTATTCTACTCTCTCTGTCCACAACATCAACTTTTTTAGCTCCCACATATGAGTGAAAACAAGTCATATTTGTCTTTCTGTGTTTGGCTTATTTCACTTAACATAATGACCTCCAGTCCCATCCATGTTGTTGCAAAAGAAAGGATTGTATTGTTTTTTTTTATGGCTGAAGAGTAGTACATCGTGTATATATACTACATTTCCTTTATCCATTAGTCTGTTGATGGACATTTAGGTTGATTCTGTATCTTTGCTATTGTGAATAGTGCTGCAATAAACATGCACAAGGAGTACAGGTATGTCCTTGATATACTGCTTTGAACCTAAATTTCTAACCCCAATCTTTACACTACATCATTCTGTTTGTAGTTATTTTCCTCCATTTCTTACTGATAAATTTTTATTTATATCACAAATCTGAAAAAATTCTGGAAGAGAAACTTCTTGCTTTGGTAATGCACCAAAGCAACCAACCTGTCTATACTTATAACCATATATTCTGAGAACAATTCATACTCCTTTGTAACGGTAGCAACTCAGTTTGACCTTTTTCTCCCTCAACTCAAGTACTTTGCTCCTCAGATTTTCCCCTTTCTCCCTTGCATTATTGTTTTTTCTTTTTAAATTTTTCCTGTCACAACACTAACATGCTAAATTATATCCCCACCAAGTTCTCGCTTTTTTTTTTTTTAAACTTCATTTTACAGCAAAGCTTTTGAAATAATTTATGGTAACTTTCTCCAATTTCTCAATATTTATTCTCTCTTAAGTCCGTTAAAATGAGGTTATTTCCCCACTGGTCAATGAAACTGCTTGTCAATTTTCTTTATCAGATCTATGTGGCCATATCCACCAGTCTCTTTCAGTCTTTAGCTCATACAACCGAGTTAAATAAACAAATGAAGAGTCGATGACCTTAGAGGCTACCAGAAGTCCTGTTGATTACACAAATCTGAAATCTGTAAGTCTGTATGAGCAGGAAGAACATCATCTTGATGAAGTCAATATATCTCAAAAGAGGAAGCTAGAAAATGATCTTTCTAAGGTTTGGGAATTGGGAGTAATTACAGAAGCTTTTGCAGAATGGACACTAGTAACTAAGCTCAGTGAGTTGTTGGAATTGTCAGTAGTCTTACTTTGGAGCACATGTGGTCATTCAGGGTTGGCCTCTGGTCTTATCTTGGGAAACATGAATCTGAAAGTGTGAGCTTTGGTTAAAACTATCTGAGCTTAGATAATTTTGTTGCGTACTATAGTTTTGTGCATGTTATGGTATAGTAAGTTTTGAGTTTGCTTTGCAAGTTAGGGCGTCTATTTAATTTCTCAAAACGATTCTTGGCTCTGCTATATTAGGGACCTGGAATAGTTTATCTGGTCATTCAAGTACTTAGACAGCCCCTTAATCCCATTTTAATTCTCATCCTGACTCTTAAACTTACTTACAATCATGTCAATCTACAAATTTACACTTCTCAGAATCAACATTTTTAGATATATCCTTGTGCATATATCCTCATTGCCTTGTATTGTGCCTCTTTAATTATATAGCTAGCGTAGTGTCTGAAGCAGAAGCATTACCATGACCCAGATTAATAATTGTGATCCTAATTGTGCAGGCTTCCTCTCACCTCGGCCTTCCAGCCATTCCTAATATGCCAAAAGGAACAAGAAGACCACTGAAAATGGAAGCAAAGTTAGTGTTTTCTGGTTTGTATAACTTACCCCATAGGAAAGATTTTTAGAACAACTTTAATTGTCTTATATTAGACCCATGGAAGAGTTGAAGTTGAAGATTAGAACAATGATCTGTTGGATATTGGGGCCCTGTCAGCAGGGAGCAGTGATGACTGAATACCCACCAACAACAACAACAACAAAAAAAAAATCAGAAAGACTACTAAAAGCATATTTGCCTTTCTAATATGAATTACATACTATATGGCTCCTTAACAAGATCACATATGTTGCAATTTAATTTTTTCTTGATAATTCAAAGTTATCATATTACCAACTATTTTAATTATGATACTACAATACACTGAAGCCCTTAGAATCTGGCTGAGATGTTTTTATTTTACCCCAAATAAGTAGTTTCCAAAAGTGTGAGTATAATGTGAAACAATATGATAATAAAAATTTCATGAAAATATGAAATGTACCTGAGAAAATTTTAATAAAAGTGAATGTAATTTTTAAACAGACAAATATCAAGGCTTAAAGAATTATACATGGCTTATCTGGGAAACTTGCTTAAGTTTAAGACTTTATTAGCCAGTGGTGCCAGAGAGATGATTATTTGCTCTCCCTGAGCATTTAAATACACGATGCAGGGAAAACCATGATGGTCGTATTTGGTTATCAGCATATATTATGATCTGTCTTGGTCAAGAGCCAGTAGGACTGTAATCACATTCTAGTAGTTTGAACATCATTACACAATTCCCACAAATAGACAGCTATTATTTTAAAGCTATCCTAATTGTAGCACTTGCTATAATAAGCTATGTAGGCTAAAAATATTTTCAGCAAAAGTACACATTGGATGACAATGGTAACCACTGTATTTTAAGAGTCTTTTCAATTGTTCTGCAGCCTAAGAAACATGTGACTGGCGTGTTCTTCCTTTGCTAGTGGTAAATTCTATTCACAGAAGGACAGTGAGTACTATGAAAGGAGGAGCTACCTATCTCGGGCTTTAACTTTTGCTATAGCTGTCTTTTGTGGAAGTTTATATAGTTATGCGGTGGTTCATGGCATTCTTCCTCTCTGTACCTAATGGATATATTGGTATTTCAAGTGAAATAAGATTCCTTACTTTCAAAAAGCAATCTCTGTAAGCAGCTGCACGTATTATCTTTGTACATGTTATGTACTAGCTTATTGTTAATTTAAGTTTCGTGAATATTGAATTCATACCTTCTATTCTTTTCTGTGTCATATTTTTACTGCATGTTAACTTGATTATTCATGTCTTTGTTACTTACCAAATAGTTATTACCTGTAATTAGAGAACAATATGTTTTTGACACTTGGCATGGTGGAATAGTCTCAAGAACTTGCGATGATCTCCTTTACTACCATCCTTTCAGAAATACAAACCTGGACACAATAGCACTGATTCAAAACTATAAACATCCTTGTAAATTTTAGACATGATGGGAATAAAAATTAGTTGGCAATCTAGTCTTTAGAAGTAAACTGGGCACTGTAAGAGAAACATTATGTTATCTAGCAATAAAATACACAATTTGAACTTGAACTGCATACTAAAGTAGTGGTTTGTTTAAGAAATTCTGGTGACACGAAAAAAGTATTACATCTTGAAAATGAGTCTACAGTTCTGTTTATATGCAATTACAAACAGGCTATTTTGAATCAACATTTTTTTTTCTTACCGAAATTAACACTCATTCTCTGTACAACCATTTGGACAACTCTGTAGTATGCCCAACACAGCATTTACTATGATAATATAAATGAACCACTTTCAGGCCTGGTTGTTAGATAAAGAATGTCATATATTAAGGTAAAATCTTACTGAGGAGCCTCACTAGTATCTAGAGCTAGATTTTATGTAAATATTTCTGTGCATATCACAAATATTAGGTACATTCTCTTTGAATCCACATAATCTATAGATTAAGAAAGTTCTATATTCAGTCAAAAAGTAAAACATGGGTAGTCTGCCAAAATCTAAAAGACATTAAGTAGTGAAAATGAAAATCCAAGAGCAGATGTAAAAGGACTGTGTGGAGTGCACACAGTCTCTCCTTCCTGTTTTATCTTCATGGAAATTCATGTCGGCGTCAGTTGGGAGACATTGCACAGACTCAACACCTAGTGCTTGACATTTGGCTGCAGAGCCAGTAAATACAAATGTCTTCCAACTTCCCTTAGTCCTTCTAACCTTAAATACCTCAACCATACCACTATAAAAAAAATTGCAAAAACAATCTAAAGGACAAAAGAGCATTCTATCATGAAAAGGTATTTCAGATCCCTCCACTATTCATCACTCCTGCCATTTTCCTAGAGTCAGCCAAAAGTGTGTATTGAGTAGTACTTCTAAATAGCTAGCTATAGTGCAAATTAATGCGTGCAATGTAGGGTTTGGGATTTCTCAAAAAGAAATTATTTTTGTAAAATAATGATTTTCAATGTTTTACATCATTGTATATGCTTTATACAATGAAGCCATTACATAAAGCAAATGAAAGTGATATTCCATGACAGAATCAGAGGTGGCATCTGCTGGGCTCCTTGAAACTATGTAAAAACCATCAGGCAGTGTGAAGGATATGGCATGGCTCAGAGGTGAGGAGAATGGCTACATTCTGTGGACTTAGATTGCCTGGTTTTGAACTCCAGCTTTGCTATTTTCTAATTGTGACACCACCTAAGTCATTAAACTCCTTATGTCTTGGCTTCCTCCTGTTTAATAGGAAGTTCTTATGAAAATTAAGTAAGTTAACATCTGCAAAGCATTTAAAGTTGTTGTGTCAAAGTGACATTTAAGAAAAAAAAGTCTTCCTTAGTTCATTCGTTTTATTGTCTCTTGAAATGAGAAGTATGAACAACATAGTGGTTTTATTTTCTGGGATATGGAACTTCCTAACTAGATTGCCATTCTTAGATCTACTATACATTGGTTGTTGGAATCCTAGAAAGATCATTCACCTTGGAGTTGCCAGTCCTGTATGTGTTATGCGTATAAATGTGTATGATCTTTCCTAAGCTCAGAATGTCACACTACATTCATTTCTCAAGATTAATAAGAACTTTAAAATAACTATAAAAGTAATTATTTCTAATTTAGGACCAGTTTCTCAATCTGTTCTTTCTTAACTTTCTCTACATATTAATTCAATTAACACCTAAACTAATATAGATTCATACTCTCAAAAAAAATCCCAAGGCATTTTCAAGGGCCTCCAGTAATCACTGTGCAATTTTCACTCAATCTGAAATAGAGGAAATCCAAGCGACATTCCTTTACAGATGAAGCTGTATTTTCTACCTTCATATATGTGGTTAGAACAAGCTGTCACAAATTAGACAAGATTAACATTTAGAAAGTGATCATATTACTTGTTTTCATTCGATTCCTTTTGGTGATAACTGGTAAGTTATTTATTTACATAAAAAATTAATAAAAAATTAATAAAAAATTAATAAAAAAACAGCCAGGTACAGCAGTGGAGATGAAAGGGGATGGTAGCTGTCATACAAAAATGTCTACTTATCATTACTAATTTGTCTGCAGCATGCTGGAAGTTTTATTTATTCCTAGCTGACGACTTTGGTTATCTGGGGTCTGTCTGTGGCTTAGAATGTAGATGTTTAATTTTGTCAAAAATACAGCCTATTGTGGGGTATAATATTTCTGACATATAAGAGAGAAATAGGGCATTTAATAGCATTTATTTCTGGGGGAAATTACAAGTATTTGCATCGAATTGAAGAAAATGACTGCAAAACAGTGAGAGCACACTGAGCTCCTGAGAGCAAAAAGCACATTCAGTCCTTGAACATTCATTACCTACTGAGTTCAAACAGAAAAGTGTTTTTTTTTTTTTTTTCTCCAGAGCCACCTCCATGATTGGAGTTTTAAAGGACTGTGGCACAGGAAAATGAAAAGCTGATTGGGAAAATTGCTAGTTGAGGGAATACACGTTTTAAGGTATACTGTAGCTATTGAGCTTACATAATATCATCATTACCTGTGATTATATCTGAATACGTTTAGTTAGAAAGGTCATTTAATTTCTGAGCCATCTCAAAGGAAAAAATAACTGGCTAAAAAAATGAGATGATTAAATTGCTAAAATAATGCCAATCGCTATTCAAAACTTCATGCTTTTATTTACTTTAACGTGCATTTTTGGTTCAAAGGAAACATTTCCCATTTTATCTTTCTTTAAAAGATATTTCATGTTGGTAACAAGCAAGCAAACAAACAAAAAACCCCCAGATACTTCAGAAAGATACTAGGATTTTTAGTCTCATTTTATAAATAATGGCTGTTTTTCTCATTACACAAGTGATACATGCTTATTGTATAATAATTGAGAAAAAAGTACTTGTAGGAAAATAAAAGCAACCATTAATCTACTGCTAATATTTAAAGAAGATTCTTTTCTCCCTGTTTATGTGTGTGTATGTGGATGTGTGTGCTGGGGGTATATGAGAATTAATATTTCTATAACCTTTTATTTAATATATGCTATAAAATTTTCCTACATGATTACACACACACACACACACACACACACACATACACCCTACATTCCATTACGTTTAAGGATGTACTATGACGTCTTTATTTATCCTTTTTCCAATTACGGGCATTTACATTGAAATTTTTAAATAGGGTTTATGATGAATATTGATGCATAACTACCTTGTAGATAATCTGTTTCTCTAAGACAGAGTTCTAGAAGTGTGAACACATTACCAACATAAATAAGCATTTAAAAAGTCTCTGAATGACTTCATGCCATTTTCTAGATGTTGATAAATTTATGTTAGCACTGGGAGGGGGGATGAAGAGAGTTTGATAAATGGATTTAAATATACAGTTAGATAGAAGATGTAAGACCCTGTGTTTGATAGATCAGTAGGTTGACTGTAGTTTGCAGTAATCTAGTGTATATGTTAAAATAGCTAGAAGGGAATAATTCAAATGTTTCTAGCATAAAGAAAAGACAAATATTTAAGGTAATGAGCATCTGAGTTATACTGATTTGATCTTTAAAATTTATATGAATGTGTTAAATTATCATATGTACCTCAAAATATGTACAGATATAATATTATGTACCAAAAAATTAATTTAGAGACATTATAACTGAAAAATTTATACTAGCACCAACAGTGTGTGGTCTCTTTCTCCACACACATATATCATAAATGCTTACAGAACATATATACATATGCATACATGTTAGTTCATATATATATACACAAATATATGTATATATTTTGAATTGTATTGAATGAGCTCAGATGTGTGTGTTTGTGTTTTGTGTTTAGGCAGGCCTTTATGTGTATATATATTTTATGAAAGTATTTCAGAGCTTCAGAAATACTTCTGGCATTCACCACACATTAAATATTACAAAGAAGGTTCACTGCTTTTTGATTCTGTCTAGTGTTTTAAGTTATCTGGGATTCATATTCAAGATAAACTTTCTTGTCCTTCATTAATTACAGGACAAACATATCCAGATCACAAAGGGTCTGTAGTGGTGTCAAGTTGTTTGTGGGAGGGGATGCCAGGTGAATGTTTATGCCCAGGGCTCTGTCCACTTCTGCCTTGCTATAGATTCAACCAGTTTAAGTTGCATAATTAACTCTCCTAGTAGTCTTTAAAGGCTCTGCCAGCAAAGATTACAGAATGAACACCTAAGGACTGTTGCTATATCCTATTCATTTGAGTTCTCAGATCCTGTTCACTCTGAACTGAACTGCTGACCCCTAATATGAGGGCCAAATGAGTATGCAGGGTTCCCTAAGAGCTGTTTAGTGCCCCAAGGTTTGGTCATCTCATGGACACCTGGAAATCGATTGACAGGAAGTCAAGCCAGGCTAAATGGGTAGAAAAAGGGTTCACACATTTGCCAGGTCAAACAGGCAAGAAATTGAACCACAATGTCCCACAAAAATTCTGGAAAAATGTTGCCCAGGTAATTTGGAAAGGGAAAAGCACCAGAAATTGATCTGAAAATTATCCTGTTCACTGTCTTTACCATGAAAACTATAGTAGTTAATCCCCGGAGGTCATTTGAGTAAGGTAGATACTGAGATATATTTAAAGGCAAATAAAATATATTGTTTAGAAGATGTTTTAAATTATAATAATGGCATATATAAACATATACATGCATATAGACAGCAAAAAAAGCAGAAAGTCAAAGCTTTTCTTCTTTAGAGAAAACTTACCTGACTTTTTACATTTAGTGTGTTAGGTAGAAATTACTCTACATTATTTGCATAAACAATTACTTCTTGATTTTAAAATCTTCACATATATTTGTTATTATCTATTATAAAAAATACTTTACCCACATCATCTCCTGCAATCATACCTCCTTCCCCCAATGACTTTTTAAACTGTACATAGTTGTTTTTAGTCTGTTGATGATTGTTTAGAAATTTAAGAATTACCTTGATCTTTACATCAGTTCAAGAACTTTAGTTTCTCATCTTCCTTCTACAGAAGAAGAAACAATATATCCTTTACTTCCATCTATTTCTTTGCTAACACATCATTACTCATCTTCTCTCATCTGTGACCCTACTTTTATGTATTCAAAATTTAGAACATTTATATTGTCTTTTTAGATTTTTTTAAAAAGATGTCCTTTTTTTCCTATAGTAATCATTCTCCATTGGGAGCAATTCTGACTCCCAAGCTCCCACTGCAAAGGGACATTTGGCAATGACGGGAGACATCTGAGATCATTGCAACTAGAGTGCTAAAAACATCTAAGTGTTAGAGGTCAGGGATGCTGCCAGATATCACACTGGATATTCCCCCATTTCAAAGAATGCCGATAGTGCTAAGTTTGAGAAACCATTTCTGCTGAAAACTGAAAACCAACAGGAGCTTTTTTTAGCAATACCAAGTTATAAGTTCTGTGCTGTTCAAAGGAGGATCTTAAAATCACCAAGATTCAATAAAATTCATTTTCTTAAATTTGATCATTGAATAAAAATCATGCCACATTTGGAACAGATTTTCTTTTACGTTTTGTTATTTCTGGAATTTTTAATTGCTTATCTTTATCTCATTGAAGGAAGAAATGCATGCTTTTTAAATCACAGCACTAGTATTATGCAGCTTCTTGATAAAAGGTCAGTTTTGTACAGATTGCTTATTATGACTACTGCACAGCTGTCATTTGGGATATTTTTTTCCCCCCTCTCTGTCACTTCTCTCCAATTTGCTTAGATTTGTCTTCTTCAGTTCTTAGATTCCTTTTTCATTTTGCTGATATAGAGTATTGGATAATTACGTCAAGAAAAATGTATAAGAGAGAAAAATGTTGCATAGCTTCACATTTGATCATTTAATAGGTTATAGAATCCCAGTTTCAAAACTGTTTATCACAAAACTTTTGAGATAATATTTCTTTGTCATTAAGTACCTAATGATCCTGAAAAAAGGTATCATGTTCATCTCATTCTAATTCCTTTGGGGTCATCCCCCCACCAGCTTCAAAACTTTTGGAGCTTCTCTTTAGCCTTGACTGTAGTAATTAGGTTCTTTTTATATGCAACTAAAGGATACAAGATTTAATTAACATAAAAGGTCTTTATATGTTTCACATAAAACAAAAGATAAACGTAGATGCTTCTGGGGTTGATTTGAAGGTTTGGAGTTAGTTTTTCTGAGATCCTTTATGCTATAACCGTATTCTTCCTCCTTCTCCTCTTCCTCTTGCCTCTTACTCTTCACCCTCTTCTTCATTCTCTTTCTCCTCTTCTTCCCCTTTCTCTTTCTCTTAGTCAGGAAAAAAAATATTTCCCACATAATCTCCTGTAGCCAGCTTCTCCCTTTTCATTTAATTGGCCATAATGGGCAAACATCTTCATTCCATCATTAAACAAGTAAAAGACTTATCTCCTGTGGTTGAAAGGGCACTGAACTTGTCTTAAGATATTGCTTCCCATTAGATATCTGAACAAATTCAGATTCTTCTCAGTAAGAAGGAGAGGGAAGTAAAGGACAGTGTCTACTTCGTTCTGTTTTCAGATTTGGTAAGTAAATGGCAATGTCATACATAGTATTTTGAAATTTTATTTCAACATCATGTATCAGCTGTTTCTCATTTTTTTTAGTTACATAAACGTAAAGAATGCAAGTGCAATTTTGTTGCATGCATATATTGTGTAGTGGTAAATAAAGTGTTGGTTTTTGGTGTCAACATCAACCAAATAATGTATATTATAATCATTAAGTAAATTCTCAGTATTCAGTGGTTCTGTTCAGTCTAAAAAGCATATTTTTGTTTGTGCTCTACAATTAATCTCCCTATAATTTTTTGTCCTCTTTTTCTGGAAGTACTAATAGAGAGCTATTAGTCCTTTGGACTGATTCTCTTTGCTTTTTTTCTCAAAAATTTTCATATCTCTTTTTTTAACCATGTTCTAAGAAAATTCTAATCTTTTTTCTTACTTTCTCTTGATTTTTTAATTATGTTGACTAATTTGAATACCATGAAGTCCCTGCATTGCTCCTTTCTCAACATAAGTTGTTCTTATATTAGTGCAAAAGCATCTTGATTCTGTCATAGAACACTAATAAGTATTTATTTATGTTCTGTTTTCTTCCCTAAATCATCATTATTTGCTATAGGCCCACATACCTTGGTTGAGTGACTTGGTCATATGCTTTCGTGCTGAGAATTTTTCCAACCTCTTTGTTAATACTGAAACGTTAATCCCATGGATAGCTGTGTTTTGTTTTTCCTTTTTTCTCCTGCTCTTCCTTGCCTCTGCATGAAGAAGAAGGTATATATACCCCAAGCTCTAAGCATGAGGATAGGGGATAACAACCAGTAGTCACACTCCATACCACCACTAGTGCCACAGAGGAGGATCCTATTCTAGGGCACCAAAACCCACTCTGAAAGATTTATCCACTTCCAAAAGGCCACTGTGTTTTTGCAGAAGATTTTCTCTACTTTGGTTGAAATCAAAAGTCGACATATTTAATGTGTGTTTGTTGGTTTGAGGAGTGATTTGAAGGATGTGACAGACAGTAGTTCAATCAATCACTTCCATTACTACCTTACTCCCAAACCTCACTCTTTAAATAAATCTTCTAAATCTAAGGACAAGACTGGGAAAAATGACTCCAACCTCCCCTCAAGACCTCTCTCCTTGTGATATTTCTGACTTTCTCCCAATAGTAATCCATAAATCATACCACAGGACTTCTGTCATCCTGAAACGTATCACAATCTTTAGTTTGTTCATGTCCTCTGTGCCCATTCACATTAAAAAATAAAAACACATAATCTTGTACTTAGTTGACACTTGAATGATTATTGGGGAGACATGGAAAATAAAAACTGGCTTTTTCCTACAGTATTGAAAAGGAACTCATGGTATAGATAACTTTATTGGCTGTACATCAAGCTGTGAGAACAGATTATTGAATTCATAGGTTATACAATTTTGCTTGGTCATGCAAGACCATATATAAACTCGCAGTTCTATTCCTTACTCAAATATCAAGTCCACATCAATTCAGTCCTGGTTATATCTGCTCCTTATAGCATGATTCCACCTCCACATGCAACTTTCTTCCTCACATTTTTCCATGTATTCATATAGGTATCCATTTATTTATTTATGTACCATACATGTGTTAAACTGCTCACATGCACCTGTTTTTCTGTTGGACATTATTGAGTTATGCATGAATAAGGCATGTCCCTGATAAACTAACATTAACATACAGCAAAATTGGCATAGAGAATAATTATTATATAGAGCATGACAAATGCTGTAATAAAGTTATGAACATAGTGCAGTGGGAGGAGATTACCCTTCACTGACTATTGCTCTTTTGTAAATAAGGCCACATTACTGAGGGCTTTAGTAATATTTTATTACTTAAATGTTTTCATGTTCTTAAAATGTCAGCTAGTGGAAGAGTTTTATTTTGGAAACAAATCTGCTCTGATCATTTAAAAGAAAAAATAGAGCAGGCAGAGTGATCTGGTGGAACAAGCTCTGAAGAGTTGAGTTCCTCCATGTGACTAACTTACTAGATTGCTGAGAATAAATCATTTTACTATTTTTGGCTTCAGTTGTTTCATCTGTAAAACAAGGACTTTCTCTAAGTAATCTAATGATCTTTTCTGGATTAGTAATTTAGGGTTGGTCCTATATTCAACCACGTGTACAGTATCCGCCCTCCCAGATACCCAGGTGAAAATACTTATTCCCAGCTCCAAAAAGATGGATGGGGGATTTGGGATCCTTAGGAAAGGGCAGTTTTGGAGTACACTTAGGCTGAGCTTCCTGACTTCATAGATGAGTTCTTCAGCCAGAAATAGTTATGGAATTGCCAGGTGTCACATGCATTCTTCCATCTGGAGGCCAGGACACTGGAGGCAGCCGCCTGGAGCACAAGGAGAATGGAGAAGGTCCTGAGACGCCCACACTCAGGCCCTGACAATGAAGCAGGATGGTTCTCTGACTCATTCACGGGACTCCTGACAGGTGTGCCTCCTTTACCAAGCCCACTGCGCTCAGCTCCTAATAGGAGGGAGCGCCCAAGCAAATGAGACCGGAGCTGGAGTACAGGAGCACCGGAAGCAGCCAGCGAACTCCCTGCGGCCCCGCGGCACTTTCCAGGGCGCGGGTGCCTGCAACCTCTGAAGCCCCAAAGGGCGTTTTTTACAGTGCTCTTTTAGCTCTGCTGACCGCGGATGGCTTAAGTGTTAACAGCTGAGTGGACTCTTTGCCTTTTCGCATGAGTCGGCTGCCCTGTGCCAGCAAGGGCAAAGGGCCAGTGTAACAGCTGTTTGTATCTGCACTCGTGGCTCCTGAGCTCCTGTCTGGCATACAGGAAAAACGAGGTCGCATCAACAAATTGAAGGATGGTAAATGTTGGGGACTTTATTGCCAATGAAAGCGGCTCTCACTGGGAGCTGGAAAGGGGATGGAAAGCTGAAAAGCGGAGGAGGTGAGTGAGTAGATACCTGAAGTCTGGCCATCTACAGCAGCTGGATTATTCTCCAAAGTTACACTGTCAAGCTGTCCCTCTGAAGCCAAGCCACTTCTCTCCGACATCCAGCCCTAGTCTCTGCTCTTCTCCAACTGAGTATGAGGTATTTATAGGCACAGGTTGGGGAGTGGGGCAGGGGAGAGGATTGGGGTAGGCATGGGTGGTTTCGGGAAAGGCAACACTCAAATGGGAAAACAGGGATACAAATTCTCACTTTGTGCTGCAGTTACAGGCTTTTCAGCTTGAGGGTGGGGTTTTCACCAGGGGCCTGCCCTTTTCTGCCTAGAATGTATCTACCTGCTGTCCCTATGGTTACCTGTTCTCCTGGAAAGGCCCTTGGCCATATGAAGACACAGCATTATTTGCTGAGAAAACCTTAAAACGAGGATGCTCAATTGGAATTGGACTGAATTGTATTTGTCCTGAGCTTAAGGCAAAAGTTTTAAAGCTATGAGATATTCTACACTCAGCTGAATCTGAACTCCTCTTCCCTTTTTCTCCTTAAATCCTCTTAAAGCTTTCTAACATTTTATATATTTTACCCACTGAGAGTATCTTCCAAAGATAACTTGAATTTTCTTATGAATGCTTTTAGAGTGTCTTTTGACGATGAGAGTTAGAGTTCGGATCCTTTAGCATGGTCTTTGCATTAAAGTTATGTAAGTTCAACATTTCTCTTACATGTAAACAACACAGCTGTCAAGGTGCCAAGAATTCCTTTGCCCATCACCACAATTGAACTAAAGGCCAGATATACAAGTATACTCTCTTCATCTTTTCCATTAAAAATTCTACATTATAGAATATAAAGGTTGTTATGGAGAGAGGTAGAAACTGAAATGGGAAGGAATTTTTTAATATTACACATGTGGAGAAAGGGTTTATTTTCTCTATATACATTTTTATAAAATGTACTCATTGAAATGGACTTGGGACATCATAGCTCCTATTTCCATGATAGTGATAGTCATCATGAGGTCTGTAGTTTTCTAAGATTTTGGTAGCTATACTGATTAGTCTTCACAGGAAGCCTTAGAAAATTACAACCCCTAAGGTGACAATGCTAACATCAGCAAAAATTCATATTGATTCTGTATAAGACTGTGACAGAAAGATCATAGCTGGTCTGGCTGGGCTGGATTCAATTTGAGTGAGCACTGTCTCCTAGCTGGAAGTAGAGGTGAGGTGAAACAGAGAAAGTGAACAAATAAATCTTTCAGAGGGGTCTGAGGAGGGAGCAAGACCAACAAAAATCAGGGACACAGAGAAGTGGCATCATTGGTTGCCAGCATGAGGGTGAGGATGAGATGGGTATCAGTAACTGGAATATGAATCCACAAATGAAAGACCGGACACATTAAAGTCAGATCCAATAGTTGGAATGGGCAAGGAGGAAGATGCTAAGGTTGAATTCTAGATTTAGGCTCTTTCCCAAAGCTTATTCATTTGCTCTCTTTGGCTGTCTGACTCCATTTAAAAGTTCAGGAGAGGTGTTTACAATAACGTGCCAAGATCTTATATGATGAGAGGACTGGACACTAGCAGAACAGTTCTTCTGAGAAGAAAACAGTTTTGGGAGTCTGAGACACAGAAAGATCTGATGGATAACATAGTCTTACCAACCATTAATTTCAATCCCAAATGGAACAAAATGGTTCTCAAAAAGGCTGTAACAATTATATAGGTGTCAGAGAACACTGTTTGTAACAAATAGAGTATAGGAAAGTAGCTAAAGCTGGAAGTAATAATAATTTTTAAAAAAGGAAATAACCAATGGTCAAGGTGAGGCCCAACTTCAAAGAAATTTGAGAAATAACAAGACTGGAAATTGGGGCATATATGTCAAAGGTGAATTCTTTCTTTCTTTTTGACATTCTAAATTATGTGGAGGATAATAGGTTTCTACTGGTGGTAAGAGACCGAAAAAGAGCACTTCACATGTGGTAGCACTTAATGGCAAGATCAAAACAGTAACAATGAGGATAGGATTTTCAGATATTACAGGGTTTCCCTTCTGTACTTGTGTAGAATATTTTAAATTTCAAAACAAGGAATTTACATGATATACTGTGAATATGAATTTATTCAATAACTTTACTATAAAAGCATAGATATTCTAATATTTTCAAATTGCACTATAGACAAGATGTTATTTGTTCTGTTCCTGCAGCCCACTCCGCCAGCACACCTATCCATCCCTACGAAACTCCTTGTGGCTCTGTATGCAAATCATAGCATTTCACCACCGCCACTAACTTAGGACTCAAGAATATCCTGTTCCTCTCAATGCAAGAGTATATAGTATGACTGGATCCAGGCCAATCAGAATCCTTCTCTAGATTTTCCATACTAACTCTGTAATGGAAAGCATCCTGTAAGCCACCCCTCTGATACCTGTAGGGAGAGTAGAAGGTATATCAATGCTTATCTAGAATGATGCAGACCTAGCACAGCCTACAGTCATGTTCTAAACTTATGGTATAAAGCTATGTGGAGAAGATACTATTGCCAACGCCCAGTGAAGAAGGGACAGAAATGGAGAGTGGCTAGATAGAAGCTAGCATACTTTGAAATCCCTAAGTCCTGGTGTTTCTTATACAAACACCACTTTTCTTTAGAGTTAATGAAATCCTTAACTTTAGGGTTAATGAAACAGGTGTGGTGGCTCATGCCTGTAATCCCAGCACTTTGAAAGGCCAAGGCAGGCACATCACCTCAAGTCAGGGGTTTGAGACCAGCCTGGCCAATATGGCAAAACCCCATCTCTGCTAAAAATACCAAAATTAGCCAGGCGTTTGGGTGCAGAGCTGTAGTCCCAGCTACTCAGGAGGGTGAGGCAGGAAAATCGCTTGAACCCAGGAGGTGGAGGTTGCAGTGAGCTGGGATCGTACCACTGTATTCCAGCCTGGGCAACAGTGAGATTCCATCTCAAAAGAACAACAACAAAAAAAAGGAAGTTAATGAAACCCAATATTACTCCTCTCCTTTTTTCTTTTACTAAAATTAGTAAATCAAATTTAAATAAGATTATTACTTGTAAATAAAAACTATTGTAAAAAAAAAAGTACCATTTAGGCAACTTGTTGCTTCTGAAGAGACTGCATTTTGTGATTTACACCAGAGTAAATTATATAAGAGCCAAATAATCATAGTAAGGACAGTACAATGTCTTTATGACACTGATGTAGTCCTATTGGTAAAAACATCAGTTTGGTGCCTTCTATAGGTGAGGTTGAGCATAAAATTAAGGAGGCAAACAAATAAATGAAAAACAAGCAATAGTCTTTCTTACCTATAAAATTGATTTGTTTACCTCTGAATAAAACATTCATTACCAAAGCTCTTACTCTATTAAACCTGTTAATTGTCTTCTCCTGTGCCTCCATGATTTGTACTTCAGGGATAATGTGGAAGAAAGTTGAACTCTTAATCTATAGTTCATCTTAAAATGTTTCCCATGGTTAGTGTATCTCGGCTTATTTACATTGACAAAACTGGATGTTCCTTTGTAGCAAGTTCTAAATAGCTATTTTGTGAAGTTTAGGGTCACTGCTACTTTTGTGGGGTCAGTTGTCAGAATTCTTTCAATGAAAATTTTTCTCAGTTCTTGCAAGCCAGACAGGTCTTTCAGAACTTTGAATCTTGTGTTGAAAAAATCTTAATAAACATCTACGATATGTAACGTTTCCATCAAATAATGACATATTTTCATCTTGTGTTTTATCCTTATATTATGACAGAAATTATATATTTAACAATTTTTTAAGTGAGTGTAAAAATGCCTTCTACTTCCTCAGCATCTGCTAAATTGCGAGCCTTCTTCAGAGTTCATGGAGTTGAAAATAGTAAGGGAAAACTGGAGAACAGGAAGAATGGGGAGAAGAGATATACTTACCATTGATTTGTGGTAGCACATCCTGGCACGACCAGGGGCTAGCACAGTGCTACATACGTATAGCTACTGAGAGATTTTTACCAGGACGTGTGCTGTTGTATCAACTGCCACAGTTTCTTAACTGATTCTCTTTCTGTACTTTGTCGCCTGCTTTCTCTGGACAACCTTTCTAAGCAAGTCACACTGAAGAAGTGGTATTTCTGCCCATAACATATGCAGAAAAATTACTCAGTATTTGTATTTGTTCACTTTATTATTTTGAAATGTAAAGCCATGTGAGTATGGATTTTGCTTGGTTGGTTCATCACTGTGGCTTTGGGAAGCTACAGTGGTAGTATTGTAGAAGGCTCCCAGAAAGCGATTAATGAATTAATGAATAAATGAATTAATAGATACAATATGGATGCAATAGAAAAATAGAATGCATAGAAAAATAGATGTAATAGAAAAGAAATGGATGCAAAAAACATTAAGACTAAAAATTTCATAATACTGGGTAAGTTACTGAATAGAGTAGGTGAGATAAAGGAAGTTAAAGCTATTTCCAAAAATCATTAGATGGCTGGGAGAATGAGGTCATTAACTGAGGTAGAAAGCATATGTACAGGTGAGAGAAATGGCAGAGGAGGTATTTATTTTGCGGTCTGCCTGGCTGTCTTCATGGAGAAGTCCATTAGATAGGTAGAAAGGCAAGGCTGAAGTATAGGAGAGAAGCAGGATCATAAAAGTAGATTGAAAGCATTATTATCCTGAAGTTGATGGTTTAAATTTTACATAGATTATTGCTTCTGTCTGGAGTGATTGTTCTTTCTTTCTATGCCTTGAGAAATGTTCTATTTCTTCTTCAGCATCCAGATTAATGGTATTTTTATTTGGGCAGTTCAATTGACAGAAGGATATGTAATCATTTTTCCTTGATACAACCATCATATTTTTCCTTGAACATAGTATTAAACTGATGGCACAGCATTAGAAACAATAAATTATATTTCTTTTTGCTCTAATCCTCATCTCCATACACACTTAACCAAAATGAGGGTAAGAAATACATTTATTATCAAATAGTAGTAATAACACTCTAATAATAATAATGAACACTTTTAAAGCTGAATGAGTGAAAGTATTAAGTGAAATTGAGGCACTAGAAGTTGAAGAGAAGCTAAGAATAAAAACTAGGAGAAAACTATTAAAATGGATAAAGAAATGGAATTTATGATTGATGAAAAGAGAATGGTAAAGAAGACTGAGATGGAGAAGAGGGATAGGAAATGAAGCAAGAAGTTTACTTGCTACTTATTATGGAAGGAAAATTCAAGAACAAGGTACCTATAATGTGAAAACATGCAGAGTTCAAGAAGTACATCGCCAGAGACAAGGCCCATAGGTGCTTAGTGACTCGACTCAGGACACTGATAACCTATTAGATGACTTTTTGGTCAAAATAAATAGAATCAAGACCGAAGATAGAATGGCAAATAAGCAATAATAAGCATAAGGTGCTCCCAGTCCTTCCCAAAAGCTTAATGGCATGATGAAAAGAGGTATAATAATAATCCAACCAGTTGTGGTTTCCTTAAGAATGTTATACTTTTATTTTATTTTCAATATTAACTAATATTAAGATAATTGGCACATGTACATTAACAGAAGATATCCAGTGTAACACAACTAGATAGAAGGGATAAGTTATAGTGTTTAATAACATGGTGGGTGACAATAATTAACAAGAATTTAACATTGATTTCAAAATAGCAAGAAGAGAAGATTTGAAATGTTGTCAACACAAAGAAATGATAAATGTTTGAGGTCATGTATATTTTAAATACCCTAATTTGATTAATACACATTGTAGGCATGTATCAAAATATAACTATATACCCTATAAATCTGTACAAATATTGTGATTCAGTTTAAAAAGTTACAAAAATATTAGGCATGATTATTATGGAAATTAAAACAATACTATATATTTCTAAAAATTCATGTATATATAAGGACTATTCCAAGCACATTAGAGCAAGAATCCATGAGGTGAAAGGGAAACTGAAATAAGTAAGGATGAGGCAAAGAAAACCTAATGAAAGAAAATATAAAACCAAAACAAGACAGAGGTTCCACATGGTCCAACAATGCAAGTCTATCATGCAAAGGGGTCAATATAATTAACTCAGCCCAGTGAATCGGGTGCACATTTGGGGAAAAGCAGAGATGTAAGTAAAAGTCTCAACACTCGTGCTTGCCAGGACCCTGGAGCTATTGTGGTTCTCTCTTCGGTTGCTTTCAACTTCTTTCAGATTTTGTAACATACAATAAACCCACCTTCGAAAGAAGAGGGGAGGGGAGGGGAGAAGAGGGGAGGGAAGAAGAGGAGAGGGGAGGAGAGGAGAGGAATCCAATGTAAAAAAAGAGATCAGAACTTCAAGAGAAAGGCACATTTAATGGAACAAAATCCCAAAGGATATAGAGGAGGAGAAGAATATAAACAAAAGAAGGGGGAAAGAGAGATTGAATGAATTTAGAAAAGAGAGAATAACTCTGAAATGGAAGAAAGAAGAAAGAGTGAAAGTAAACAGACTTTTTAACCTGCTGGAAGAAAAAAAATGGCATTGTATGAAATTATAATTTCTAAATCAATGTTATTAGATAGATACAATGGCAATAATTTTCTGTGTGAAAAAGATTTCCAGTTAGATGTGAACAGAAACACATGAATAATAATAATCTTCCTATGATATAATGGAAATAAAGTCAAAGTTTTAATGACATTTACAAAATCTTTCAGAAGCCCAGAGTACCCTTTGAGCTTTTGATTATCTTAGTATTTTAATATTATAATTACAACATGTTCAGTACTCTATTTAAAATGTAATTATCAAAGCTCAGAGGAAACTGATTCTTATGCATCCATAATTTTATACAATATAATTTTAGAGCTTGAGCTATTTTTATGTTATCATTTTAATCATAGAAACAGTAGTTAGGTTGAAAGTCTAGGGACTTGTATATTTCTTTTTCAATTGGGTTTTAAGATAATCTTTGCTTTTAAAGTGGCCTTGTCATGGAGTATACATTTATCTACAATAAATAAAATTGCTTCTGTTCAAATGGTTCATACAGTTTTCACAAACATATCTTAACAACAAAACCATATCCTACAAAAAATAAGTTGTATCAAATCCTTTCACAGAAGCCATTTTTTTTTTCCCTATAAGAATTAGGAGGACATTTTAGAATGCATTGACTGGGATGCTTTATTGATTTCATTCGAGTATCTGCTTAACAGTCATCTCAACAAGACCTTCTCTGGCCATTCTATTAAAAATAGCCTTTCAACAAAATGTAAACTCCTTGACAGCTAGCGTTTTGCCTTTTTTGCCAGAGTATCCCCGGGACCTGAAAAGAGGTTCTTATATGCAGAATAAACAACTCTTATAGAATATATTATGTCTACTTATGATTATTTTGGTGGGTTGAAAGTGAAATTTAGAAATTAAAAAAATTTCCTAGGTGTTTCACATGATCAGTCAGAATGAGAAAGCACTCAACCAAAGCAATATCTAATTCCTTTTTTTTTAAATGATTATACTTTAAGTTCTAGGGTACATGTGTACAACGTGCAGGTTTGTTACATATAATACATGTGCCGTGTTGGTGTGCTGCACCCATTAACTCGTCGTTTACATTAGGTATATCTCCTAATGCTATCCCTCCCCCCTCCACCCTCCCCATGATAGGCCCCGGTGTGTGATATTCCCCTTCCTGTGTCCAAGTGATCTCATTGTTCAGTTCCCACCTATGAGTGAGAACATGTGGTATTTGGTTTTCTGTTCTTGCGATAGTTTGCTGAGAATGATGGTTTCCAGCTGCATCCATGTCCCTACAAAGGACATGAACTCATCCTTTTTTATGGCTGCATAGTATTCCATGGTGTATATGTGCCACATTTTCTTAATCCAGTCTGTCACTGATGGACACTTGGGTTGATTCCAAGTCTTTGCTATTGTGAATAGTGCCGCAATAAACATACGTGTGCATGTGTCTTTATAGCAGCATGATTTATAATCCTTTGGGTATATACTCAGTAATGGGATGGCTGGGTCAAATGGTATTTCTAGTTCTAGATCCTTGCAGAATCGCCACACTGTTTTCCACAATGGTTGAACTAGTTTACATTCCCACCAACACTGTAAAAATGTTCCTATTTCTCCACATCCTCTCCAGCACTTGTTGTTTCCTGATTTTTTAATGATTGCCATTCTAACTGGTGTGAGATGGTATCTCATTGTGGTTTTGATTTGCATTTCTCTGATGGCGAGTGATGAAGAGCATTTTTTCATGTGTCTGTTGGCTGTCTTTTTTCAAGAAAATGTCTTCTTTCAAGCAAACTCTAACAGACCTGCAGCTAATTCCTTTTTAAAATAAAGAATTGCATAGCCCCTTCCTCCCTTCCTCCCTTCTTTCCTTCCTTCCTTCCTCCTACACATGTTATTAAGAATGCTAAGTACTAGACATTGTAGACACCAAAACAAAATAACGAATCATCTCTGCCCTTAAAATGCATGCAGTTAAGCAGTGCAAATTTTCACCCTTCGAGAATAGATACACTTTTTGCAGAGAGTTAAAGATGAACAAATAACATGCCGAAGCTGGTTAACACAGTGTGTGTTTAAGTGTGTGTTTGTGTGTGCATGTGTGTGTGTGTTTTACAAAGTGAAGTGTGAGTGAAGCAATGAAGCTAATATTCTCAAGAGGTTTAAGACAGATTCAGGGGACATTCCAAAGGAGACATGGGGAACATGTTATGAGAAATAATATATTTTTTGGAATACATGTAAAAAAAATCCCAAATGCTGTGAGCCAGTCTCCCACCTAAGTACCAATCCCCTATACAAACAAACTCTGCATTCATCACATTCATCAGAAACATATACAGTGGTTTGGTTCCTTGGCCAACTAAGCCTAATTAATTTATTAACTTTTTGAAACAGGATCCCAGAACTTAGCAACTATGTCTAACAATATTTCCCAATACAGTACATGCAAGACATAATTAAAATGGCAGGAACCTGAGTACACATTTCCTAAGAACTCTGGCCCAGGGAAGAGTTAACTTCTCTTCGTATCTTCCTTGCTGAACAGTTCTCATCACAGGTCTCAGCACAACCTTAGTAAGTCAAAGCAGGGTTCCCAGCAAGGCAGTGATTGGCACACAATAAAGCACAGCAGAGGGAAGGGATCCTTCTTTTGTTCCCTTTGCCACCATTCTTTTTTTGAAGGCATCCCTCTTCTGTACCAAGATAATCCATTCTAAATCAAGGCGAGAAGGGGGAGCTAGGGCTAGAGTGAAGACTGGAGTTGCTCTGTGCTGGTAAAAGGGAATAAAATGCTGATGGGAGAAAAGGTAGGTTATCCACACTGACAGCAGGTAGAATCTGCCATTTTGAGTAAATACACACTGGATTCAAGAGCTACTCATATTTCGTGGGACAAAATTCAACAGGATGTGCAAGTTCAAGTGTGCATGCTAACAGCCAGCTTCACATTATAACACCTCATTGTAGCATTGGGAGGGATAAATTTATTTTTCATTAAAAATAAAGCATATGAAGAAAACCTATTTTTAGGTCACACCAAAGGAGAAACATTCAACTAAAGAAGGGAGTTCTCTCTTATTTTGTCTAAGGGTTGCTGTGCAGCTTTAAGTCACATCTCCCTACCATGCACCGAAATGGAATAACAGAAATTTCCAGGAGCATTTAGTTTTCAAAAATTGTCAATGTAAGAATCAGAAATAGGTTTTGATATCAAAGTGTAAAGCAACCCCTAGATTTACCTCATCTTTATGCTCCCCTAGTGGGTTCTTTATCTTAGTACTTGTCCTGTTGAAGTTGAAATGACACTGAATTTAACTGAGTCTGTTGGGACATCCACAAGACTAAGATTCTTGAGGGCTGAGTCAGTGGTGTACTGATAAGCCAGCTCTGGAGTGTGGGAGTTCTGATTTGTGCCATTCCCCATTTTATTGCTATGAGAGTTCCCGCCATTGCCTGATTTCATGTTTTCAAAGATTTATCAATAATATAATTTCCAAATATGTAATTATTGTCTCCATTACATGACAGGCTGAGACAGAGTCTTTGCATCATCTAACACACGGTTGGCAACACTGTTATGCAGTAAGCATTTGCTGAATTCTAGTTGAGGAAGTTTTAAAACCATCCTCAGAGACTATTAGCTTTTCCAGTTCCTCCATTATTTTACCTCAGGGCACGCCACTTGTTATGAAAGCAATTTTACTTTCTCCAGCCAATAGCATCCCCTCTTATAGTCTGTAAAAGATGAGAAGACAGAGGTTTAAGGAGTGTCCCAGGTACTACATCACAGAGTCCATGGGTATTTCCAAAGGTAGTCGATTTCACAGCCTGCTTAGAAGGTTAATGCAAGCTGACTTTACATCACTACAGGAGTAGCAGTTATTCATAGAAATGGTTTATCTCGAGATTTCCCTTAACTAAAAATTTTATAGCTGAGTGCAAATCGGTAAGAAGAGTATGTTTGTTTCTGAAGAAAACAAAGCATATATTGAGGGACTTAAATAACCTGGGGTGTATTTAATGTTATATTTGCTGCCATTTATTTTGCAGATTAAAAGTCTCCAAAAGACTAAATTGAACAAGTTAGGCAATTGCAGCAGAATGAAGATTAGAGCCCTTGTCTGACTAATTTCCAAGCCTTTGTTTCTGTGGCCACGAGATAAAAAGCAGAGCTGTGCCATAGAAGTTGGATAGGGGTCTAAGGCAGACTTGGTCTGCCCCCTGCCTAGTTCCACTGAGTTTTCCAGGTTTCTGAATGGGTCAACGTACAGAGTTTAAGAGGTCAAAAGGAAAAATTGAAGTGTTCATAATGAGAAGGGTCACAAAGTAACTACTAGAAAAATTCGCAGGCCTGGAAATCAGGCAGAGGGGTGGCAGGGTCCAGGTGTTGTTTCAGGGAAAGGGAAATTCAGGGAAAGAATCTGGAGGAAGGCCAGTGCTTTCTGGTGAAAAAAAGCAGTTGCTTGGAGGCTGCGCGTGGTGGTTTGTGCCTGTAGTTCCAGCTACAGGAGAAGCTGAGGCTGCAATGGAAGGGCTGCTTGAGTCCAGGAGGTTGAGGCTGCAGTGAGCCGTGATTGCGCCATTGCAGTTTAACCTGGGCCATAGAGTGAGACCCTGTATCTTACAAAACAAAACAAAGGGTGGGTTAGAGGTTTTTTTTTTTAGCGAGTTTTTCTAGATGTTTAAATGTTGAATGTAATTCTCTCCATACTTGCCCCTCTGCTGCTTATTTAAGACACTTCAGGAAATATCTTCCCTAATTATTATTTAAAGTTTTGAAATAAGATGGATGTTTACTTTAAAATGCAACACTTGCCTAAATGTGGCCCTGCTTTATTTTAGGTGTTATTAATCATGGGGAAAATGAAGGAGAATTGCGCATAATTAGTCCATGGAAGAAGTAAAGAACTTCCACTTCCTGGTAAGTATTTGATGCCATCTAGTTCTATGACTTTATACTTTTTTTTTTTTTTTAAAAAACATGATTATAGATTGTTTCTTAGTCATTTCATTCTAAATACAAATAAAGCATCTTAATGGGACTTTGAAAGCATAGAATTTTGTCACATGTACAAGAGTTATATATTTGACATATAATTTAAAAAATAAAATACACACAACTCCTCTTTCTAACTTGAACAGTGGTCACATTCTTCAGTTTAGGAAAAAACTAAGTTGCTCACCATGTGTTTATTCTGCCAATAGTATATTTCATTTAATCCTTTTTTTCTGCCTGTTAGTCCTTGAGCTTTATTAGATTATTTATTGACTAGAAATTCTGGCAGTCATATGAAAGAAGGAATCCAGTCAAGTTTCCTCAAATATTAAAATGGATAGCCTTGGATATGTCAGATACTAAGTCTCATAGAAATTGCCCTTTGAGAAACAAGTTCTTTTTGATTTATGTGCTCATGTACAATAATTTTTCAGGAAATTGATTTAAAATATTTTAAGTGTTTCCAAAACATCACCTGTCAGTTCACAGGCATTTGAAAATGTAAATAGAGCTTTGGAGTCAAAGACCTCAAATTATGTCAAACAGCAAATATAAATGAGCACAGTCGGCATGTGTGTTGTTCCTCCAGAGCCCACATTCATCTTTAAAGTCCCCAGGGCTAACTCTCCAGGCCTTACGTATTGAAGGTAACAAACTGTGTAGATTTCTTTCCACCTTGCCATTACTGTCAGCATTTGGAGTTCTGCTATCTAAATTTCCATCCATTAAAGTCATTAAATACAAGGCAGTGGCCCCAAGGAGAGCTGCTTCTCTCTGGTTCTCTGGATCTACCTCTGTGCTTGTGTGTGGCTTGGGAGGGCCATGTTGTTTGTTGAGAGCATTATCATTATGTCAGTGAAGGCATCTGGTCATCATTCCCAGTACCTGGCCCCTCAAATTAAGCTGTTCTCAGCAGTCTTCATGCCAAGGTTACTTCACTGTCAGCTTTCAGTGGCAGCACAAAGTGAGAAATATGCTGGTGGATTTGATTACAAAAGTGTCAGTATGTCAGAGAGAAATCATTAGACATTTGGAAGCCTAATAATAAAACTGAACATGCAAAACTTTGAGTAGCAAAGCAAACCAAATTTGGGGGTTGTTTTCAGAATTTTCTCTTAAATTTTCAAAATTTTATTCTTGGGACATCTGAAATCTATGATGAGAGAAGACAGAGTCAAAATGTTAGGTGTGTAGATATATGAATTTCTCATTATGATAATAGGTTTGATGTTTGCCCACAAAACGTGTATCAATAAAGCTCCCTTTAAATATTCTTAATTTGAAATAAAATATGCATAGTTTTGTCTTACATAAGGTTTCTTTCCATGGCATCCCCTTTTATCTAATGGTGTCTACCTCAATGTTCTTACAGAGGTGATATCAGCTTATATTTACAAGGCTTCTGAGTCAAGCCTTGTGTCCATGCTCTTCTTTCAATATTTATTAAAACAATATAAATTGAGTGTTGGTTAATATGCATATAGTGTGGTGGATATTTTTTATCATGTTGCTATACATGATTTAATGGCAAGTTAATATATCTGCATTACATCTCTTCCACACTGCTGGAGAAACAACAGGATGTCAACAAATAATCTCATTGATAAGTGGGAGATGCGGACTAACCGTAGGGGAAACCTTGCTGGTAGTCAGAGATGAGATCATCACCACAACCACTGCTTCTAGCCAGTCATGAAGCTGATGCTAAATCATGGTTAAGGAGAGCTGGATGTGTGCTGAGTGCTAATCCATCCTGCCTGCTACAAACAGTGGGGAGATTTATCAAACTGCAGCACAGTGATAGAGAGAGGCAGTAGGAAATGAAGTCGGAAAGATAAGCAGGGGTAGTTAAGAGTTTAGATTCGTTTTATGTGTGATGAGAAACCATTGGAAGAAGTATATTCTCTTATTTATATTTGAGAAGGCACATTCTATGTTTGCCTGGACAATAGACTACATGGGAGCAGGAATAGAAACAAAGCAACAAGCTAAAAGGCTAATTGTGATATTCTAGGGTTTGGACTATAGGTGTCTGAGATGGGATGACAGCAGTGAAGATAAGACTTGGTGAGATTCAAAGTACATTTTGAAGCTGAAGCCAATACTGTATCCTTTCTTCACTCATTCTCTTCAGGATTTGGGTATACACCAGTAAAATTAAACAATAATACTAATATTCCCAGCTCTTTCCTGTACCAGTTCACAAAGTACTTCCACTTTGAAATTTCTGGGAACCCCAGGAATGCCCTACAAAATGCTCACAAATAAATCAGTTTCTACCAAGTGTTTCCATTGTTCTTTACTTCCCTTTCCTTCCCACTTTCCTTCTCTTACATAGGTGTTGATGCCCAGGATGTTTAAACATTCTGTACACTAAAGTTCATTTCAGAGTTCCCTTCCACAACCCCAAGATAACATGCAGTTAAGCAAAAAAAGAGTGAAAAGGGCCTCATGGAATTCAGATGCCAACTTATTCTCAGGAAAGGAGGATGGGGAGTAGAAGCGATCTAGTATAATTGGTTTTTGTTGTTGTTGTTTTGTTTTGTTTTGTTCTGTTTGGAGACAGAGCCTTACTCTGTCGCCCAGGCTGGAGTGCCGTGGCGCGATCTCGGCTCATTACAACCTCTGACTCCTGGGTGCAAGCAATTCTGCTGTCTCAGCCTCCTGAGCACACACCACCGTGCCTGGCTGATCTTTGAATTTTTAGTAGAGACAGGGTTTCACCATATTGGTCAAGTTGGTCTTGAACTCCTGACCTCAGGTGATCCACCCACCTTGGCCTCCCAAAGTGCTGGGATTACACGCGTGAGATACCACACCCGGCCGATCTAGTATAATTGTAAAGTTGTCATGGATGCTCTTTCTGAGTGTAAGTTCCTAGTTTTCCTCACATCTAACAGCTTTTTGGTATTAAAATGAACAAATCAAAACAAAATGAAACAAAATATCAGAATAAAGCAGTTCAAAATACGTTCTCCTTGTCTCTCCTCCCCAGTCTATGTTACTTTGATGCAGAGATTAGAAAAAGTAAACTTTGGTGCTTTCATTTGTTTGTAACCATTTTAGATGTATGTCTCTCCAGACAGAGTACAATGATTTACTAAAGTTAATTGTACTGCTGTACGTTATGATATTTTTATTTCTATTTTATTGTCTTATGACTTCTTTTCATGGACATTGCAAATACAGCTGAGTTAGCAGCCACATCTCCACAACCTCTCTGGCTTTCTGCACTTTCTGAGGGTTGGAAAGCCCCTGCAGGGCCTTTGCCTGCTCCTGTCACACCATGCAGAGATTCACCTGTCACTTTGGTCTCCTAGTGGAACCTGGGATCAGCCTCCTGGAGATAGCTATTCTTTTCTCTTTTTTTCTCGGAAATATAACAGTTCTGCAGTGGAGTTTGGCTTCTTCCCAAAAGCTCAATTCACCTGCAAGACCCAATTACAGACAGAACTTTCTATTGCACCATACAATATTCTTACATTACAATAAATATGCCCTCTGCTTTGCCCCTCGTGATTCGAGTAAATAATTATATTTTGAAAGTGCACAGATAAACCAGTACATCTTGGAGTCACATCATCCTGGTTCAGGATGAGGACAGGAGAGAGAAGAGTTTAAAAATGTATGCATCTTTTGATTAGAAGTGGTTGAAATTTCAGTAAAATCTTACTACACAGAATTTTTATTCCTTCTTTCTTTGTTCCCATAGTTTTTGTGAATTAGAATCCCTGGATATTTTATGAAGGGCACCTCTTTCCCTCAAATAACCTCTAGGACCAGTTAATATTCTTAAGTCAAGTGACTCTTTGAGATTCCAGAAAACTGGGGGAGGAGTTGATAGACAAGGAAACCATCCCATCAATCAGTCAATCAATCCGTCAATCATATATATAGATAGAGTACATAATACGTGTGAGACTCCATGTAATCCAGTCTTTTCTGTCCATAATCTTGCCTTAGGAAGAGAAATAGGTTGAAAGACACACAGACAAAGGTGTGCAAAAATCTGTTCTGAGATTCCTTTAGGTATCCCTGGATTCTTTGCAGCCTAGAACTGATGTGTTTGAATTGTCTTGGAGTAGGCATTTTCGCCTAATCCACCTTTTAGATATTAAGAACCAGGACTATGTAGACAAATGGATACAGACTGATAAAATATTAATTATACTAATTTACTGAAACTCATTTGTCATTTGTGGTTTATGCACATCACTAAATAAATCAGATCAAGTGTGTTTCAAGTTGTGCTTGGAGATGCCATTTCTTCATTCAGCCGGTATGTAGTGAAGGCTTTGTTCTGTGTTAGACACATTCTGGGCAAAGGCTGCGAATATGCCAGTGAACAAGTCAAATAGAACTTTGGCCTCATAAAATTTAGTTGTGAACCGCTCAGCCTTGAAAATACATTAGGAATTATATAATCTTATGGGTATTTTTTTTGTCCTGAAATGCTTTATTATCTACGTTGAGACATTCAAAGTATGGTAGACTTAAGAGATAATTGCTTGTAAGAAAAGAACATTTAAACCGTAACTTTACCTCAAAGGCCTCCTTCTCCAATTTTCCAAAGACCCTCAGAATAAATGTCATATTCACAGCAATGTAGATTTAAAAGACTGGTGAAAAGTGTAATTATTTTTAAATTATAAGGTTTTAAATAATAATTTGATAAGAGATACCTTAAAATTAATGCCTTCAAATTGATGGGATAAGCAAAAATGGATGTTTATGTACATATGTCATAAAATATGAGGTATTTATAAAATGAAAGTTACACAATGGAGTGGACAGTCAAGATCAGCAGGCTTCTCTTCATTCTCCTTGGGAGCTTTACAATTGCAGTGTGTAAATCTAATTACGAACTAGAAAATTCTGACTTTGAGATTTACAATGTAAGTCAAGCGATTTTCTAGCCTTGTTCTCTTCTTTAAGTCACTTTATTCAATTCTATTCTGAAACTCCTTATTGACAGAAGAACATTCTAAGTTTTGACTAAAAGAGCATGATACTCAATGGTGGATATGTGCCACATTTTCTTTATCCAGTCTATCATTGATGGGCATTTGGGTTGATTCCATGTCTTTGCTATTGTGAATAGTGCTGCAATGAACATACGCATGCAAATATTGTTATAACAGAATATATTCCTTTGAGTATATACCCAGTAATGGGATTACTGGGTAAAATAGTAATATTTCTGGTTCCTTTGAGGAATCGCCACCCTGCCTTCCACCATGGTCGAACTAATTTACATTCCCACCAGCAGTGTAAAAGCATTCCTGTTTCTCCACAACCTCACCAGAGTCTGCTGTTTCTTGACTTTTTAATAATCGCCATTCTGACTGGTATGAGATGGTATCTCATTGTGGTTTTGATTTGCATTTCTCTAGTGATCAGTGATGTTGAGTCTTTTTTCATGTTTGTTGGCTGGCTGCATGTATATCTTCTTTTGAGAAGTGTCTATTTGTGTCCTTTGCCCACATTTTAACGAGGTTGCTTTTTTTCTTATAAATTTAAGATCCTTGTAGATTCTGGATATTAGCCCTTTGTCAGACAGCTAGATGGCAAACATTTTCTCCCATTCTGTAGGTTGTCTGTTCATAGTGATGATAGTTTCTTTTGCTGTACAGAAACTCTTTAGTTTAATTAGATTTCATTTATCAATTTTTGCATTTGTTGCTATGGCTTTTGATGTTTTCGTCATGAAATCTTTTTCAATGCCTATGTCCTGATATTGTCTATGTCTATGGTATTGCCTAGATTTTCTTCTAGGTTTTTTATAGTTTGGGGTTTTACATTTAAGTCTTTAATCCATCTTGAGTTAATTTTTTGTATAAGGTGTAACAAAGGGATCCAGTTTCACTTTTCTGCACATGGCTGGCCAGTTCTCCCAACATCATTTATTAACTAGGGAATCCTTTCCCCATTGCTTGTTTCTGTCAGGTTGGTCAAAGATCAGGTGGTGGTAGATGTGCAGTCTTGTTTCTGGGTTCTTTATTCTGTTTCATTGGTCGATGTGTCTGTTTTTGTATTAGTATCATGCTGCTTTGGTTACTGTGGCCACGTAGTATATATAGTTTGAAGTCAGGTAGTGTGAAGCCTCCTGCTTTTTTGTTGTTGTTGTTGTTTAGGATTGTGTTGGCTATGTTGGCTCATTTTTGGTTCCATATGAATTCTTAAAATTACTACTTTAAGTATTTTTATTCTAATTTTGTGAAGCACGTCAATGGTAGTTGAATGGGAATAGCATTGAATCTATAAACTACACTGGGCCATTTGGCCATTTTCATGATGTTGATTCTTCCTATTCATGAGCATGAAATGTTTTTCCATTTGTTTGTGTCCTCTCTGATTTCCTTAGGCAGTGGTTTGTAGTTCTCCTTGAAGAGGTCCTTCACTTCCCTTGTTGTGCTAGCTGTATTTCTAGGTATTTTATTCTCTTTGTAGGAATTGTGAATAGGAGTTCATTCATGATTTAGCTCTCTGCTTGTCTGTTGTTCGTGTATAGGAATGCTTTTGATTTTTGCACATTGACTTTGTATTCTGAGACTTTGCTGAAGTTACTTATCAGCTTAAGAAGGTTTTGGGCTGAGAATATGGGGTTTTCTAGATATAGGATCATGTCATCTGCAAACAGAGACAGTTTGAGTTCCTCTCTCCCTATTTGAATACACTTTATTTCCTTCTGTTGCCTGATTGCCACAGCCAGAACTTTCAATACTATATTGAATAGGAGTGATAAGAGAGGGCATCCTTGTCTTGTGCCGATTTTCAAGGGGAATGCTTCCAGCTTTTGCCCATTTAGTATGATATTAGCTGTGGGTTTATCATAAATGGCTCTAATTGTTTTGAGATATATTCCTTCAATACCTAGTTATTGAGTTTTTAACATGAAAGGATGTTGAATTTTATCAAAGGCCTCTTCCGCATTTATTGAGATAATTGTGATTTTCGTCTTTAGTTTTGTTTATGTGATGAATTATGTTTATTGATTTGCGTATTGTGTATTTGCATATTATATAAGGGACTTGACTGTGGAGGGGAACAACATAGCTGGGGCCTGTCAGGGGTGGGGCCGGGGTTGGGATGCATGCTGGGCTTAATACGTAGGTGATGGGTTGACAAGTACAGCAGACCACCATGGCACACATTTACCTAAGTAACAAACCTGCGCATCCTGCATATGTATTCCGGAACTTAAAATAAAATAGATACAGTAGAATTTAGATGGAAAATCCGTAAATAAAAAAGAAGATACCTTGTAATACTTACATAAAAGAGCATAAACTTGGCTTTATGAGAATCTCCATCATTAGTAGAGATAGGGTAGGAATTAAAAGTATGTTTTCATAATACACTTAAACTTACTCATTTAGTTTTAAAAACCTCAAATATATAAACACACTTCATTGTTTTAAATCAAATCAAATGTTGTGAGGTGAGAGGTGTCCAGTTGACCCTCAGTTTATGGATTAGTTTAAGATGGTCTCAAATCCCATATGTCTATTTTCCTGGACTTTCAATTACAGTATTCAAGTGCTTAAATGTTTAGTGTTTAAGGGAGAATCAAAATAACTGTTAAGGTCACGTTTAACAGAAAATGGTGGTTCTTCTTGGCAATAAGACTTCAAGGTTTCTATGCATTTTACAGTAAAAATAATTCATTGAGCTTCTCAGGGTTACTTATTTGTGAATTTCATTAATGCAAATCCAATAATGCAAACCGATTGCATAGTCCAGAAACATAAGACTGAAAATGAAAAACCCTTTATATAATTGCTTATCTTTAATTTTATTTTTTTCTCTCTCTCCAAGAGTTTATGGCTCTTTCCCAGTTTGAAATAGTTAATTTCCCCTGAGGCCCTTGAATGTAATGAGTTGTTAACTTAGTAACTGCTAATTATAAACTACTCAGCCTTACTTAAAAAAAAAAAAAATCGAATCATTGCTGATTTCAGGCCATTTGATACATTTTAAATTCCTATCCATAAGTGATTTTATTTCTAATAAAAGGAACCAGTAGCATAGAGTGGCTATTAAAGGCTTATTGACCTTGAAGCTTTCTAACATCTATTATCCAATCTTTTCACATTGCAAAAAGTGGGCCCATGTGTTTTAGTATGATTACACAAAATAAACCACAGCTTTTTGTCACGTATACTACCTAAGTTGATAGCTCCAATTTTATTGAGCTCTTATCATATGCCAGATGCTATGCTAAACACCTTCATATGTTACTTTCTAGTCTCACAAAGGTCAGTATTCTTACAGTACCCAGTTTAAAGGTGTGGTAACTGAGGATCCCAATGGTTAAGTAATTCATTCAGGGGCTCATGACTATTAATGATACAATCTGGATTTCAGCCGAGTGTGTCTGAATGCAGGTGTGTCACCTCTGTGGTATGCTGCCTTGCGCACACCAACAATTACTTAGTTATATAAGAACTCAGGTCTATTCTCCTTAAGAAGTTAATTCCACTCTAAATTTGCTATTCTTTTGGCTGGTCCAGCCTTTACTGACAATAAACTTCCTACAGCACCTACTCAGAAAAAAAAAAAATAGAGGCAGTGTGTGGTGGCTCACCCTGTAATCCCAGGTCTTTGGAAGGCCAAGGTGGGGGGATCACCTTGAGGTCCTTGAGGTCGGGAGTTCAAGACCATCCTGGCCAACATGGTGAAAGGCCATCTCTACAAAAATACAAAAATTAGCTGGGCATGATGGCGGGTGCCTGTAATCCCAGCTGCTTGGGAGGCTGAGGCGGAAGAATCTCTTGAACCCAGGAGGCAGAGGTTGCAGTGAGCCGAGATTGTACCATTGCACTCCAGCCTGGATGACAGAGTGAGACTCGGTCTCAAAAAAAAAAAAGGAAAATCCAGTGTAGATCTTTTGTTCCTAATTTCACCTATAGTGAATTATTTAATAGTATGCTATAGAATAGAGTCTTATGAGATTTTTATCATAATTGTGAAGTTAATTTACTAATTTATGTAGTGTATTTACAGGTAGTGATTTCTCTTCTGGCCTCTCCTGTGTTTTCTCAGATGTCTTCTTATTGTATCTTCTATGTTCTCATATTCTGTTTCTTTTGGGTCTAATATTTATTGCAGCTCTTCTGATAACAATCTTTGAGCTTCAAAACTTTGCTAGACTATGCACCCCTGCATCAGAACAGAGTTGCATCTATATGGAAGGACACCCCCAAGGCTGATCAATCTTGTTACCCAGAACTTTATCTGGGGTCCCTGTGGACTCTGCTTGCAGAAGTCAAGATTGGAATAGAGTTTCTGCTAAAGAGATGGGTGTATTTTTTGCTTTTGGGAGACAAGAGAGTCAGAAAGTACAGAGATAGGTAAGATGGTGACAGGAAAAGGTAACAATAGAAATACATGGAGATGAATTATTGGTGTGGCTAGGATTTTAATCCACTGGGGGAATGAGCATTAAAGTAGGGGGAATATACTTATTGTAGGATATTTCAGAATAGATCCTTTGGTTCTTTTATCAAATTACACCTGTATTCCTCTCACCTCATTCCTACTCTGCCACCCACCCACAGATTCTCATGTCATGAAGACTTCCTGTGGGGAAAAGAAAGATCAGACTATTACTGTGTCTATATGGAAAGAAGTAGACATAAGAGACTCCATTTTGTTCTGTATTTGAGATGCTGTTAATCTGTGACCCTACCCCCAAACTTGTCCTTGAAAGAGAGGTGTGCTGTGGTGACTCAAGGTTTCAAGGATTTTGGGCTGTGCAGGGTGTGCTTTGTTAAACAAGTGCCTGAAGGCAGCTTGCTGGTTAAAACTCATCACCATTCTCTTAATCTCAAGTACCCAGGGATATGTACACTGCCAAAGGTTGCAGGGACCTCTGCCTAGGAAAACTAAGTATTGTCCAAGGTTTCGCCCCATGTGATAGTCTGAAATATGGCCTCGTGGGAAGGGAAAGACCTGATCGTCCCCCAGCCTGACACCCGTGAAGGGTCTGTGCTGAGGAGGACTAGTATAAGAGGAAAGAAGGCCTCTTGGCCATTGAGATAGAGAAAAGCATCTGTCTTCTGCCTGTCCCTGGGCAATGGAACATCTGGGTATAAAACCCGATTGTATGTTCTATTTACTAAGATGGGAGAAAACTGCCTTAGGGCGAAAGGTGGGACTTGCTAGTGCAATGCTGCTCTTTATGCACTAAAAAGGTTTATGGAGATGTTTGCATATGCATGTCAAGGTACAGCACTTTTCCTTAAACTTATGTCACAGAGATCTTTATTCATATGTCTCACTGCTGACCTTCTCCCTACGATGATCCTATTATCCTGCCACTTCCCTTTTTCTAAGATGGTAAAGATAATGATCAATAAATACTGAGGGAACTCAAAGACCAGTGCCACCGTGGGTCCTCTGTATGCTGAGCGCCGGTCCCCTGGGCCCACTTTTTTCTTTCTCTATACTTTGTCTCTGTGTCTCATTTCTTTTCTCAAGTCTCTTGTTCTACCTAATGAGAAACGCCCACAGGTGTGGAGGGGCAGGCCCCCCCTTCACTTCCCACTACCAACCTGGGCAGAGTATTTTCCCTAGCAAGAAATTATGTCATTTAACGAAAAATAATATTGGTGGAAATACTCGGTAGGCAAAATAAGCAAACACTAAGCCATTATTTGGGATCATTTTGCAAATCATCAAGTCCGAGAGACAACTACTAAATTGAATGCTGAAAGCACTTACTAGAGAGGCAATATTTTGGCTAAAAACACAAATTTTACATCAATTTGGGCTAGTCTCCTTGTAAGCCTGTTCCCTTATCTAGGAAAGGAGTAATTAAAACTGTAGCAATCTCATAAGCACATTGTGAGTTTTAAATTACAAAGAGCATTAAGTGTGACATTTGGCACACAGTAAATAGTCAATGATCATTGCCACTGTAGGAAACAATAATTGGATCAGAAAAGAAAGATGTAGAACCTTCTTTCCATCTAAACTTTATCTTAAGTGATTTTATTTCAAAACGTACACAATAGTCGACAATTTAACCTATATAAGACATTTCACCTTAATATGTAATCTGCATTTAAATTGTTTGCAATTTCTCTTCTGCTGTTTATTATATTGACTTGATTTTAGATCTGGGTGAGGAGGAGGGCAGCGGGAGATGCTGACTGTTCAGAAGAGTGGGATAATATGACATAGATATGGGGAGACTCTGCCAAGTAAAGTGGAAAAATTCTATAAACAGTACTCTGAATGCTTTATGAAAGCAATGAAGCAAGTTCCAATGGAAAAACTACAGAAGAGTGGTGGGGCGGCATCTTTCTGAGGAGCTGCTTTAGAATACTTTGTAAATTATTCTGCAAACCCTAATGGTAGTTTCACCCAGCTTTCCTTACCTTCCAAATATATCAATCTATAAAAAGATTAACTTAATTCAAATTTATATTTTGTTACATTGTTTGATTATGCTAACAAGATGACATTTGTAAGATCCAGGGGAACTAACATGTACATTTTCCTGCAGAATTATTTCCATGCTGCTGTGTCTTAGTTTAATATACTCATCTACCTGGCTTGTAAGGATGCCATTTTCGAAATCTGGACATATATAGCTGATTACTCAGCATTTCCACTCAAAGGTGCACATATTTATCAATGAGCACAAATACTATCAAGAGGACTGTTTAAACATATTTATTTTAGCATTATTTGTCGTAGCCTCAAACTGAAAAATATTCAAATGTCCATTAACACTATGATGAAAATAAATTATGATATATTCACAAATAAAAACGCAAATGAACTACCTACAGTTGCATTTAACCATATTTGTAAAGCTCACATATTGTTGAGCAAAAAAGCTGAAAACAAAGGAATGCACACCATTTGATTTCAGTTATAAAAATGACCCAAACTGGTAGGACTAAACTATTGCACTTAGAAATTCTTGCATGAATGGAAAAATACAAATAAGGTAATTACCGTAAATGTGAGGATAATGACTATTTTGGGATGGGAGAATGCATAATGAGGACTTTTGGAGTCTTAGTAAAATTCTATTTTGTTAAACTGTCCTGTGATTACTCAGTATTTTGCTTTTGCTAAAACATTAAGCTGCACATTTTTGTTTTGTGTACTTTTCTATATGTATGCTATGGTTCAAGTAAAACATATCATCAGAGAAACACCTTTCAAATTTGTTAAATAAACTGCTGTTATCTGGTTTGTATTAGGCACATATAACAAAATGTATTTCATTTTCACTTTGTTCTTTACTGTATAAATGAGCTCATAAGTATTAAAGAAATTAATCAGAGCTATTTAAAGCCATGATAATTTATTAGTTCTTCTATTAGGCTATTTTAAATACATATGTAACTAAGAATGACTTTATTGCCTTTTTTGATTTATATTACTAAAAGATGTTTCTAGTATTTAAATATTGCAATCAGAAACTTTTCTAAAAATTGCATTTATTTTCTATTTTTCTTTTAAAAAGCTTTGAAATTCAAATCAAGATATCAACATATTTTTTTCATGGTACATATAGAGTTGATTCCAAATTTGTAAGAAGGATCAATATATGTTCACTGTCAGATAAGAATAATAAGGCATTTACTCCGTTCATTATTAGAGTTATAAAGCTATGACAGCTAAGTATGGAGAATGATATGTAGAAAAGTGAGGGAAATTAAAATGCAAGAGACAATTCTATACATAAATGGATATTTGGTCTATACCAGAGATAGTATTGAAAATCATTAGATAGAAGATGAGCTATTCAACAAACGCTGTTGATCTTTAGGAAAATCTGTTATCCTTTAGGAAAAATGTAATTGAATCCCTCTCACACTATAACCAGAAGGAATTTTAAGTAAATTAAAGAAAAGGTGTTAAAGGTAAAACTATACAGTTCGAGACTTCTTAAACTTATAATACGTAAAACTCATTAAAAAACACACAAAAAGCACAACCCAGAAAAAGCAAGATTTTGAAATTTGCTTGTGTTAAATTTAAAAGTTCTGTTTCTTAAAATTTGTTTGAAGAATTCTTTTAATAGTTATTCTAATGCAACTATGCTGCTGATGAACTGCATGGCTGAAAATGTATTTTTATCTTCATTTTTGAAACATATTTTCAATATCTTAAAGTTGTTACTCCATTTATTCTAGTTTCCATTGTTTCCAATAAGAAATCTGCTATGATCTTTATCTTTGTTCCTTTGCATGTAATATATAATTTTTTCTGACTTCACTTAAGATACTGGTGTATCTTCCCTTTATTACTGGTTTTAAGTAACATGATTATGATGTTCATTAGTATACTTTTCTTTCTATTTCTTATTTTTCAGGTTTGCTGATTCTTTGGACCTGTGGGTTTATTATTTTCTTCAAATAGAGCATTTTCCACCATTATAAAAATACCTTTCTAGTGCCTCCTTTTTTCTCCCTATGTTCTAGGACTCCAAATATACCTATATTTAGCTACTTGCAATTACTCTATCTTTCACTGATGGCCTGTTTATTTATTATGTTGATAGTCTTTTTTGTTGGGGTCTGAGTTTAGTTTCTATTACTATATATTCACACTCACTAATATTTTATTCTGCAACCTCTAATAATGCCATTAAGCTCATCCAATCTAATTTTTAATCTCAAATAATGTAGTGTTCCTTTCTAGTTCTATTTGCATTTCTGAAATATTTTTCACTTCTCTGCTGAACATGTTCAATCTTTTTCTAACTAACTAAACATATGGAACATATTTACAGTATCTATTTTAATGCTTTTGCCTACTAATTCTCTCAGGTGTATCCTTTTTAGATTACTATAGATTGACCCATTTTTCTCTTCAACATGGGCTTTGTCATTTCTCTGCTTATTTGACAACTTATTCATTTCTGATGTGATGCAGATTTGAAAAATTTTTACCTTGCTGTGTGCCGAATAGATTTGCATGACTATAAATTTTCTTGTCTTTGTTTGGGACATACTTAAGCTACTTGGAAACAGCGTAGTTTTCTTTGATTTTTTTTTTTTTTTGTCTTGTTTCTTTTTTATTTTTTAGCAGGAATAGAGCTGTATTTAGTCTAGGTTTAAATGTTTCTCACTACTGAGCTAGACCCTCCTTAGTAATCTAACCGATGACTACTGAGTTCTGGCTGGTGGGAACAGATACTATTTCCCATCTTGTGGGAACCTTGGTTACTCATCCTTTTAGGTGGTTCTTTCTTCATTCTTGGATAATTTCCTCATGAGCACGTTCTGATCAGTAGTCAACTGAATGCTTGCTCAGGGGAACCTTATGCAGATCGCTGGAATTACCTTTATGTGCAGCTGTATCTTCTCTGGTAATCTACCCTACCCTGCAAACTCACTACCTGGCCCTGCCCAGAACCTCCAATTTTGTCTTCTCAGTTAGGACAATTGCTGAACTCTTCCAGGATGCTCCCTTTCTGTTTGCAACCCAGAAATTTTCTCTGTACCGTACACTGGTCGGTCAAAGGACTTCCCTTGTTGGTTTCTCTTCCCTCATGGAGCAATGTCCTTCTTTGTTCAACATCTTGAGTGCCAGTATTTCTTAAATTTTATCTCTCATTAGTTGTTTCAAGTGGGAGAGTAAATCTAGTCCCTGTTATTCTATATGTACTGGGATTTCAAGTTTGTTGTTATGCCTTGTCAATCTTCTTTAATAGGAAATAGTTTCTTACCTTCTTTTGTCTTTTATAACTTGAGTTTTTAAAGTATTGGCCAATTATTCTGAAACATGTCCTTTCATTTGAGTGCACCTGATATTTCCTCATGGTTACGGTCAGGTTAAAAATTATTTTATCAAGATACCACAATGGTGATGCTATGTCCTTCTCACTGAATTATATTAGAATGCATGTGATAATGACTTCTTCTATTATTTGGAATGTTAACATTGAATAATTAGTAAAATGGTTCCTGACAAGTTATAGCTACTATTTTAATCTTTGTAATTAATAAATATTTTGCATGGATATAAATTAAGCCTATGGAAATATCCTAGTTTTCATTAGATTTTCAAGTAGATTTATCATTCATTGATGATTATTTCTTAAATCAGTGATTACTATTGCTTTTTAACATTATCATTTCTTCATTTATTGGTTGGAAAGTGGGTATAAGAGGTTTCCTTTATTTCTTTCTTTATATAAATTTTTATTAATAAAGTTATGACTTTATGTATGTAAGTGAGATTTGGCTCAAGGATTCTTTACAATTGGTTATAACCTGTTATTATAATTACTTATTTTAATATGCAAATCATTCCATGTTTGGAGATTAGGAGTCCCTTCAAGCTGACTGCCATTCATTTTTCATATTTCCAGTATTCTTAGATCACTTGCTTACCTTCTGGCATGGCAAGATTTTCAGGTTTATTTTACATTTATTTTCTCAGCTCTAACAGTAGAGGCAGCATTTTCTCCAAGGAACCCTGGTTCCATTTAGAAAAGAATAGTAGTTGGAAAAATTATGTGGTGCTACTTGTTTTCATTGCTACTAGGTCCTTTGAGTGAGTACATTTAGAAATTATAGATGAGTAGAGATAGATATGCATATTACATATGCACATATATCCATATCTTCTATCTATGTATCTATTCAATTGCCATGTATGTTTTTTCCATTTGCTTTTACTATGGAGTTTCTTATCTTTAGAGAGATTTTAATGAGTTTTCTGGATTTTGCCTTTCTCCAAGGAACTAATTTTATTCTTAAAATATTTCCTATCTTGTTCTAGGTTTTGGGGGGCCATAACAACTTGCCCAATTCTGGAAACCACTAAATTGCCTCATCATTGTCTAGTGCTATCTTTATTATGTTTTGCTTTTTTACTCTGCTGTGCAATAGATCTCAAAACTTACTTCTATCTATTTGAAACTGCACCCTTCAACCAACATCTCCCCTTTTCTTTCTCTTCATCAATGCCCTATGCCAGCCTCTGGTAACCACCATTTTACTCTCAACTTTTAAGAATTTAACATTCTTAGATTCTACATGTAAGTGAGATCATGCAATATTTGTCTTTCTCTACCCGGCTTATTTTACTTAGCATAAAGTCCTCCAGGTTCATCCACATTGTCCCAAGTGACAGAATTTTCTTCTTTTGTTTTTAAGGATGAATAGTATTCCATTGTGTATATATACCACATTTTATTTATTCGTTCATCCATTAATGGACATTTAGGTTGTTTCCATATCTTGATTATTATGAGTAATGCTGCAATGAACATGGGAGTTCAGATATGCTTTTGACATATTGATTTTAATTCCTTTGGATATATACCCAGGAGAGATTACTGGATTATATGATAGTTCTGATTTCAGTTTTTCAAGGAACCTCCACACTGTTTACCATAAGTGCTATACAATTTACTTTCCTACCAATAATGTACCAGAGTTTTATTTTCTCCGACTCCTCTCCAACACTTATGATTTTGCATATTTTTGGTGAAAATAATTTTAACGGTGTGAAGTGATATCTCATTGTCATTTTAATTTGCATTTCTCTGATGATTAGTGATGCTGAGCATTTTTTTCTACATACTTGTTGGACATTTGTTTGTCTTCTTTTGAGGAGTATCTGATGTCCGGATCCTTTGACTACTTTAAAATCAAGTTATTTATTGTCTCGCTGTTGAGTTGTTTTACTTCTTTATATATTTCAAATATTAACTCCTCATCTGACATACGGCTTGTAAATATTTTCTTCCATTCTGAGAATTGTCTCTTCACTTGGTTAATTGTTTCCTTTGCTATGCAGAAGGTTTTGAGTTTGATACAGTCCCATTTGTCTATTTTTGGTTTGTTGCCTGTGCTTTTGGGATCATATCCAAAAAATTGTCACCCAGACTAGGGTCATCTTTAAGTTAATAAAATTCTGGTATATATTTCCCTTTTGGCCCTCTTGTGCATCTCTAGCTTGGCCTTGAATTCATTACCTTGAATCTTCATTAAAAACACCTTTAAGTACCCTCTTCTTACTTCCACAGTTTATTAAAATTCTCTGTTCACTGAAGGCAGGAGGCAGCAAATGTTTTCATAAAGAGCCACGTAGTACAAAAAATATATACCATCCAGTTTCTGTAGCAGTTATTCATCTCTGACACTGTAGGGTGAACATAACCATAAATAATATGTAAATGAAAGAATATAGCCATGTTCCCATAAAATTTTATTTATAAAAATATGCAGCAGGTCTGAATGGGTCTGCAGGCTGTATATAATTTGTTGATTCCTAATCTAAAACATTCTGAAATTTGTATTTCTTAAGAATTTTGTTTCTATGCAAGCATAATTCCTCAAATTAGGGCTGAATTACTATATGATTTCTTTAATAATATTTTGGACCTTCAGAATTATTATAAATTTCATCTAGTATTTCTTCTGTTATATACTCAAATGGAGGCTTTATATCTTAATTTTCTTAAGATGCGCGAAGCTTGTATAACAGAGTTCTCAAAAAAAGTGTCTCAAGTAATATTTAAGTTGATTATTCTCTCTCGTATAAAAGTCTGAAATGAGTGTTTGAGGAGGGTGGGTTCCACATAGTAATTCAGGAATTCAGGGATCCAAAGTGTTGCTGGATTTGTTATCCCCTATACATGGCTTCTAGGGATGCTGTGGTAGTCATAACTTCAGTCAGGAGAGAAGGCAGAGGGATGTCTGACCTAGGTGCACTCATGCTTTCACCTTGCCCCAAAGATGGCGCACATCCCTGTACTCACATTCTGTTGGAAATGGCTTAGTCCTATGACCAAAATCAATTGCAGCAGATACTGAAGGATGTAGTATAGCTGCATCCCTGGTATATAATTCCACTACTATGAAAAAGTAGAGAATAGATTTCAGCGGACCATAGCATCTCCAATGTTGGGTGAGATAGTCCCTATTTCTCTTTCTTTGCTAATAAAGTTTATGAACTTTTAGAGGGCAGAATTGGAAACTAGACCTCCAAGACTGACAGGTGTGAGTAACCCTTGATGTAGGGAAGAGAACCAAAAAGTATACAGAAAGTATACTAGCCTTGGCCCTGGATGAAAGTAAAGTCTTATAATACCAGGACCAAAAATAAATAAATAAATAAAGTGTGCTCGTGACTTACAGTTCTGTCTGAGAAACGTAACAAAAGTATGACTCTACTCCTCCAGCAACAAATAAACAACCAACGTTCAGAAAGTGTTCAAAAGTCGGTAGTAATATGAAATACATAAAACAAAGTTATACAGTCCAAAACTAAATGTACAAGTCAGTGTTACACTTGCCCCATCAAAAGCTCCCACTATATAAATTTGGTGCTCAAAAGCTCTCTATTCTGTGTTTCTCCATTAAGCAAATGTTGGGGCTATGATTAGTCATCATTACCAGTGGCTAGGAAAAATAGATGGATGTGAAGCAGAGGAGACTACAGGCAATCTGAAAGCCAACAAAACTCTGCATCTGTTAGCCTCTGCAACCTTCAGAGAATGACTCCTGCTTCACTTATCCCCAACACATCTCTTTTAGCCAACTCTGATTCAGAACTATAAAGCGAAGTATATTACAGTACATAAAGTTTCAGCTTAGCCAAATGGACAGTGTCCCAACTCTCATAGATGAGAATGTGCCTAGCAGATTTTTTTAAAATACAAAATGTAAGTATTTGAATTTTTTTCTCTTCACTGTATCTGCCTCTTTCCTAACCTGTGAGAAGCTTTGTTAGCCTATCTTACAGGAATGTAGATGACAGTTGTTATTCTATCACTAACAGGATCAGTATCTTTAGAAAGGTCACAACTCATCTACAATGTAGTAGCCTTACTTGTAAAACTGTATGAGTTGAATGGATGATTTCTAAGCTCCCATCTTGGTCTTTGCTTCTAACAGTACATGTGAAGTGCTTTTTTTTCTTTTGAATGAGATTTTCACAGAGCTCAATTTTAAATAATACAAATCTTGCTTTTTTTCTAAATGTTATTCAATTTAGAAAGCCTTTCCTATCATAAACACAATATAATTCTACTTTCAAATACGAGAAGTCACGTTCAAATACACAACTTTGATCTGTCTTCACATTAGTTCTGCATAATAGAATAACTGAAAAAAGACAAATATGATACATTATTGAGCTTCAATTAAATTTCAGAGCTGAAATATGTGCATAGGGAAATAGTCAACCACATTTTAATGCATTCAGAATTTCAGATGTCATTAGTGTTTTACATTAACAAAGTACAAATGAGCTATCTCAGAACATTAGCTTTTAAAAACCACTTCAGATGTACTTACATTTAAAATGCAAACACATCCATTGTTTTAAGCAAAAGATTTTGATTTGGGGCTTATGAGTCAATATGAATGTATCCACTTCATTCCATTTTCATGCTGTGAAATGTGACATACTATATATAAAAACACACATTATGCATATTATCATTTTACTACAACCAACATAAAATAACTTGTATGTTGAAGAATTTGACTAATTTTTCTAGAGTGAAATGTTAAAGTAATAATTACATAAATTACATTTCCTATTTTAATGAAAAGAAAATTTTAAAAAGTGAACAAGTGCTAAACATGAGTTTAAATCAGGTTGTATGCCATTACCCAAATTTTTTTTTTTTTTGCCATTTTTTTTTTATTTGAGTTAGAAGCAGACAGATAATGACATAGTTCTCAAGCTGGAATATTTGTATATTTAATTTTTTATTCTGAATTATCTAAAGCATATGTTAAAAAATCTTCATATTTCCTTTGCCCTACCTCCATCATTCCACAAGCTGTTTTGTTTGAATAGAACCTGGAATTCAACTGTGAACAAGTTCGCCAGATGATCCCGATGCACGTCCCAAACTGGGAACCCCGGCTCTAATATTTTCAAGCACAGCTGGATTTGGCTGGATAATGATGAGACTTTAAAATGCCTATCCTTTACCTCTGCAGTACCTGTGTCCCTATAGGTCTCTCACCTCATACTGCTTGATTGGCTTGAGCTCTGTGTCTTTCCCAGGCTGTAATGGAAATAGTCCCCTGATATTGATAAACAGTTGTCCTGTTTCCCTTCTCTCATCATCCATTTTTTTTTCTTTTAGGCCTATCCTTCACATTACCATAAGCATACTTTTTTCTCAAGTGTAAGTTTCATTATGTGACATCTTTTTTAACAGCCCAAGTTGGTTTTCTACAATTAAAGCTGATTTTCCCTTATCTAAGTCTTTTCAAAATCGAGCCACACCTATTTCTTTCTGGCCTTATCTCCTCAAACAAAACTTTAAGCAGTCAATACTTAATTCATACAAACATTTTCTGTGTTAACTAAATACATGTCCTTACCACATTGTGAATAGTGTATCCTATGCCTAAAATGTATGTTTGTTTTCTGTTTTATTTCCAGGTTTACTAATTACACTTCTTTTTTTTTTTTTTCTTTAAGTTCTGGGACACATGTGCAGAACTTGCAGGTTTGTTACATAGGTATACATGTGCTGTGATGGTTTGCTGCACCCATCAACCCATCATCCAGGTTTCAAGCCCTACATGCATTAGATATCCTTGTTTTAGAATAATTTTAGATTACAGAAAATTACAAATATAATACAATGTTTCTACATACCCCACATCCAGTTTTCTATATTGTTAAAATATTACATTAGTATGGTACATTTGTAATAATTAGTGAACTGATTTTGATACATTATTACCAATTAAAGTTTATACTCAATTCATATTTCTTCAGTTTTTATCTAATGTCCTTTTTCAGTTCCAGATCCCATCGAGGGTACAGCATTACATTAAGTCATCATGTCTTCTTTGTTTCTGCAGTGTTTGCTTGTTTTTTATGACCTTGACGATTTTGGAGTGCACTGGTTAGGTATTTTGTAGTACCTCCCTTAGTGGGGATTTTTCAAATATTTTTCTCATGATTAGACTGAGGTTATGAGTTAAGTGGAGCAAGACCACATAAGTAAAGTGCGTTCCCATTGCATCGTATCAAGGTATATGCTATGAAAATGACTTATCACTGATGATGTAAACCTTGATCACCTGGCTGATGTTATGTTTCTTCACTGTAAAGTTACTGCACACACACCCACCCCTTCCATACTGTACTAGGCAGAAAGTCACTATACACATCCCACACTTAAGGAGTGAAGAGAATGCTCTACTGCCTGGAGGACGGAGTTTCTATAGAAATTATTTGGAATTCTTATGCCCAGAACATTTGTCTCCTTTCCCCCATTTATATGTTTATACAATCATTTATTTATCAATATGAACTTATAGATATTTATTTTATATTTTATGTTATAATTCAATACATGATTATTGGGATTTTGTTGTTCATATTGTTCCACTTGGCCACTGGGAACTCTTTCAGCTAGCTCTTGTGTCTTTTTGTCAAACCCCATCGTTGTGGTGTCTTTTTGTTTTGTTAGAACGCTTCTTTATTTTCTGGTGCTCTAAAATGCTGTGCGGTCATTTTGTATGTTTTCCGACCTGTCAAGGTCGGAAATCAAGCATTCCTTCAAAGAGCCCTGTGTCCTTTAATGGAAGAACAGTATTAGAAACCAAATATGGGCACTAGATATGCTCATTGCTAGTGGGTTGTGACTGCTTCCAGACCATTTTAGCTATTACAACAAGGAAATATGTATGTATACCAAATTAATCTTCTATTTCTACTGTAACAATTTGCCATAAGCTTAGTGGCTGTAAACAATAGAGACTTAATGTTTTAGATGTCAAAAGTTCAAAATGAGCCTCCATGGGCTGAAATCAGGATGTCAGCAGGGGTGCATTCCTTTTTAGA
>NW_012115311.1:3959446-3963726 GCF_000951035.1 Colobus angolensis palliatus | reverse complement strand
CTCCTTCCCTCCCTCCCTCCTTCCCTTCCTTCCTTTTTTTTTTTCCTTTTTTCCTTTCTTTTTTCCTTACCTTTTCTAGTTTCTAGAGGCTGCCTTCATTCCTTGGCTTGTGGCCCCCTTACATCTTCAGCCAGCAATGGCAGGTCAGTCTTTCTAACATTACATCATTCTGACACGGACTCTCCTGTCTTTTCTTGTACTCAAAGGACTCCTGTTATTACATCCCCCAATTATCCAGAATAATCCTATTTTATGGACAGCTGATTAGCAATCTTAATTCCATCTGCAACTTAAATCTCCCCTTACTATGTAATGTAACATATTCACAGGTTCTGAGGATTAGGAGTTGTATGTCTTTGGGAGGTCATTATTCTATTTATCACATATATTAATTCAGTATATACACATCTATTAATATTTCTATATGTAATGTCTGTCTCTATATTAAATGAATTAGCCAACCCTAATCCATTACCAGATGGATTATTCTAGCCTCCTTTCTTTCCTTGCTTATCTGTAACATCTCACTCCAACAGTGAGAAACCTGCCTCCCACCATTAACCAGCCATTTACCTAATTTTTAAAGTCCTGTAGACATAAACAGCATTTGCAGAAGAGTTAACACTTATCTCCATGAGAAACAACTAGAGTACAGTGCTTATATTCCATTTCTTTTGCCTTTAGTCTTAGACTTCACTCACTTCCAAAGTGACTTAAGTCAGCACCTTTTTCCCCCACAACCAGTGAGGTGATTTCACACATTTGCAATACAGTTAGTTTGTTTCATCACATTCTGGATTTCACCTTGGCATCCCTGATCTCCCAAATGATTTTTTGAATTGACTTATATTAAGATCCATTCTTTGTGCTTTTAAGTTTTATGGGTTTTGGCAAATGCCTAGTGTTACATGTTCACCATTATGGTATTTATACATCAAACTTAAATTTCACCTCTGTTTTGAAGACTTCTCAGATTTTTACTTGTTTTTTTGTTATATTTTGTTTTGCCTATTCATTTTTAGCAGATGGTATCCTTCCATTTTTTTAGCTCTGTAACACAACATTCAAAGCTTCGAAAAATTTTTACTTTTAAAAATTATCTATTTGAATCCTTGAATCCTTAAATACCAGATTATATGATCTTTGACACCAAAGAATATGTTCTGTTTCCTGTGAATTCAACACTTTACATGTAGATTAAACACTGAAATTAAACACTCATGTTAAATAATTATTTTAAATAAAATTAGGCCCTAGAATTGTTAAAGTCGATTTAGGTGAACTAAAGAAATTTTTTAGAAATGTTGACAAGATAAAAATGTTTTGTTAATTTAATCTTGTTAAAAAATAATCTTAGTAAGCAAATTAAATGAAAGCATTACTTATTTAAAGAAAATTGATAGCATCTATAAAAATATTTAAATAAAAAATACATAAAACTAAGTAGATATAACTAGTATATTTGAATGAGTCCATTAAACAAGGCAAGATTATTACTGGCCTGAAAAGAAGACTATCAGAGTTTAGGAAAAACAAAATACATGTGCTTGTCTATTTCTTATGGTAATAAGAGAGTCTCTGAATGTGATTCTTTGGAACACAAATCTTGAAAGCTATTAGAGTCACATGAGTGGATTTTAATTATGAGAAAGAGCATCAGGAGAACAGCAATATCTCTTCCTTATAACTAATAATAGATTCTTTGAGTTTACTCTAGACTAAATAGAATCTCCTTAGATTTCTCAAAATTTTGATTGTTTTATAGTTACATGGCTATACTGCCCTGACCTTCCTAGCAATTAATAGGTATTTTGAGATGATGAAATTAGTGAACAAATGAACCCAGCAACCTGTCCTAATCTATATCACAGACATGATTCCGCATTTTATTGTAGTTATCTATGTGTTCGTTTATCCCGATAAATATGTTATACAGTTTTTGGTGGTATTTGTCTGTGTGTTTCCATTCTAGCATAGTCCTTATTATGTAATTGACATTTAATAAGTATTTTTGAAAAGACAGAGTGACGAATGAATGAGTGAATAATTGAAGGATTTCGCACTCACCTCATTCTTATTGTGGCAGAGACTGCTGGTTGTTATTATAATTTTGCTAACTCAATATCCATACTCATTTTTTTTTTCAAGCAATGGAACAGCAATTTATTTGGAAAGAAATATTTCCAGCTCAAAGTCTAGACTTCCAGCCTTTTTGTAGACAGGTGTTGTTATAAGAATATATCTAGTCAATGAGATGTAAGAAGAAATTGTTGAATGTGAATCCTGGAGAAATTCATTTTAAAAGAAAGTTCTCTTTCTGTCTTCTCTCTCTTCATTCTCTTGCTTCAATATAGATGGCTGGGGTTTCAAATGCCATCTTGAACTGCAAGGTGAGTTCAGAATTAAAGCCATTTTCTCAAGATAAGAAGCAAAAACCACAAAAAGCCAGTTTGGTCATACCAGCCCTAGACTATTTGCCTTCGAACATTTAGATTTAATTGAGGGAAAAATAAAATTTAATATTATTTCTGATTTTTGTTACTAGTACCTTCATGCATTTCTTAACTACTGAAATCGTCAGTATAATACACCGTGTTGAATAAGCCAATTTATTTCACTCTTCCTCACTGCACTATGTACTTTTAAAAGAAGGTATACATTTTACTTATGAGTCATTTAATTCTTATGAGGAAAGACATATCCTACAGTTTAAGCATATACGTTTTGATACGGCTTCTTATATTAAACCAGTGTATTCCTTTATGAAAATTGGAAGTATTCACTCAGAATTCCAGAATGTACCTTTAATAAATGTCTAAATTGTACTTCACAGTGTTTACTTGCTTTTAATGTGAATTTTCTTGCTGTGAAGTTGCTGCCAATGTAAGAATACTTCTTTTTAGAGCTTTTAGAGCTTGCATTTAGGATTGCAAGCTACACGTATAAAAAATGACTGGCATGCCTGCTGTTAAATAGTTGCTTTGAAAAAAATAAATCTTTCCTTCCAGTAAAAATCAACTATCTAAATTAACCCAAATGGAATGGAAATTGCCCTCTCAACTAATTATACACTTGGAAATGTTCACTTAAGGATAATTGCCTATTGGTAATTACCCTCACCATTCACCATCTTTAAGAAGTAAGGAAGTGATTGTAATATTCTGAGGGATAGTTGAATGGTGACATTGTAAAAGTATTGTAAGCCATTGCTGAGAGTACTCAAATATTTATAGGCCTCAGTTTCTCCCCCAATTGCTTAACATTCCACACTAGCTGATTCTTCATTTTCTCTCAGCTCCCCTAAAGATAGCAGCATTGTCTATTTTTTTCCTATAAAATTTATATTACAATTTCAACAACCTAAAAGTAAGTTGAATTCTGTTACTCACCTATATTCCATCCCTATGTTTGGGGTTTGTTTTTTCTCATATGGAAAAAATAATAAGAATATTATTTTATGAAGGGAAAATTTTAAAAAAATTAGTTGAAAACAAAATTATAGCAATTCCAACACAAATATAGTATAAAATATGTGGAAGACATGTTACTTAACGTATAGAATAATGATATGGATGGAGGACACATTCTCAGATTATAATAATTGTCAAAAAGAAGTGTAGTCATAGACTGCATCACAACATTTGAGATTTCTCAAAGGACTTAAAACAGAACTACCGTAGAGCCCAGCAATCTCATTACTATGTATATAACCAAAGGAAAATACATTGTTCTACCAAAAAGATGCATGTACTTTTATATTTAATCATGGCACTATTCACGATAGCAAAGGTCTAGATGTCCATTAACAGTGGACCATATAAAGAAAATATGCTATATATACATCATGGAATATTAAGCAATCATGAAACTTAACAAAATCATGCTCTTTACAATAACACAGATAAAGCTAGAGGCCATTATTCTAAGCAATTTAATTCAGGAACAGACAAATTCTGCATATTCTGTTCTCACTTATAATTAGGAGCTAAGCATTGAATACAAGGACATAAAGACAGGAACAATAGACACTGGGGGCTACTAGAGGGGGAAAGGTGGGAGAGGGTCAAAGTTTGAAAAATAACCTATCTGGTACCATGCTGTCTACCTAGTTAATGAGATCATTTGTATATCAACCCTCAGCGACATGCAATTTTCTCATATAGCAAACCTGCACGTGTATCTTCTGAACTTAAAATAAAACCTAAAATCCTGAAATTTTAATATTTTAGAAAAGTACTTTAAAAATGTATATAAAAACATATATGTGTATCCATATACTA
>NW_012115311.1:3935124-3959246 GCF_000951035.1 Colobus angolensis palliatus | reverse complement strand
AAACCTAAAATCCTGAAATTTTAATATTTTAGAAAAGTACTTTAAAAATGTATATAAAAACATATATGTGTATCCATATACTATATATATACATATACACACACAGTATACATCTGCATATATATTTTCTTTTGCTTCAGATTCCAATATAGCTTGACCAAGCAGTGTTTTCCACTGACTTAAAAGATATTGGCTGACTTAAAAGATATGATGCTGTCTCTGATTTGTTGACTTTCAGAAACATGTTTACTAAAGTAAATTTTCACTTCAATGAGTGGTTAAACAGGCTTAAAACGAACGATGAACTTATAGTAACAATTAAGGTGGAATCAGTACACTAAAACATATTTCCTCATCTCTAAAAACTGTGAAGAAAACACAAAATTCGTAAAACAACTCCTTAAACACTCTGGAAAGTTCATAATATCAGGGATATCATAGGAAAGCCAAAGGTTGAAGAATGAACAATATAGGAGTGAATATCCTTTATTTCCTTCTACTTTTATCTCCCATCTTTGACCATAGGTGAACTCCATGTAGAAATGCTCATCATATTCAGAACATAAATCCTACAAGAGAAATACTGTCTTTTTGGCCATAAGACCAAGAAAATGCAACCTTGTGAATATAAGAGTGTGAAAGAAAACTTTGTTTATATTTTCTTATATACACTTGTTTTTACTTTCTCCATGCAGTGGTGTGGTGGCAAAAAAAGCCAAAACCCTGAGAGCAAAAAATGTATTTTTGTCCTGAAGAATCAGGAAAGGAAGACATAAGGTCTCAAGAGGGAGGGAATGTCCATCATTTTTTTTTACCTCTGCTCTTTCTCTTGACATGTTTCCCCACTGGTGGCCCTGATATTCCTTTACACAGCCAGAAAGAGAAAGTGTAGGGGAATTCTTGTAAAGGGAAAAGCTGGAGAAGAGGATCTCCCAATTCTGTTTATGAACTAACACAAGACCCAAGCTGACCCCTGTGCTGTGTATGTGTGGAACAGAACTGAAGTAACACCAAAAGTTTGAAAACTGAATTCAGATTAGAACTACTGTCCACAGAAGACAAGATGGAATTTGTCTTCTGAATATGAATGGATTGATTGTCTACTGGAACAATAATAGCAACAAGCACAACCTCTTCCAAAGTATAGTAATGGGATGCAGAGTCTTACAATATAATGTCCAAAATATCCAGGATACAATCCAAAATTAGTTAATATAAAAACTAGGAAGATATGACTGGTTCCCAAGGGGAAAGACAATCAAGAACTTTCAAAGCTAAAATTATCCAAGTGCTGTAATCATTAAAGTTTAAAATCATTTAAACTTTAAAGCAACCATTATATCCTTATGTCATTAGATAAAAGTAAACTCTATTTCAATGTGTAAAAATACAGAATTTTTCAACAGAGAAATAGAAACTGGAAGAATTAATCAAGTAAACATAATAAAAATTGAAGAGCAATCAGGCATGATGGTGTGTGTCTGTAGCCCCAGCTACTTGGGAGGCTGAGGCAGGAGGATTGCTTGAGGCCAGGAGTTTGAGGCTGCTGTGTGCTATGATTGTGCCTCTCAATAGCCACTGCACTTCAGCCTGGGAAACACAGGAAGATCCTGTCTCTAGAAAAAGGAAAGGAAAGGCAGAAAATAAAAGAGAAAAGAAAAGAAAAAAGAGGAGAGGAGAGGAGAGGGGAAAGGAAAGGAGAAAAGCAAGAAAAAGAGAAAAGAAAGAAAAGGAGAAAGGAAAGGAAGGGAGAAAGGGAAGGAAAGGGAAGGGGAGAGGAGGGGAGGGGAGATGGGAAGAGAAGGGAAGGGAAAGGAATGCAAGAAAAGGGAAGGAAAAAGGAAAAGGAAAGGACCTGATGAGCCTTTCTACATGGAGGTCACCTATGGTCAAAGGTGGGAGGGAAAAGTTGAAGGAAATAAAAGATATTCACTCCTATATTGTTCATTCTTCAATCTTTGGCTTTTCTATGATATCTCTGGTATTATGAACTTTCCAGAATGTTTAGGGAGTTGTTTTATGAATTTGGTATTTTGTTCACAGTTGTTAGAGATGTTTAAGGATATAATGACCAAAATCTTCTCAGGATAGTTAATACTCAAATTTTCAGATTCAAGAAGCTCAGCAAACCCCAAATATGATAAACTTAGAGAAAACAGAGGCCAGATATATCATAATCAGCATCAATATCTTGATAGCAGCCAGAACAAATAAGTAACATATTACATATAGGGGAATTACGATCTAAACAGATTGGAGTAAGTTAAATATATATAAATTATAAACTCCGAAGTAACCATCAAAAATAATATAAAAAGAAAGAGACAAAAAGCTAATAAATTTAAGTAGAATACTAAGATGTTCTAATAATGCAAAAGAATGCAGAAAAGGAGAAACAGGAATTAAAAATAAAAACAGCTTAAGAAATAAAGTTAGGACTATATCAATAATTGTGTTGAATGCAACGTTAAACATTGCAATTCAAAGATATAGGATGTGGCCGGGCGTGGCGGCTCATGCCTGTAATTGCAGCACTTTGGGAGGTGGAGGTGGAGGTGGGTGGATCACCTGAGGTCAGAAGTTCAAGACCAGCCTGACCAACATGGTGAAACCTCGTCTCTACTAAAAATACAAAAATGAGCTAGGTGTGGTGGTACATGCCTGTAATCCCAGCTACCTGGGAGGCTGAGGCAGGAGAATAGCTTGAACATGGGAGATGAAGGTTGCAGTGAGCAGAGATCACGCCATTGCATTCCAGCTTGGGTGACAAGAACAAAACCCTGTCTCCAAACAAACAAACAAACAAACATATAGGGTGTGATATTTAATAATTGATCTGTAAAAGCAGGGAACCCAGAAAATATAGTAGGCTGAGTTCTGAAGGGCTAGATATAAAAGGTGAAAATTCGTAAATCAAAAAATTTGCACAGAGCCATTCTAATACAGGTTTTATTTAGAAACAAAAATTCCATAGCATTTTCCTGCTTTGGAATTTGGATTAGAGCCATTCTGATAGTTTTCTGCTATTAAATATATTTGGAGAATAGCCATTTGTTTACTGATTTTATTTTGCCAGTTTTCCTATAGTCAGCATAGAGAAAAAAAAATTCTGATATCTGCAAACTTTTTGTTTTTTACGAAAAATAATGTACAGCAAAATCTCATCATTTTTTTGTTCCTTCTGATTTAGATTTCAAGCAAATAAAAGTTTTCCACCAACATCTGAGTAAATAAGTCATTTCAATCCATTTAAGCTCATTTAGATTACCTAAATGTCTTCTTCCTAAAGGATGAGAAATATTAATAAGGCAAAAAACCTAGATAGTCTGATATATCTTTCTATATATGATTCTTTTCTCCTAATTTTAATACTCATAATTTTCAATGATAAAGGGGAACATATGCTTAATTATTCTTTCACTGTTCTCTAAATTATTGAATGTTTATTAATGAAAGCATTTTAATTCGAAAATACATTTTAATTTTCTCAAGAAATAAAAATGGGAAGAATAACATTTATTTCTTCCCTTCTTACACAGAAGCTGCTATCCTAAATCAATACTTTCTATTTGCATTTGAGACTACATCATCATTCTTTTGGATGCATGACTTTGTTCAGGGAGCTATTTTAAACACTTCTTTGCACCAAGAATTTATACAGATTAAATTTTTTTAAAGGGTTACATTTTTAGGACTAAACTGAACTGAAAATTTAACCTTCTAAATTCTGTTCATTTGAAGGGAACATTATCTGTTTTAATGATGTACTCTCCCATCTGCTCTCAAATGTTAACCTTCATTTATGACTAGAAATGCAGAACTAGAAAAAAATGCCATTTTCCCATTCTACATAGTGCATTCTTATTTTACCTGAGATACAATTTCAAGAATCGAAAAATTATAATAAAGTATTTCTCTTTTACTACAGTAACACATTGTAGGAAGATGCATATTCATTCAAAGATTAAATTAGAAAAATAACTTCTGAAACATTATTCATAGCCTATATCTACTTTTAACTTGGATTCCTATTTTCAAAAGGAATAATCAGAGAAAAGGAGCAAAGTTTAAGATCCCAGTTCTCTGGGTGTCAGTCCTTGATCTGCCACTTATTAGCTGTGTGACCTTGGGCAAATTATTTCATCTTCTTCATGCATCAGATTGAAAATCTGTAAATGAGGAATATGACAGGACCTGATTCTTAATGTAGTTATAATGTTTAAATTCATTAATAACTGTAAGCACTGAGAATCCTACCAGACACACAAAGAAATGCTATGATAATGTTTGTTTAAATACTATCAGTCATTTCCAAATATCTGTCTTCAGACAGGCTTTGGTCCATATTGAAGTTGACTCTACTATGGGCAACGGAGATAAAGTACATTGACATTAATCTTTTATAAAACAAAATTTATTTATTTGATGGAATTTTTGTTACACCATTTATGTGATTTTATGGCCTTCCTTTTATGAATAATAATACTAGTAGTAATCGTTGTTGTTATATTATGTGTTTAATGTTTAGAAATAAATAAACAGCTATTACCCATAAGTCATTTCCTACAGAGTATCTGCAAGTGTATTATACCATGAAATGAAAAGTTTGTAAAACTTTGAGCTAGGGAACCTACACCAATTAATATTTCTCTAGTGCTATTTATTTTTGAAATAGCTCTAATGTAGTAGTAATACCATAGTTATCAAATCTGAAGACTTAGGTTAAAATTTATTTTTATTTATCACTTACTTTGTCACAATAAGCAAATAAGTTAGCCTTTCCTAATTTAAATGTTCTTACCTTGAAAACAAGAAAAATATATTACTGCTTGGAAATAATAACTGGCAAAGGACTTGGCCTCCAAACAAAAACACCTATAAAATTTGATGAAGTACTGTGTCATTATTTTGACACTGAAAAAGAGGCAGTTTAGGACCCTTATCCTTAACGAAAAGAAAAACATAAAGGTTAGCTCCCATACTGCCCTACAGTTGCCCTAGTTTTCTTCCTAAGAGTGATTTACTGCAGGGAGTAGAGCAGCAAGATGGAGCCAAACCTGAGTAAAAGTCTCACTTAACTGTGGCAACAAAGTCCATATTTGCAGGCTATGGAGGCTGCAAGGATTTATAAGACAAAGTGTCTGAGAAGGGAAAACTGTTGAGGGGAAGGCCACCTAAAAGTCTGCATGGAAGTTACTCAGTCCTTTGTCAATGGATAGGCTCAAAAAGGCAAAGAGCAAAGCTCTGTGGTTCCTGACAGAGAATTGTTGCTGTGGGACAGAGAGATGAACAGTGAAAGGACAGCAGGGTGAGGGACACTGGAATTATAGTTCATTCAGAGTAAAAAAGAAATTGGGAAGGCGATATGAGGGAAGGATGGCATTAGGAGATATACCAAATGTAAATGACGAGTTAATGGGTGCAGCACACCAACATGGCACATGTATACATATGTAATAAACCTGCACGTTGTGCACATGTACCCTAGAACTTTAATAAATAAAAATAAAAGAAATTATTCAGCATATTGGACTTTAATTGAGACCCCAGAAAGACTATATGTTTTAGTAAAAACCACATCCAAGAGTAAGGGTCAAGCCATTGGACTAAATTGAAAAGCAAAATAAATATGCCCTAACAACAAATAAATTCATATCTGTCTCAGTATACTTTGTGCTACTATGATAGAATACCACAAACTGGATATTATATAATGAGCAGAAATCTATTGGCTCATGGTGCTGAAAGCCAGAAAGTCTAAAATCAAGGAGCTGGTATCTGTCAAGGGCCTTCTTGCTGTGTCATCATATGGCAGGAAGAAAAAGAGAGAGTGACAGAGACAAATCGAAAGTAATGGAAAAAAACCACAATTACTTTTGCACCAACTTAATAAAAATCCCACTCTCTCAGTAATGGCATTAATCCATTCTTGAGGGCAGAGCCCTCATGGATGAATCACCTTCATTAGACTCCATCTCCCAGAATTTTTGCATTACAAATTAAGTTTCCAACACATACCTTTTGAGGGACACATTCAAACCACTGCAATGTCTGACTGCACTTAATAATCACCAGCAATTTATCAGTTAAAAGAAAAGTTAACATTCTTTAAAGGAATTTTACATTAACTAGACTTCCTACAATTATCACACGCAATGTTCAGCTTATAATACACAATTATTAAATGTGCAAAAAAAATTGAACATGTAATCCATGGTTGAAAAAAATAGCAGCATATAGTAGAGTAGTCCTCCTTTATCCACAGTTTTGATTTCTGCAGTTTCAGTTGCAGTACAATAAGATATTTTGAGAGAAAAGAGAGGGACCATATTCATATAACTTTGATTACAATATATATTTATAATCATTCTACGTTATTGTTAGTTGTTTTTGTTAACTTCTGTTTCCTAATTTATAAATTTAACTTGTTTATGGGTATGTATATTTAGAAAAAACTATAGTGTATATATGGTTTGACAGTATCCATGGTTTCAGTTATCCAATGGAGGTCTTGGAAGCTGTCCTCTGCTAATAAGGGAGGACTACTGTAATCAAACCTCAGATCTCTCCAGTATTAGAATTAGCACAAGAAAAATAAAATTCCTAAAGTTGCTGTTATTAATATTTTCTAAGACTTAAACTGTGGTGCTAATGAGTAAAAAGATAAAAAATATGACAAAACCCATGAAAGTGTGACAAATTTAAAGTGTAATTATTGTCTTACTCCATTTCTGCTACTATAATAAAATGAGAAGACTGGATAATTTATATAAAACCAAATGCATTTCTTACATTTCTGGAAGCCGAGAAGTCCAAGATCAAGGCACAGACAGATTTGGCGTCCGATTCTCATCGACGGCCTGTTCTCATAGATGTTCATGAGGGTCTTGTGCTTATTTTGGTACTGACTTTGCTTTTGATATCAAGGTGAACTGCTCCCATAAATGAATTGGAAAGTGTTTTCTCCTCTTCTGTTTTTTGGAAGAGATTGTGTAGAACAAATATTATTTCTTATTTAAATACATGGCAGGATTCACGCATGAAATCATCTAGATCTAAAGACAGTTTTTTCAGAAGGTTCTAAACCAGGAACTCAATTTCTTCGGTCATGAATTATATTTGACCATGAATTCAATAGTTGTAGCTGTATTTACATTGCCTATTTCATCTTGGGTGAGTTTAGTTTGTGTATGCTGAGGAATTGATCAATATTATATAAGCTGTAGAACTCAAAATAAGAAAATAAATAATCTTCTAGAAAATAGAACACCTTATTAAAGAAGGTATACAGATGGCAATAACTACATAAAAACATATTCAGCATTCTTAGCCATTAAGGAAATGCAAATTAAAGCCACAATAGGATAAGACTACACAGTTATTAGAATGACTAAATTTTTTTTAATGGCAATATAAAAAAAACCCTAACCTTAAAAGTTACATACTGTAAGTGTTAGTCCATTTTCACTTTCTATAAAGAGCTACCTGAAACCGTGTAATTTATAAAGGAAAGAGAGTTAATTGACTTACAGTTCTGCATGTCTAGGGAAATCTCAGGAAACTTAAAATCATGGCAGACGATGAAGGGGAAGCAAGCACCCTTTTTCACAAGGCTGCGGGAGAGATCCAGAGCAAATGGGGGGGGGGGGCTACACACTTTTAAACAACCTTATCTCGCGAGAACTCTATCACGAGATAACACCGGGTGGGGGGGGGGGGATGTTGCTAAACCATTAGAAACTGCCCCCGTTATCCAATCAGCTCCCATCAGCTCCCTTCCCCAACACGTGGGGATGATAATTCTACATGAGATTTGGGTGGGTACACAGAGCCAAACCATATCAGTAAGATTCTATTTATACAGCATTCTAAAATGTTCAATTCACAGTAATAGGGAATAGGCCAGAGGTTGTCAGGGCTTTAGGTTGTGGGGAATGTCATGTCTATAAAAGGGTAACATTGAAAATTTCTTTAGAATTATGCAGCATTTTGTGTCATGTTCATATCTATCTACCTATTTATTTACCTATCATAAACTTTATAAACATAAAATTAAAAAATTACTTGATTGATAATATCTGGCCTGTAAGAGAACATGTGTCGTTGAAAGAAACTGGATGAATGGTAAATTGGGGCTCACTGGACTATTTTTGCAACTTTGTGCAAGTCTAAAATAATTTAAAATTTTTTTAAAGTTTAAAATAAATTACCTAGAAATATATAGCATATATAATTGAAGAAAATTTGATGAGCTCATATGCTGTATAATGTGCCAAATGTGCTTAGCCAAAAGAAACAGAAAGAGATAGAGAGAGTGGGATGGAAGGAAGGGAAGAAGGAAGGCAGGAAGGCAGGAAGGGAAGGAGGATGGAAGGAAGGCAGGAGGGAGGGAGGGAAGGAAGGAAGGAAGGAAAGAAGGAAGGAAGGGAGGGAGGCAGGGAAGGAAGGAAGGAGAGAAGGAAAGGAGGGAAGGAAGGATGGAAGGAAGGAAGGGAGGGAGGGAGGGAGGGAGGAAGGACCCTTTACAAAAAGGTGAAGTACCAGAAGAATGCTTTCCTTCTGGTATTAAAAAATGAAAGCTGCCATGTTGTGGATAGTGCTATGTAACAGAGAATCTCACACACTCCAGAAGCTAAGAGAGACCCATCATGGACAGTTACCAAGAAAATGGGAACATTAATCCCATAAATAGCGGGAAGAAAATTCTGCCAACAACTTGAAGGGTATCAGAAGATCTAAGTTAGATAAGGTTAGGTCTCCATTATGACTACCTCCAAGTCAGATGAGTAGTAACTTCATCCCTGGAGTGATGTCTCATCACACACACGGCGTCACTCACATTCAAGAGTAGATGATTACATAGGGTATTTGTGTGAAGCAGTGGGGACCTTGTGGGGTGGGGAATGGTACATTTTAGAATTGTATCTCCCAGAGTAGGAGACTATTACTAATTTACAAAAGGGTTGTTTACATTGTTAAACGAGGTGTCTTCCATTCTGTACTTGTGAAATTCAGTTTGGGGGCTCGTTAGAATTACTATTCCATACTTCTTAGTAAATGAATAAAAGTTTCACAACAGTAAAGTGAAAAAAAGGTATCTGTATGAGCTATGAGAAATGAAAAGAAACCTTAAAAAAACTATCAACAATTTAAACTAACCTCTCAAAGAGTAGACACAGACTTTTAGAAAGAATTGTTTTGCTACAAGTAACAACATAAACACCTGTGTGTTAACTACTCATGTAAGTCCATTCCTTTTGATTTTGTGAAAATTTATAACTGGAGAAAACTAATTTTCTTCAACACTAATTGTGTTTCTTCTTTGTTATAAATTTTTTTTTTTCCTAAACTTTTTTTAGTTTCTTTTAGTCTATTCCATAAATACTTTGGGGGTATCTATGTTTAGATAATTAGGTGTATGAGCAGCATAAAAGCAAGTAGGACACATATTTCAGTAACTAAAATGAGGATATTCCTAGTAATATAGTTTCAGATGGTACATATCTGGCATCCCCAATATTAGCTATCTAATATACATGGTCCATGGCCGGTTGGAAACTGAGTCGCACACTAGGAGATGAGCAGCAGGTGAGTGAGCAAGCAGAGCTCTGTCTGTATGTGTCAGCTCTGCATTGTTCACATTACTGCCTGAGCTCCGCCTCTTGTCAGATCTGTGGTGGTATTACCTTCTCAGAGGAGTGTGAATGTTATTGTGAACTCTGCATGTGAGGGATTTACGCTGCACACCCCTTATGAGAATCTAATGCCTGACGATGTGTCACTGTCTCCCATCATCCCCAGATAGGACCATCTAGTTGCAGAAAAACAAGCTCAGGGCTTCCATTGATTCGACATTATGGTGAATTGTATAATTATCTCATTATATATTATAATAGAAATAAAATGCCCAACAAATGTAATATGCTTGAATCATCCCCAAATCATTCACCCATCCCCTGGGTCCATGGAAAATTGTATTCCATGAAACTGGTCCCTGGTGCCAAAAGGGTTGGGGATCGCATTTGTATATCATAAACAATTCTAGTGAAAATTGTGGAATGATGATTGTCCTAGATTCTTGTTAGGAAAATCTCCATAAAATAGACAGAGCTTGCCTCTGCACCAGTGATGATTAGTTGGTTAGTAAATGTGGGCTGTTTGGGAAAGAAGTTTATCTTGGGGTAGGTGGTTTTCTCCATTGAGACAATTTTCAAATTGCTGACAGCTAAAGACTGTTTGCCTGCAGCTCTCTCAGCAGCTGGGGGAATACGTCTTTCATTCTTGAAGTATGGTCTGTGTGGTACATCAAAGTGGTTACTACAACAAATGTGTATTATGTCATGTACATAATGTCAGTTTCAAATATTTGGAGGAAAAATACCCATAAAATTTTATATACTTTCATGTTTTCAGTTAAATGGTTATGATTAGGTTGCCTCTTTTTTTGCATGGCATGGTTCTACACCCTTCAATATCTAGTTGTCTTGTGCTTTAATTTAGCTACAGCCTTCTTAGAATATTTTACTTAGAACAGAAACATATTGGCCTAATCAGTACAGAATGAAAAACACTAGTATTGATTGTCCATTCTTATTTTTCCTAAAAGTAAAATCACATTCTCATTTTAAAAAGCACTGCTATTTTTTCATATATAAGTGAAGAAAATAGTTACTTTTAATAAATTAGTACATCAGTGATATCTTCCTATGCCTTTTTCTTAAATATCCATATCCATCACTTTTTTCTAAACAGTCATACACATGTCAACATATGTGTAGATTTTTTTCTGTCTTTTAAAAATAAAATTAGGTCATGTGCACTCGCATTTGCAACTTTTTAATATCACAAATAATATATATACATAAATGAATGTATTTCTAATATTTGTATAACATTTAATTGTATAAAGATGCTGTCATCTATTATGTCTTGCAGTTACCCTATGGAGGCTGTCTCATATTATCTTGATTATAAGCAATACAGTATTGAATTTCCTAGTACTTAGGTTTTTGCACACTTGCTGAAGTATCTTGATATACTAGATTAGTAGATGTAAGATTTCTGGGCCACAGGAAGGTGCATTGCCCTATTCATAAATCTTTTTACCAATAACAGACACCAATTTAGCTAACTTCACCAGAAAAATGCTTTATCAGAAGGCTACTATGTGCTTCAGAGCATTATCAGGAATTTTAAAGAACCAAGCACAGAAAAGTCAGAAAATTAGAAAAGGCAAGGAACAGCTAATGTCCCATCACAGATGTGTGCATCTTTCAAGACTTAAATGATATGCTTTTCATTATCATGCTGAACATAAATTGTTATGAACATTAGGGCTAAATGACAATGAACAATCTTGGCTATAGCAGTGGATTTTAATCCCATTACTGCCACCACAAATGACCTCTCACCATCCTTACATGTTGTGTCAATTCTCTCAGGGTTCAAATTCCTGGGTAGGAGTTTCAAACTGGCTAAGGCTCAATCATACTGTTCTTGAATTTTAAGAAGGGACAGCTGCTTCACTGGTACTTCTCTGCCGGATTTGAGACTCTGGGTTCCCCACAGTGAGGAAGCCCATTCAAATATCAAGAAACCTAAAGTAAATTCCTCAAAGCATACACACATTTTTAATTGTAATAAATACCATCAAATTTTATCTCCAATCAATTATACCAATTTTAATCCCATTTATAGTAGAGAGTACATTTTCCCAATAAGCATTGACAATGATCAATTTTTAAACTATTGCTAATGTGACAAAAAATAAAAATTACCATGTTGCAATTTGGATTTTACTGATTAGTTATTAAGATTTCATTTCATTTCATTTTATATCATTTCATTTTATATCATTTCATTTCATTTCATTTTTTATTTTATTGAGATGGAGTCTCATTCTGTCACCCAGGCTGGAGTGCAGTGGCGCAATCTTGGCTCACTGCAATCTCTGCCTCCCAAGTTCAAGCGATTCTCCTGCCTCAACCTCCTGAGTAGCGTGGATCAGTCCAAGTCTGAAGAGCTCAGAACCAGAAAAGCTGATGGTTAACCCTCAGTTTGAGGCCAAAGGCCTGAGAATAAGCTGGTGTGTGTAAGTCCTGAAGTCCGAAGGCCAGGAAACTTCGAGTTGTTGTTCAAGGACAAGAGAGAAAGAGTGTATCCTAGCTCTAGCAGATAGTTCAACATAGATGCCTTTCCTCAGTTTCTGTGATGGTGCCCATCTACTTTGAGGGTTGCTTTTCCCTACATAGTGTATTAGGAATAGTGCTGCAATAAACATAAGAGTACAGATATCTTTTTGACATATTGATTTCAGTTCCTTTGGCTACATACTCAGTAGTGGAATTGCTGGATCATATGGCAGTTCTGTTTTTATTTTTTTGAGAAACTTCTATGCTTTTTTCCATAATGGCTTTATTACATTTACATTTCCACAAACATTATATATGAGTCTTACTTTCTCCATAATCCTCATAAGCATTTTATTTTTTGTCTTTTTGATAATAGCCATTCTAAATTGAAGTAAGGTAATATTGCATTGTGGTTTTGATTTGCCTCTCCCTGATGATTAGTGATGTTGAGCATTTTGTCATATGCCCACTAGCTATTTGTATGTCTTTTTTGGAGAAATGTCTATTCAGGCCTTTTACCCATATTTAAATAAAATTATTTTTATTTTTTTGGTATTGGGTTGTTTCAGTTCCTTATATATTGTATATATTAACTCCTATTTGGATGATTCATTTGCAAATATTTTCTCCCATTCTGTAAGTTATCTCTTCACTCTTAGAATATCTTTCTTTGCTCTGCAGAAGCTTTTTAGTTTGATATAATCACATTTGTCTATTTTTGCTTTTGTTGATTATGCTTTTGAGGTCTCATCCAAAAAGTTTTTACCCAAATTTTTGTCATGAAGCATTTCCCCTGTGTCTTTTTCTAGTAATCTTATAGTTTTGGTTCTTATATTTAAGTATTTAATTCATTTTGAGTTGATTTTTGTATAAGGTGAGCAATTAGGTTCTGGTTTTGTTGTTCTGCCTATAGATATCCAGTTTCACAGCACTATTTATTGAAGAGACAATATTTTCCCCAATGTGTGTCCTTGGCATATTTATTTAAAAAAATCAGTTGGCTGTAAATATGTGGATTTATTTCTGGGCTCTATTCTATTTCATTGGTCTGTGAGTCTGTTTTTATGGCAGTGCCAGCCCAATTTAGTTATTATAGTTTTGTAGTATACTTTGCAGTCAGATAGTGTGATGCCTCTAGCTTTTTCTTTTTGCTCAAGATTGCTTTGACTACTGGGAGTCTTTTTTGTTCCATATGAATTTTAATATTGTTATTAACATACAAGATACAGCTCAAATTTCTAAGAAATAGCCATCTTGCCTGGAAATATTCCCACTTCCTTTTTCTTTCCATAGTACATGATTTTTTAAGGCTCTTTTGAAAAAAATTATTAGATTTTACCTAAAGTTGTTTTACATAGTTGATAAATGATGGACTTAATAACTAACTACAAGTGGTAACAGATCATACTGAGGTAATATTTAGAAGATATAATTTGAGATTTTATACTTTAGAGAATTTTAATTTCAGAAGCACAAAAATAGACAATATGAAATAGGTGATTTTTTTTAACTTTAAAATAGTTTTTATTATACAAAAGTTGTCACATAATTTGGATATTCTCTACTCTGTACACAATTATTCTCACTCTCCACAGAAAGGCTGCTTAACTTCTCATCTGGTGATGGCAAACACTACAATTTTAACAAAATAGTAGTAATGTCTCAGGGATTTAAGTTGAAAGCAGTATATTGGTACATGGCTTTGCACCCAATATTAGGAATGTGCAAAGGCCTTTTATTCAAAAATACAAAATAAATTATCTGTAGGTTTGGACAATGACTGCAGTAAGCCATTATGTATTTTGTCAACTAAAACCAGTAACTGATGGTTATAGTGATTTTTTAAATATCAGCCAGCCTTTTCTTCAGTCATTTTCTCCAACTGACTTCTCTGAAGCTGTTGGTGAGGAAAACTGCCTTGAGCTTTCTGTCACAGTTCATTAATATAGGTAAAGCACTATTCTTGGAATTAGAACACGCCACCTCTCATACCACCTCTCATTCTACACGTTGCACCCATTCTAGGGTACTTCTCTACTTTAGGAATTTTTGTGACTAAAATTTCTGCTGTAGTTAACACAGAGGCCACCCAAAAGCATCCAATAAAGCAGTTTTCACAAACTTTGTTGGATCAGTGATTCCTTTTCCCACCGTATTCACAAAATCTCTGACCATAGCATCATAACCAACTTCTATAGAACTTTGCATAATTTTCTCGACTATAAAAAGTCCTTCAATACCTGCATTTTTAGCAATTGACATTGCAGCAATTTCGAATATCCTTTTAATTTCTATACCAATGTTTTTATCTTCACTAACTGGAGTCAATGAGTACTAGGCTGGAATGTATTGAGGCAGGGCACAGCCCCTTCCCAGAATAATGCCTTCTTCAACAGCAGCTGTTGTAGCATTAAGGGATCTGTGACTCCTTCTTTTCATTCATTCGACATCACTTGTCCCACCAACCTTCAGCATGGCTACTCCATCTGAAAAGTTTCCCAGCCATTCTATCAGTTTTTCCTTTTCATATTCACTAATTGTTACATCTAACTGCTCCATGATTTCTCGAATATGTTTTTTCAGTTTGCACCCTGTCACCTTTTCCTTTTAAGAGCATAGCATAGCATAATCTTTAGTTACAATGACCTGTCAAACTTTACCTAAGTCACAAGGCTGCACATCTTCAAGATTTAGGGTCAAGCCTTCTTCTCCAAACACTGCACCACCAGTAGCAATAACCATATCTTTAAGCTGGTTCTTTCAATTGTTCATCAAACCCTGGAGCTTTGACTGCTATAATGTGAAGACCAGCTTTTAGCCTATTCAAGACAAACGTACTTAGAGCTTCTCCATCAATATCTTCAACAATTATGACCAAAGTTTTATGGTGTGCATTGGCAACTTCAAGAGCAGGTACAATGGACAGGACACTAGAAATTTTCTATTCACTCATTAGAACATAGGCATCCTGGAATTCACATTTCTAGCCTTCTGGTATATTCACAAAGTATGGAGAACTATATCCTCAATCAACCTTCATGCCTTCAATAATGTCTAATTCATCATTCAGTGTTTTTTCCATCCTTTACAGTGATGGTAACCTTTCTACGGTCTGTCTCCATTTGTAGAAATTGTAGCAATCTGAGCAGTTTCTTCACAGGTGGTCACAGGTTTAGACTGCTGTTCAAGTTCGGCAATTACAGCATAGACAGCTAACATCACACCTCTCCCCATTTCCAATAGGTTAGCACCTTTACTAATCTTCTTGAAGCCTTCCTTGGCAATAGAGCATGCCAGAACAGTACAGTGGTAGTGTCATCCCCAGCCTCTTCACCTGTGTTACTGGCAACATCTTGACAAGTTTAATCCCAATATTTTTATATTTATCCTTTAAGTTAATAGATGTTTCAACAGTCACACCATCTTTTGTTACTTTGGGACTTCCACAGTTCTGTTCAATAATCACTGCTTTTCCCTTTGACCCCATTGTAATGGCTACAGCATTGGCTAAAAGGTCTGCACCTTGAAGGATTAAGGCTTGGACATCTATACCAAATTTTACGTCTTTAGCATAAACCCTAGTGAGATGAGGAGCCAGTACACTGGACACAGTTGTCATCTAGTGAAAGACTGGGAGTTATCGAAGCATTTCTGCAGAGCGGTGGTGGTGAGTGAGGAGAAATAGGTGATTTTTAGCACAATAATAACAGTGATCTAAAGAAAGAGGATTAATTTAGATAATTAATTATAATAGCTAGATATGAAAGTATTTTAGGAAAAGTGTTTTTATGTAGAGTCATTCTAAAAGTGCAAATTAAAATCTCATTTACATTGGATACATGCCATACATTGTCAGTATATGTCATTTATTAAAAAATCTATTTTTTCTTTATAAGCAAATTGCCTATTTTTCATTTAACATCAAGTTTTTTCATTTTCTAATATTTTCAATTATGCCAGATAAAACAATATGTGAAAATACACACATTTTTACTTTTATCACTGAGGCTTACTTGCTAAAAACAATTCACCACAGCTTATATAGAGTTTACAATTCACATTGTATGCATACCTTCTCCACTTAGCTTTTCCTTTAAGAAGAATGTTAACCCAATCCTAATAAGGAAGCTGCTCTGTGCATTTACAGGGAAAAAAAGGCATGAGTTTCCTTGGCAACTGGAGCCATGTGCAGTCTCTCAGAACAGCTCCTCCTACACTCAAGTTTCCTAGGTAGCAGGCTGCATATATTTTATAAAGACAATGGGATAATAGGACAGTTATTACCCTGTTCAATCTTGCATGTGAAAAGCTTCAATGGGAAAGATGCATTTGCTATAGTAACTGGCAATTTGAGGGAAAATATTAATTGTATAATGAAGTTGCTTCCTCTTTCCAAATCAGGTTTAACAGTTTAATTCAAGGTCCAAAGTATATTAGGTGTGTACCCTTTTTTTTTTTACAGGTGAAAATAATTACTTTCCCTTCTACTTCACCCTCATCACCCACTACCAAATTAGCAGCTCAAGTTAAAGGTGAGCTGCAGGTGAGCACTTCAAGGATAAATAGCAGTTAGTTCACAGTACTGCTCTGAAGCAGAAAAATTAATCCGTAATATTGCATGAATGGAAGAGACCTAACTTATCCGAAATTGACTGTAAAGTGTCACAAAATCTTAAAACATCTAAAGAAAACCTGTCTACAGATCTAGAAAATATTAGAAGATATTAGAAGCATGAATAGCCTAAAGGACATAGATAATTTTAGTAAATTAAAAAATTAAAAGACAAAATATTGATAAAATTGATTATATACAGTCAATACACAAAGCTATTTCTGGGCAGAGGGGTGGGAGAGAGAAGTTAAGTGAATGCATTTACATTATGTAGATTTCTCTTTTTCCAGCAAAAGAGCATTTGAAAGAAATCAAATTAAAGAGCAGCTGTGTATTATTAAATGTGGACAAAATTTTCTGGCACATTAGGACTCTTTATAAGTCAAATATTGTTTTAAAATTATTTTGCAACCTTTTTAAACTCTTAATTTTATATAATAGCAACTTCTATTCTCTGACATGCAACTCCTATTCATTCACAAGACAATTAAGTCTAATTATCTATTGAGTTACACACAAAGAAAAATACAATTTATATGTAATTAATCAGCTCTGGAGCATTGTGAACTTCAAATTCTGTGCAACTAGAGGAGTACAGATTACATTGTTTAAACCTGTTTTGCTGAATACTTAGCAGAGCATCTTTACAATTAGAACTTAAAGGGGAAAATATTACAAAATTCTATTTTCTATACTCTTCCAAATTCAATCATAGGACATTCTACATATGACTATTTTGGAACCAAAAAATAAGACTGATTTTTCAACAAAATTTTGGGACATGAATATTTTATATTGCTTTTCAAATATTTATTTTCTCTCCTTTGTCTCTTCTGTCACACACACGTGCATGTGTGTGCTCACATGTGCACACACAGATACAGACACATTCTCTTTATTCAATCTTTTTTATCGGATCAATTGAAATACTGTGTTTTCCCTGAACGCATCATTGACAATTTGTCAGGTAACACGTGTTACACTACATAGCTATTTTTAATATGCATTTTACTCTACTATAAATTTAACATAAATTACTGAAAAAATTTCTCCTCTGATGGATACTTAGTTTACTTCAATTGTATACACACACACACACTCTCACACTTGCTTTCTGTGTTTTGTTTTTTCTGTTTGAGTGATTCCAAGAAGTTACAGGAATTTGAGAATTCCTGTAATTTGAGAATTTGGGAATTACAGGATTTGAGAATCTGTCGTGGAAAGTGATTTTGAGATTGTAATAATGGATTATAAATAATTTATGACAATAACACAGACTTACGGAATTTGGAATTGCTAGTTTCGTGCATAATAAGGTATGCCTAAAATACTCCATCTGCAGGTTTACTTGGCTCACTATGCAAATTTGCTAAGTTTGATTTAGGAGCATCCTTCTTTAATTATGTTCTTATTTAAAGGTACCTTCTTTTTCTTCCTCAGAGTTCTAAATCAAACTTTCCTCAACTTTCGAAAGCAAAAGTGCAAAAATAACATTCAGAATAGATATTTAGTTATTTAGTTATCTAATAAGTTTTGGCTTTAGTATGTGCTTGGCACTATTAAAAATTTCCTGTGTCATAGGATCAAATATGAATTATTAATATCAGTCAATTGAGTGTCATGTTCAACATTTGGTCTTATTTTCAATATAATTTTATCAGGCAATTCTATTTACATATTTGCGATCGTGTCTAACTAGTGTACAGAGCCCACCTTCTGGCTGTTTCTAAGACATATTTTGTTTCGTTTTTAACTAGGGAGATGTTGCCTATTATCCTTGATAATGTACCATGAATATATGAAAACATATGAAATCTAGAAACATGAATAAAACAAGAAGCCAGGGAGACGTTTCCTTTCATCCTTGATAATGTACCATGAACATATGAAACATAGAAACATGAAGAAAACAAGAAGATAAAAATCACTAACATCTGCTAGGCAGTATAGAAACAAAGCTTATTCTGGTGACTTACAAAAATATTTATTATTTATAACTAATAGCTACTTGCCTTGCAGCAGACTAATTCCAAACAAAAGATGTAAGTGCAATTTAGATACATCTTCTACTATATTTGAATTTTGTCTTATGGTGAATAATAATAAATTTGAAGCCATATTTAAAGTGAACATTATAAATACAAATTTAATTTTAATTACGTGGTTCATACATTACTACATTTAAGAAAAAGATGTGTGTAAACCGGACAAAAGACATTAATTTGGCAAATGGATAACTGTGCCTGATATTGCATACAGAATCTCTTACTTGAATGGATTACTTGGAGATTGCCTCTAAGCTCTCTTTCATATCTAAAATACTCTAATACTTGTCTTGTAATATGGGTCATTTAAAAGCTTTTGTATGCTGCTGAACTTGTTCTTTTTTAATCGTGTTATTAGCTCCATTAGCCACAGATAGAACTTTTAAACCACTTGTTAACAAATCCACTGAAAATAATTTTCTTTTTAAGAAAAGAAAGGAGACGATTCCAGTGAGCGGTTTGCAAACAGGGGAGATGCTGCTTTCCTTACAAAGCAAAGGGGTGTTTGGAGACAACAAAGATAGCTCTTTTTTCATAGGGCGTCCCTATTCAGGTTCCCACTCTGGTCTGCTTATGCAAATGAGGCATGCAAACTTGTTAATTCTTATTGACTGATGCAGCTCACAGTCTATTGGTTAGGTCCAGGAAGTAAAATGGGGTTTTAACCTGAACAGCTACACACAGTTATGAAAGTCCCAGAATTACAGGAGTGTCTGAGTTTTCTAGGAATGCAGAATATGTGTGTGACCCCTATAGTCAGCATCTGGGTGCTTGGCTCTATTTTGAATTTAGGCCCAGTTAGCTACTCAGGATCCTTCTTGAAGGACTGGCTCTTTCAGGATTCACATCTTTTTTAGCAGAACTGTTAATCTTTATTTAAAACTGGCAAAGTAATAGTCTTTAATTCATTAAAGTTATGGTGTATCTAAGGCACATCTCTTTAAAAAGCTTGGCTGTTTTGGAAATAGTGAAGATTTCCTACATAAAAGTGACAACTAAAATTTCACAAGAAAACCAATGCATTTGCAAATGGTATGGAAACATGATAAAGAAACCAACAGTGTCACAGAAAAATACTCATTTTCAAGCTTCATTGGGATGCACAAAATATAAATTTTATTAATCTTTTATGAGACGATTAAAAAAGTCTGAAAATCTAAATGACTATAGATACCTTTCAATTTTGACATTCCAAACTGTATTCATTGGTTTTATAAAAATCTACATGTAAACACAGGCTTTACCCTGACAAAAATGTGCCTCACTATTCTCTGAGATAATACACGCACTCACATATAATCTATGTCAGATACAAGGAAAAATATTCAACTATATTTTACTCTGCTCAACAAACATTAAACTGCTTATTTTTCAACATATTATTAAATTACATACTATTAATAACATACTATTTACAATGACTATCAATAGTATGTTAAGAACATATTATTAACACTATTAATAACAGCATATTATCAACAAACTACTATGTCATATGTATTAAACTTTATCTCTACAATAAAAGCCTTCTTCTTGGCCATTGTTTAAGAAACAAGTCATAGGAAAAGGTGATTTGCTGAAAGATAACAGGAAGTATCTTCTTTCTCAAACATGTAAAATAATCTATCTGATTAAGAAAGTGTATATTGTCTCACTATTTTAAAAAATTGTTATACATAGCTGTTTAAACTTTTCTCTAGTTTTGCTTTATCAAATTTTAGTGTATTGGACAAATATAAATAGATATAAGTAATATTAATATGATTGACAAACTATAATGATAAACAACTGTCAACCTGCTTTCCAGCCCATGAACTAAAATACAATCAATAACTTACATTACCTATTGCTGCTTACTGTCTTTCTCTTTATGTCCCTGTATTTTATATATTTTATCATGTAAGAGAGTTCTTCAAAAAGTTTATGAAAATGTATATTATAAATAAACTTGCATAAATTTATTTTTTGCATCAAAATAAACTCCTACTAACTTGTTGTAACATGCTTAAAAATCATCTAGTTTGAGGTACATAAGAATAACACATCAATTTGAAAAGAGCTCCTATCAGGGCAACATGAATTCTGTTAAAACTGAAGCAAGAAGAAAGATTAATTTTATAGTGAAGATTGAGAAGAAGAGAGGTAAACTCATTGATGCTTTATGAAAAGTTGATGGAGACAATGTCCCCCAAACATCAGCATCTTACAAATGAATAACTCATTTTAAGAAGCGATGAGACAGTGTTGAAGATGAAACTTGCAGTAGCAGACCATCCACATCAATTTGTTGTTCATCTTGTTGATGTGCTAGTTGAAGAGGACCAATGATTAACAGCACAGACAATAGCCCACACCATAGACATCTCAATTGGTTCAGCTTACATAACTCTTAATGAAAAATTAAAGTTGAGCAAACTTTGCACTTGATAGGTGCCAATACTGTTGTGCCCAGATCGGCTGCAGACAAGAGCAGAGCTTTCAATAAAAAAGTTTAAACAAGCAGGATCAAGATCCTGCAGTGTTTCTTCGAAGAATTATCATAGGAGATAAAACGTGGCTTCACCAGTATGATCCTAAAGACAAAGAAACAATCAAAGCAATGGCCACCAAGACGTGAAAGTGGTCCAGTCAAAACAAAAGCAGACTGGTCAAGAGCAAATGTCATGGCAACAGATTTTTGGGATGCTTAAGGCATTTTGTTTGCTAACTCCCTGGAGAACCAAAGACTAATAACATCTGCTTACTATGATAATGTTTTGAGAAAGTTATCCAAAGCTTTAGCAAAAACACCCAGGAAAGAGGCAATACAGAGTCCTTCTCTCCCATAACAAGTTTTCTGCACATTTCTCTCATTAAACTAGGGCAATTTTGTGAGTTTCAGGAAATTATTAGCCATCCACCTTCCAGTCTTGATTTGGCTTCTTCTAACTTCTTTCTGTTCTCTAATCTTAAAAAAAATGTTTAAAGGACACACCGATTTTTCTTCAGTTAATAATATAAAAATAATAACGTAAGAAAGTTGTTAAATCAGTTGTTCTGGTTAAAGTCCCAGGACCCTAAGTTCTTTAGGGATGGACTCAGTGGCTGGTATTATCTCTTACAAAAATATCTTGAACTTGATGGAGCTTATGTTAAGGAATAAGTTTGTATTTTTATTCTTATCCTTTAAGATGTGTGTGTGTGTGTGTGTGTATGTTTTTTAAAATAACAAGTTTTTTTATTATTATATTCTAAGTTCTGGGATACATGTGCAGAATGTGCAGGATTGTCACATAGGTATACACATGCCATGGTGGTTTGCTGCATCCATCAATCCGTCATCTACACTAGGTATTTATCCTAATGCTATCCCTCACCTTGCCCCCTACCCCGACAGGCCCCAGTGTGTGATATTCCCCTCCCTGTGTCCGTGTGTTCTCATTGTTCAACTCCCGCTTATGAGTGAGAACACGTGGTGTTTGGTTTTCTGTTCCTGTGTTAGTTTGCTGAAAATGATGGTTTCCAGCTTCATCCATGTCCCTGTAAAGGACATGAACTCATCAATTTCTTTGTTAAATTAGCGAATAAAAGATAACATATTGTAGATAGTCTTGTGAGTCTGACTGCTTACTTAATTTATGCTTCCAAATCTTACTTAATGATGTTATGCTTTCAAAATCTATTCCTGTTGCTCTGTGCAACTAATTTCCCTGTTGTATAATGTTTTATTGTGTTAATATACCACACTTCATGAATTTGAATTGCTTTTAGTTTTGCTTTATTGTTTCGTTTTGTAAATACAATTTTTTGATGAAAATATGCTATTCTACATGGTGCACGTAGACAAGAGTTTGGATATAGGTCTATGAATGTCACAGTTTTACTGAAATTACTGGGTAAAGGGGTATACAAATATTTAGCTTTATGAGATTGTGCTAGATTGTTTCCAAAAATGGTTACAATCAATTTGCATTCTCACAAGAAATAAAGGAGACCATGGTTGTATTATTTGACTTCTTAATTTTGAAAACTTGGAATATATAAAATTCTTTCTGGTTATTTTAATTTATATTTCTCAGATTAACACTGATTTTTGGCAGTTTTTCATATGCTAATTGACCTTACTTTCTCTTCTTTTGTCATGTGTCTGTATTATATTTTTTGTATTTTTTTAATGATAAATAATAGTTGTACATACTTTGGGGATACATGTGATATTTTGAAACATGTATACAATGTATCATGCTCAAATCTGGGTAAATGGGATAACCGTCACCTCAAATATATATCTTCTCTTTGTGTTGGGAATATTATAATTCTCTTCTAGTTATTTTGAAATATATGATAAATTATTATTAGCTATAATTTCCCTATTGTTCTGTCAAATACTAAAATGTATTCCTGCTATTTAAATGTGTTTTTGAACCCATTTAACCACCTTTCCTTCATCTCCCTCCCTACCTTCTTTTGTCATGTGTTTGGCCTACTTTTCCACTGGACTGCTTCACATTGTGTTATCTATTTTTAGCAACTCTTTATATTCTACATGCTAAAATTTTATTGGACATAGATATACACATATATACACTCATATTTTCTCCTAGCTTCCAGTTTATGATATTTTTTGACAAACAAAATTGTAAACTTTTATTAGGTTCAAATTTTATCAACATGTAGACTATGAGCAGCAAGCTTAGTACCAACAAGTCATAAGGTTTCATTTGTTTATTTTTTTTTTTTCTGGCATAAGGCTAATCAAACTACAGGCAAATAAGGAAATTGTTGCATTTACATGTAGAAGCCAAACAGTGCATGTGTATAAATCTCGCTGTCAGGAACCTGACACAAGAAAATGAGGAAACTATCATGCAAACACTGAATATTTGCTGTGCACTGAATGGCTTCAGGACAACTCAGAACTCCCTACACCGTAACGATCTTATAATCCAAAGCGATTGATCTATGTTCTCTAAGAAGTGCGGTGCTGCACAGGGTATTGTACTTTGAGTATTAAGCAAATCACTTCTTTGCAGACTTATTAGAGTATAGCCTTTGTCCAAAACTTTATGTAAAAATTATACTTATTGATGAAACTATTGCCATGAATTTTACATGTTCTTAAAAATATCATTTGGTGCAGAGTGAGTATAATTTTCCCCAAATCCCTGGAACTCTGGCTTCACTCCCCCAATGTCACTATTTTACTGAAAATATATCATCATAAAAATTAACTTTGGTTTTATTCATAAAAAATTCTTCAAGTGCTCAATTAAAAATATATTTCAAGGCCGGGCGCGGTGGCTCAAGCCTGTAATCCCAGCACTTTGGGAGGCCGAGACGGGCGGATCACGAGGT
>NW_012115311.1:3933466-3935074 GCF_000951035.1 Colobus angolensis palliatus | reverse complement strand
GGGAGGCTGAGGCAGGAGAATGGCGTAAACCCGGGAGGCGGAGCTTGCAGTGAGCTGAGATCCGGCCACTGCACTCCAGCCTGGGCCACAGAGTGAGGCTCCGTCTCAAAAAAAAAAAAAAAAAAAAATATATATATATATATATATTTCAGGCTGGCACCTGGATTAATATTTTACTTATCACAGGCAGACATTCTGATTTTGAATCTCACAAGATCCATTCTCTGAATCATACATTTTTGTGCCTTTCAACATCAAATATCAGATTCCATATAAAAATAATTTATATTATGTTACTAGAGGTCAAAATCTTAATTTGTCAAAAGGAGGAAAAGACGAGTTTTGAGGACAGGGATAATTCCTTATTGCATTCAACACAGCTTCCAGCAAGCATTCCTCCTGTGCTCTGTATATTGCCTCTAAGTGCCCAGAGGACTGGGAAAAGGCTGCAGATCAACATAGTCAATGGTCTCTTCTTTACCACAAGGACCAGTATTGGTGGCAGCTCCTGCTTCCCTGGTACTTTGTACCCTGAGACACTGTAAGTATAGGCATGAAGAATGGAGAGACCATGAATTGTCAGTTAATGTGACTGAACTTTCCCACCTTCAAACTTCTCTCTCTCCTTTCTCATCTCCTCTCTCTCTCCAACATTGCTTTAGTAGAAAACTTTCTGGCACCTTCCTCTCTCATACTCTGATTTAGGCTCAACGTAGAGGTGCCTCGGGTATTGGGAGATATGATCAAATATTAGATGATTTACAGGGATGAAGTGGTTTATTGTGTGAGCTTATAAAAAAAATGGAAATATTTAAGTAGACTTCAGATCCACACAAGGCATATGACAGCAAATTGAAGACCTGAGCTCACACACAAAATCTCATATGTATCTTTCTGCCTAATTTTCAAAATCCAATCAGTTTTCATATTTGCTGACTACATTGTATCATTATTGTTCATTTTTACTTCTGCTTTCTATTTTTACTGACAACAGCCTACGCCAAGTTATATTTACTTCTTGCTTAGGCTTTACTAATTATATCTTATCTGGCCTTCCATCTTCCACTTTTCTTCTCTAATCCAACCTACAGTCTAACGTCAAGCTAGTTTTCTCCAGCTCTAATCATGTCATTGACCTATGTTTAAAATCTTCAAACGCAACTTCATATTTTCTGAATAATGCCCTAACATTTCATTCTCATGGTAATGAGACTGAAAGGAAGATGATTTCTCTGCTGAATGACAATACGGAGAGTGCTCCAAAAATGTGAACTAGAGAACTGAGTATCTGAGGTAATTGTCTTGCTCTTGCTCTTATGCTGTTAAAATAATTCATTATTTATATTCTTATAAATCAAAGAATGTGTACTGTGAGTGTGCCTAAAATTATTTTTAAGAACTGGATAATAGAAAGCATTGGACAATATATCATCTCTACTAAAATAAATATTTAAAATCATAAAGTTTATTCATACTCCCTATGTTTGTGAGTCGCCACAGAAGCCAAGTGGCCTGCATGAGTTTTGCTTGAAAGTATTTTTTTTTTTCTTTTTTTTCTTTTTTTGAGATGGAGTCTCGCTCTGTCGCCCAGGCTGGAGTGCAGTGGCC
>NW_012115311.1:3901688-3933391 GCF_000951035.1 Colobus angolensis palliatus | reverse complement strand
TCACGCCATTCTCCTGCCTCAGCCTCCCGAGTAGCTGGGACCACAGGCGCCCGCCATCTCGCCCAGCTAATTTTTTGTATTTTTTTTAGTAGAGACGGGGTTTCACCGTGTTAGCCAGGGTGGTCTCGATCTCCTTACCTCGTGATCCACCCGTCTCGGCCTCCCAAAGTGCTGGGATTACAGGCTTGAGCCACCGCGCCCGGCCGAAAGTATTATCATTCTGCTCTGGAAGATGATGTGAAGGTACTACTAATTACAGCCATTTCACTAAAGACTTAAAAATGCATGCTTCTTACAAGACCATTGAGCAAAGGATTGTCTCTTATACAGGGGAATAAATGAGTAAGTTATTATTCATTATATGTACACATTTAGGACAAAAAGCCTCATTATTAAATATGAAGTTTGTGCCCAAGTTTAGAACATGTGCACACATAATCACGCTTTGTAGATATATGTCATGTTTGAATTTTTTTAACTAAGAATGAATCACCTGTATTTATTAGCACAATATTCTTTTATACAAATTAAATTTAATTTCATTTTAAGTTCTGGGATACATGTGAAGGACGTGCACATTTGTTACATAGGTAAATGTGTGCCATGGTGGTTTGTTGCACCTATCAACCCAATCTAGGTATTAATTCCCATATGCAATAGCCATTTATCCTGATGCTCTCTCTCCCCACCAACCCCCACCACAGGCCCCAGGGTGTATTGTTCCCCTCGCTGTGTCCATGTGTTCTCATTCTTCAGCTCCCACTTACAAGTGAGAACATGCGTTATTTGCTTTTCTGTTCCAGAAAACTATACATTAGTTTGCTAAGTATAATGGCCTCCAGCTCCTTCCATGTCCCTGAAAAGGACATAATCTGATTCCATTTTATGGCTGCATAGTACTCCATGGTATATATGGAACACATTTTCTTTATCCAGTCTATCATTAATGGGCATTTGGGTTGATTCCATATCTTTGCTATTATGAATAGTGCTGCAATTAACATACATGAATGGGCATGCATATTTATAACAGAACAATATATATTTCTTTATACCCAGAAATGGGATTGCTGGGTCAAATGGTATTTCTTATTCTACTATCTTTGAGAAATCGCCACACTGTCTTCCATAATGGTTGAACTAATTTACTTTCCCACCAACAATTAGTGCCTCAATTTGCTTTCCCACCAACAATTAGTGCCTCAATTTCAGAACTTGTTATTGGTCTATTCAGGGATTTGATGTCTTCCTGATTCAGTCTTGGGAAACTATATGTGTCCAGGAATTTGTCCATTTCTTCTAGATTTTCTAGTTTATTTGCATAGGGTTGTTTATAGTACTCTCTGATGGTTGTTTGTATTTCTATGGGGTCAGTGGTGATATCCCCTTTATCATTTTCTTATTGTGTCTATTTAATTCTTCTCTTTTTTCTTCTTTCTTAGTCTAGCTAGTGGTCTATGTATTTTATTATATTTTTCAAAAACCTGCTCCTGGATTCATTTTTTTTTTTTTTTGAAGGGTTTTTCATGTCTCTATCTCCTTCAGTTCTACTCTGATCTTGGTGATTTCTTCTCTTCTGCTAACTTTGGGGTTTGTATACTCTTGGTTCTCTAGTTCTTTTAGTTGTGATGTTAGTGTCCATTTGAGATCTCTCTAACTTTTTGATGTAGCACAATATTCTTGATATATTTACTTTTTGAGGTTGAAATGACTTTTTCTTGGTCAGATATGTGTGACAGTAGTCTAAATTCAGTTTTTAAAAATCTTATCATTTAAATGTTTTATTGAACTAGAATACATAGTACCAAAGTACACAAATCAAAAGTATACAACTTTATTTTCACAAATTGAAATAAATTGAGTGATCAGCACTGATATAAGAAATAGATCATTACCAATATTCAAAAATCCAACTTTCCAGTCACTGTTTCTTCACAAAGGTAATAACTATTATGATGTCTCACTCCACAGATGTATTTGACCTCTTAATGGCATTTTTATTAACAGAATTTTGTACTGCACATACTCATTTATATCTGCATATTTTCATTAGAAATTATATTTTGAGAGTTATCCATTTTTATAGGTAGTGATATTTTTATCTTAGTGTTTTGAAACATTTGCTATTATTAACACTGCCATGAACATCCTTGTACATGTCTGTTAATAATCATATGTACATATGTATATTGGAACATATATATATATAATATATATGAGAGGAGTGGCTGAGACACTAAGTATGCATAGTTTGGCTATGTTAGATATTGGTAAACAATTTTGAAAACTGGTTACCATTCACTCTTATTTGTGTCTGAGAGTGCTACATACTTGCTAACACTTGGCATTATCTTTTTTATTTTAGCCATTCTGGTACTAAAGAATTGGAGTTACTAATTAGTAAAACAATTACTACTACCACTACCACACTTTGGTGTGGTAGTAGTAATTGTAGTTTAAGCTTGCATTTCCCCATACAACTCAATTCCTTAAGCAGATTCCACATGTTTATTACCCTGATGACATTGTAAAGTGTCAGTGTATGTGTTTTGTCTATTTTTTCCTATTGCTCTGTTAATCTTTATGTTATTGATTTGTATATGTTGGCCAGGTGCAATGGCTCATGCTTATACTCCCAGCATTTTGGGAGGCTGGGATGGGAAATAACTTGAGCCCAGGAGTTTGAGACCAGCCTGGGCAACATAATGAAACCTCATCTCTACAAAAAGATGAAACATGTTAGATAGGTGTGGTGGTGCAAGCCTGTAGCCCCAGATATTAGGAGTCTGAGGCAGGAGGATTGCTTGAGCCCCAGGAGTTCGAGGCTGTAGTGAGCTGTGATTGTACCACTGCACTCCAGCCTGAATGACAGAGACCTAGTCTCAAACAATTAAAGAAAAAATTAAAAAGTTAATGATGTGTAGACATTTATATATTCTGCATATAGGACTTTGTTAGATATAGGTTCAACAGACAGCTTCCCCCATTCTTGTTTGTTCAATGTCTTTACAATACTTGTTTGATATTCATAGGTTCTTAACTTTAATAGTTTTATCAATTTATTGAATTTTACCATCACTGTTAGCAACTTTAGTGTCCTATTTAAGAAATCTTTGCTTACCTCAATAATATAAAACTATTTCCTGTTTTTCTCACAGTTTTATGTAGTTACAATTTATAATAAGATCTGCAGTCAATCTAGAATTGATTTTTGTGAATGGTGTGTGCTTGAAGGCAAGATCAAATTGTATCTATATGGCTATCTAGTTGCCCCAACACATTTATTTGTAGAACTGTCCCTTTCCTCCCAGTATTGTGGTATGACATTTCTCACAAATCAAATTACCCTGTATGGGTGGGTCTGCACACTTTTGATTTCATTCCATTAGTTTGCTTGTCCATATGGCATTGTCTTAATTACTGTAGGTTATTTTTCCAGAAATCTACTGTAAAATTTCCCTGGCTTTACTCTCCTTTAAGATTTTCTTGATTTTATTTAGCCTTTTGCGATTTTCCCAAATGAATTTTAAGCAGCCAGTGAGTTTATATACACAGACACACCCACACAAATAGTACACATTTGTTCACATTTTTATAGAGTTTTGCATCGATTCCATAGATTAAACTGGAAAAAAGTATGTCTTTAAATTATTGGGTCTTGGAATTTATTAACAGTATCTATCTTTTCATTCTCTGAAATCTTTTTGAGTTACTTAATAATGTTTTGGAGTTTTCATTTTAGAGTTCTTATACAACTGTTTTTAGAATTATTACTAGGTACCAAAGTTCTTTTGATACTAACAAAAATCATCCCCTTGTAAAATTTGTGTTCTTTAGTTTTTGCTAGCATGTGGAATTATAATTGAATTTTGTATGCTGACCTTGTATTCAGCAACTTTGCTAAGTTTACTTATTAATCAGTGGCTTAGGAGCTTTTTTTTCTTGGCATGGCTCAAAATTTAAGATTAAAGGCTAGGCACTGTACATGGGATTCTGGATGGTGGTTTCTTCTTCTAGAGAATATTTACTCTTTCAGACAAATAGAGCAGGACTGATGACTTCAATACGACAAGGAACAGAGCTTTCTACATTCTGCAATACAATATTGGCAATGTTCCAGCTGCCTTTGTATTGCCTGTGCTTCTAGGGCATAATCTTCCATAAGCTCGGTTTCGAAACCTGGAGGGCTCAGCAGCTCTGCCCATGACTGGTTCTGAACTCAAATTTAATTATTAATTATGTTTTACCTTGGTACATTTTTAAAAATGCTCTTTCTGAAATTTAAGAATAGCTTCTCTATTATTGGTAAATTGCTCTCAATAATTTTTAACTTACGATTCCCTCATGAACAATGATATTTCATATATGTGCATACCTCCATACGTATATGCCATGAACATACTCAAGCAAATACCTTATAAATATAGCTGTGTGTGTGTGTAAGAACACACAGATACATTTATAAAGCATTTGCTTGAGTATGTTCACACACACATACACACAATTATCCAACTGTATTTATTTCAACATTATTCTGGGTTAATTAAAAGATGGAGAACTTGGATGAGCTGACATAATTCACAGGTATTTTATATCACGCCATGATCATGGAAAATCTGTGTTCAGTTACATCGGGGAAATTTCATGTATGTCCACATCATATGAATTAATACTAGATTTAATTCCTGAATCAAAATGACTTTAAAAATCCACTCAGAGACTGAAAATGTCATTTTTTAAGAAAAATAAATATTAAAAGTCATTTTTTAAGAAAAATAAATATTAAAAGTCATTTTTTAAGAAAAATAAATATTAAAAGTCATTTTTTAAGAAAAATAAATATTAAAACCTTGACATTGTTTCTTTTAATTTTAAAACAACTAAATACACTGACCCAATTGTTTTCAGGGATTTTTAATTCAAGCATATAATGAAGTTTCTTTAAAATCTAAGCTAGAAACCCATATTCTCAGGCATAGTCTACATAGTTACCTTTACGGGCACTGGGATTTTGCTACCAATATTCACCACTATATCTCCAACTTCATAATCAATATTTTATAGCTGAAAATGAGCAAACGATAAGACAGTAGGAAATGTCTATAAGAAAATACCAATTCTCGGCACAAACAGTTGTGGAACATACCACTACTGGCAGGCAGTATAGCTGGGATACGATATTTTGCTGAGGTTTTGTCACTGAAATCAGTTGCACTCAGCATGGACTGTAGTTGTCAATACTTCATGCATAAAATGAAGACATTCAACTGTGTTTTCTCAGTAATCAGATACTGCATTAAATGTTAATCCTTTATTTCATAACTCTTCAGAGTGATTCCTCATCAAAAGCAATTTCAGATATAAACTAGAAAGTTAATATTAAAATGAAAATTGTCTTTGTTTTTCACTGTGACAGAGAAAAATATCTGTAAATCGCACATAACATAAAAAATATATTTTTTTCTTAGAAGATGGTGACACAAGAATTGAGAAAGTAACATTTTAAATTTTAAAAGTGTGGGCCCAGCGCGATGGATCATGCCTGCAATCCCCGAACTTTGGGAGGCTAAGGAGGTTGAATCACTTGAGGTCAGGTGTCTGAGACCAGCCTGGTGAACATGGTGAAACCCTGTCTCTACTAAAAAGTAAAATACAAAAATTAGCCGGGCACAGTGGTGGGTGCCTGTTACCCCAGCTACTTGGGAGGCTGAGGCAGGAGAGTCACTTGAACCTGGGAGGCAGAGGTTGCAGTGTGCTGAGATCATGCCATTGCACTCCAGCCTGGGCGACAGAGCAAGACTGTGTCTCAAAATAAAACTAAGCAAATGTAAAAAATGTGATGCACATTCAGAATGCGTTTGTTTATGAATGACATTACACAGATTTCAATCTGCTAAGGCAGCTCTTAGTTATAAGTCAGCAGAACAAAATAAAAAATGAAGATGCTTAAAATGGTAGTCGATTATTTTCCTTTAACTTGAATACATTTCTACTCAAATTAAAATTTGAATATATTTTAGAAGATATCTAAAAATTGTTTTTTTTTATTTTACCCAGCTGTAGTTTCTAATCTCCATCTATAAACTATTTTTTAGTCAGTTACACATAAAATGAAAATTCTCATTTCTCCTCCTTTCTACCCTACTTTAGAAAAGTTTGCCTCACATAGCCTTATTTGAGCCCCAATTAGTGGGAATGTTTGAAAGAAAATGATTTCTCTTTCAATTTCCTACTTAAAGCATACTTTCGCCTTACTTTTCACATTCATTTCAATATCATAGAGAAACCCAATGTCTTTCTGTAAAACAAATGACTAAGTGTTTCCTATTAAATGTCAGTGCTATGCCCTTGAATGGTTGCAGGGCAGAAAGACAGTCTTATTTGATTCAGTCTTAAATTAGATAAATAATGTCAGTTTTATCTAAAAATTGGTTTTAGAGAGAAGACTGCACCACTTATAATAATAGTTGCTTCTCTTTCAAAATCTCCAGAACAGAAAACAATGTCAAATATTCAAATTTATAACAAAATTGTGATATCAAAAATCTCAAATAATGACAATATGACATAACTGACCTCTGCTTTCAGAGTATTATGCTTGAAAACATCTAGTTTCTAGATAAATTATAAAAAATATAATTTTAAATGGCTTGCTGCTAAACTCTCACAATATTAAGGAAAACCTAAGAAAGAAACAAAGAAAAGAAATTTAAAAACCAACATAGTGTTAGGAGAAAAAAAAAACCCAAAAAACTTTTTTCAAAAACATAAGAATAAGTGTTTAATCTCTTACAAGTAATTCATTAGATTAAATAATGAAGGATTGTGTCTGCAAAGGAAAGTTATGTGTAAACGAATGAAAATGCAACTAAGAGCAAAAACCCCAAAATAAAAATTGTGTATCTATGTTTTAGCTCCAAACTGTGAGTTAAAATAGTCTCTCCTAAGATTTTGTAATGAAGGTCTATCTCACTTGAGATTTTAATTTGTAGTATCCACAAGGTTAGAAGACCTCTATCTAAGAAGTAAAATATCTAAGAATTAAATTAAAATGTTCTTTGGTACACATAGAGATAAGATTAAATGTTTTCTGATGTAAGTATGATGAAAACTTCTTCAAATAAAGATCTGTGAGCTGATGCTTATTCAAAATGAAATCAAATATAAGAATTAAAAACATATAAAAATCAATATGAGTGAAGACAGAAACAAACGAGAATTTTGGAAAAAATATAAAAGATAAAAGAAAAATAATTGTAAATGAATTTAAAAATAAGTAATGAACTTGAAATAAAATTGTTATGAATAAAAAGGCTACCAAAAATTGGTAAAAAGATTTAACAATGAATTAAAAAACTTTTAGAAATTAAAAAATAATAATTGAAATAAAAAGTAAATAGATGAGCATATGTTAAATTTTATGATTAATTAAAAACTATTGAACCACAATATATACATATGAAGTTGTGTATAAAGCTGTGTAGAGATAAAAGAAGATGGAACATATAAAGGACAACTTAAGAAATATTTACAATAATTTAGAGAAAATTTAATATTGCTCTGAACAGAGTTCCACGAAATGAAATGAGACACTGTTTGAGAATGTCAGATTAACAGCAGATTTCTCAGCAGAAACCCTACAAGCTAGAAGTGATTGGGTCCTACCTTTGGCCTCCTTAGACAAAACAAATATCAGCCAATAACTTTGTATCTAGCTAAACTTAGCTTCGTAAATAGAAAGATACAGTCTTTTTCAGAGAAATTCGGAGAGAATTCTCCACTACCAAGCCAGCACCACAAGAACTGATAAAAGGAGTTTTAAATCTTAAAACAACTCCTTGAAATATAGTAAAACAGAACCTTCTCAGAGCATACATTTCACAGGACTTATATTAAGAAAAAAAAAAAAGAGGTATTCAGGCAACAATGAACTGAATGTAACTGGCCTGAATGTTCCATTCAAAAGATACAGAATGGCAGGATGGATAAGTATTCACCAACCAAGTATCTGCTGTCTTCAAGAGACTCACCTGACATATAAGGAATCACATAAACTTCAAGTAAAGGGGTGGAGAGGGATATTCCATGCACTTGAACACCAAAAGTGAGCAGGAGTAGCTATTCTTATATCAGACAAAACAGACTTTAAAGCAACAACAGTAAAAAAGTCAAAGAGGGACATTATAAAATGATAAAAGATCTAGTCCAACAGGGAAATATCACAGTTCTAACTACATATTTACCTAACACTGGAGCTCCCAAATTTATAAAATGATTACTACTAGACCTAAGAAATGAGATAGAGAGCAACATAATATTAGTGGGGGATTTCAATACTTCACTGACAGCATATTAGACAGGTCATAAAGACAAAGTCAACAAAGAATGAACTTAAACTTTACCCTAAAACAAAGGGACTTAACATAATTTACAGAACATTCTACCCAATAACTGTAGAATATACATTCTATTCATCAGCACACGGAACATGCCCCTAGATAGACCATATGATTGGTCACAAAATAAGATTCAATAAATTTAAGAAAATCAAAAGTATATCAAGCACTCCCTCAAACCCCAGTGGAATAAAATTAGAAATCACCTCCAAAAGGAACCCTAAGTACCATGCAAATACAAGGAAACTAAATAACCTGCTCTTGAATGATTGTTAGATCAACACTGAAATCAAGTTGGAAATTTAAAAATTTTTTGAACTGAATGATAATAGTGACCCAACCTATCAAAATGTCTGGGATACAGCAAAGGTGGTCATGATAAAAAAAGAATAAAATTAAAAGAATTGCAGTAACAATGCCAACTATTAAGACTAAGAGAAAATATTAAATTTAGCAAGCAAGAAAGAACAGATTATATACAAAGGAATCACAAAGAAAGCCAGAATATATTGGAATAATACATTCAAAATTCTAGGAAATAGAACTACCAATCCAGACCTTTATACCCAACAAAGCTATCTTTCAATAATGAGTTAGAAAACTGAGAGGAAAACAATGACACAGAAATGAGAATGTGTCTAAACCAAATAGAATAAAAAAAGAAAAAAAGGATAGAAAAGTCAAGACAAATATAAAACAAAAACGTAACATACAAAAGACATGAACAGCCATTTTATGGAAGAAAAAATGTAAGTGATCTATCTATCTATCTATCTATCTATATCTATATATGAAAATATGCCAAATCTCATTAGTAATCTGGGAAATGCTAATTAAAACCATAATGCAATATAGTATTACACTCAACAGAAAGTAGATTATCTGGAGAGTATTCAGTGTTGGTGAAGAGATGTAGCAATGGGAATTCTTACATATGGCTATGGGGGATGTAAAAATTTGTATTGATATAAAAACTTTTGAAGACAATGTAGACTTACCTATGCAGTTTGGAAAATATGCAGGAAAATATGCATAGCTATGATCAAGTATTTTTAGTCTTAGAAAAGTACTCAAGAAAATCTTACATAAATGAACATCAGGAGGCATTTGCAAGAATATAATTACAGTATCAATTTTAATATAAAAGCAGAAAATGGGAGAATGCAATTAAGTTGTAGCAATCTAGAATTCTTAAAATTATTGACAGTATTATATTTTTAAAGATGGTTAGTACATATGCTTTATATCTGTTATATTTCACTGTATATATATATATAATGATTTTCTTCATATATATGTATTTCCTAATTAATGAATTAAGATATTTGTCGAGATATCCATTACTTCAGTATTCAATTTAAACTGGCTATACAATGCATGTCAGTTCATCATCAAAATAAAAATTATATACAACTTTGGAATTATAATATTAAGTTTTTACCTCAATTAATTATAATTATTGTAATTACAAATGACATTGCAAACACCATTTCCTTTTGCTGTATGCTTTATTTTTTATTTAAAATAATTTTTGTTTTCCAGAGGAACTTTTGGCTCAATTTGCAGTGTAATTATAGGCTATGAATTATAAATAAATATCATCGTAATTAAAGTGCTGGGCTAAATTTACTCCTTGGTTTTCTTATACATAAGTCCTAAAGAAAGTAAGTGTATATGGAAATTGAGGCTTAGAGAAGTTGAGGAAACTGTTCAGGATTTCTATCTTAGTTCAGACTCCTATGGGAATAAGACCATGGACTGAGTGGTTCGATAAACATTTATTTCTTACATTTCTAGAGGCTATAAAGTTCAATATCAAAGTTCTGGCAGATCCCTTTTCTGGTGAGAGCCATTTCCTGGTTTGCAGACTTCTCATATTCTCATATGGAGGAGAGAGCAGAGAGAGAGAGCAAGCTCCCGTGTCCCTTCTTATAGGATGCTAATCCCATTAATGAGGGCTCTCCCTCATGATCCAATCACTTTCCAAAAATTCCCACCTCCTAACACCGTTGCATTTAGGGTTACAATATCAACATATGAATTTTGCAGGGACACAAACATTTAGTTCATAATAATCACACGGGTAATAAGTGGCCAAACAGGAATTCACACTCATATCTGAATAACATAGTCTATGCACTTTTCTAAAACATTAAACTGAAAGGGGAATTTAAATGTAAATAATAGATATACTTAGATTTCTAAATAACTGTATAACTCAAAACATTTTTATTTTTATCATGGGCAGTTTTGTTAAATCCATCCATTCCTATGCTATAATGATTCTGCATTTGGTAGTTTAAATAATATTTTTAGTATTTCAATATTAAAATTATTATTTATCACAGTAATCCCCTACTACATTGTTCTAATACATTCCAGGCCTTGGATATACGCAAATTGTTGAAATTGTTCTTAAGTATGACTCATCTATTTTCTCTAGAGTTAGGAAGCATAAAGTATATTATTCTTTGTCTACAAGTCTGAATGTTGAGTAGTGTTTGCATAATTTTAGCAAAATTCTGCTATTCTAGACTATGAAAGGCCTGTTTTCAAAGGGATGCCTGGAGTTCTCTATATAATTTTCTTACAAAAATTTGACGATATATTGTGGTGACTTCAACTTATGACTCTTATTTCTATAATACTTTTCTTTTTTGCCTAAAAGACATTTTGTTTTTATTACAAAATATTATTCTCAAATGCTAGAAAATGTTCATCTTTAATTCATTTTATTTTGAAATGAAAATTTATATTTTATCAACGTGTAATAGTTATTAGAATGCACCTAATATTGAATGACACATCAAATATGACAATGGACAATTAGACAAAAATATGACGTTACTTCATAAAGGCAATATAAGCCTTCATGGTTTGAGCAGGTCTGTAAAAAGAAGAGTATAAATAAATAAAATCATTGTACAACTGTAAAAACATTGGTACATATGAGATGACTTGAAAATATTCCAATTGGTTTTTCCATACAAATACAATCTATATTTAGCATTATTAATTCAAAAGACTTTTACTTAATACCTTTATTTTGAGGTGTAAAACTATCATGTAGGTAATGTAAAATCTCCACCTTTCAATTTAACTTGAGGAGACAAGACCTGCATATATAAATTGTGTGAATTAGGTAAACATATGATCATAGCATAGACTGTTTGCTCTTGAGAAATTGTGAAAATGTGAATAGAAGGAGACAAAATTTGTGAATTTCTTGTCAATGGTGTTGGAATTGGTGGGGGCAGAAAGACATCAGGTGGCACCTTATCCTCTCCTGAGAGCACTCTTCTTAGTTCCCAGGAAGGAGTACCATTCTGTCAGTCAAGTAGATTATGTTAAAAGTTGAACTTACTATGCTATTACCCTATTTGTCTGTTTTCCCTCTTTTTTATTTATTTAAAATACTTTAAATTATATTCAAATTAAATAACTTCTTTATTAAATATGCTACAGAAGGAATAAAAGCTACATTTGAATCAATCTTACCCGGTGTTTATGACACAATATGAGGCACCTGCAACTCAATGCTGAAGAAGCTGTATCTCCAGGGTAGATGATAAAAGCTTACTAAGGTCAGCAGGAGAGAGGCAGGCTGAGTAGACTATAGACATGAAACTAGGAAGGCACCCAGAGGAAATGCTACTTGGAAAAAACTGTTGATTTGAAGGAGGAAAAGGGATTACTTCGTTGTCTGTGACTTTTTGAAATATAAAATATTCCTTCTCTTTTTGCACAGTGTGTATTTGTGTCTAAGATGCATAAAGTGTTCATGTCTGAATTTCAGTCCGTTGTATTTTGACCATAGTGTCTGCTTACAGGCAGTCTGCCCATGTCACTCTGTGCTGCCCACGTGCCTGGCCACACACATCCCAGCATACACTGAGCCCACGGTCAGGTGATTCAGGGAAGGGGCTTCTTAGCAAAATAACTTAAAATTACAGAGAATACCCCACTATTTACCTACACTTATCAACTCGTAGGGATAGGTAACGCATAGAATATTGGCAGTAAAAAGGTACCCGAAATCTTTTAAAAACACCTGATAAATAAAAGAGATGTGCAGAAATGAACAAAAAGAATGTTATTTTGAAAGAAACAGAGAGTTTATGGGTTAGATGAAAATACAAGAATAATTAAGATCCATAGAGAACTGCGATGATCATTGCAGCCATCGAACAACAGAAAGCTAATAAAAAAGCTTTCTGATTTTTATGGGTTGCTTATTCATTTTCTTAACCTCTGCCAATTTTGTATTAAACATCGTATGATTTGATTTTGAGTGGGGAAATGATTCATACATTTGCTTCAATGGGTTGCCTTCTTTTTACTGAATCGTAAGAGCTCTCTTTATGTTCTAAATACAAACCCCATTGTCAGGCATAGGTTTTAGGAGTATTTACTCCTGGTGTGGCTTGCTGTTTGTATTTCATAATAGTGACTGTGGAAGACTAAAAGTGTACACTTTGATGAAGTCCAATTTACTAAATGCTTCCTTTTAAAGTTTTACTTTTTGTATCCTATTTAAATTCTCTTTGCCAAGCCCAAAGTCGTAAGATTTTCTCCTGTTTTCTTCTACAGGATTTACAGTTAGGCCCTTACGATAGGTCTATTCAAATTATTTTTCACATATGGTATGAGATACATTGTGTTGTATCTCATTGTAGTTTTACTTTATAAAATAATATTGAGTATTTTTCCTGGCTTTATGTGAACTCATGTCTGTCTCTTTCTCCCCCTCTTGCTCTTTTTTTAAGTTCCTATCAAATCTTTTGCCCACTATTTTTTTTCGATTCAGTGGCTTGTATTATAATTGAGTTCTAGAGCTCCTTATAAATTCTGCAGACAAGATTTTGGTCATATACTTGCCTTGTGAATGTTTTTTCCAGCTGTGGCTTGCACATTTATTTTCTTTCATAATTCATTAATTAATACTTTCTTTGAGACAAGGTCTCACTCTGTACCCCAGGTTGGAGTGCAGTGGTGAGATCACAGCTCACTGCTGCCTTGACTTTCTAGGCTCAAGTAATTCTCCACCCCAGGCTCCTCAGTAGCTTGGACTACAGGTATGTACCAGCACATCTGACTAATTTTTTAAAATATTAATTTTTTAATTGACAAATAAAAGTTGTATATATTTATTGTGTACAACATATTTTGAAATATGGATACATCGTGGAGTGGCTAAATCAAATATAATTATTAATTAAATATAATTAATATATGCATCACCTTGACTACTTACTTTTTGTGGTGAGAACACTTAAAATCTACTCTCTTAAACAGTTTTCAAGTATACAATACATTGTTATTAACTATAGTCATCGTGTTGTAAAATAGATCTCTTGAACTTGGTCCTTCTGTATAACCGAAAAGTTTTATCCTTTGACCAATCTTCCTTAACCTCCACTCCACTTCTAGCGCCTGGTAACCACCACTCTCTGCTTCTATGAATTCAGCATTTTTAGATTTCATATATAAGTGAGAATATGCCATACCGTATTTGTCTTCCTGTGTTTGTCTTATTTCACTTAACATAATGTTCTCCAGGCTTATCCATGTTGTTACAAATGACAGAATTTTCTTCTTTCTTAGGGCTGAATAGTATTCCATTGTGTAAATATGTATTTTCTTTATTCATTAATCTGTTGATGGACACTTAGGTTCATTCCCTATCTTAACTGTTGTGAATAATGCTGAAATCAACACTAGAGGGCAGATATCCTTTGACATAGTGATTTCATTTCCTTTGTATATATACCCAGTAGTGGGATTGCTGGATCATATGATAATTCTATTTTTAATTTTTCAAGGAACTTCCCTACTATTTTTATTAATACCTATACTAATTTTCATTCCTACCAACAGGGCATAAGTGTTTTATTTTAACTACATCCTCAAAAACACTTGTCATATTTTTTTGTTTGTTTTTTTGTTTTTTTGAGATGGAGTCTCGCTCTGTCGCCCAGGCTGGAGTTCAGTGGCGCCATCTCGGCTCACTACAAGCTCCGCCTCCCGGGTTCCCGCCATTCTCCTGCCTCAGCCTCCCGAGTAGCTGGGACTACAGGCGCCCGCCACCTCGCCCGGCTAATTTTTTGTATTTTTTTTTTTTTTTTTAGTAGAGACGGGGTTTCACCATGTTAGCCAGGATGGTCTCGATCTCCTGACCTCGTGATCCGCCCGTCTCGGCCTCCCAAAGTGCTGGGATTACAGGCTTGAGCCACTGCGCCCGGCCCATATTTTGTTTTTGATCAAAGCCAATTCAACAGGTATGAAATGATATCTCATTGTCTTAATTTGCGTTTCCCTGATGACCAGTAATGTTGAACATTTTTTCATATATCTCTTGGCTATTTGCATGTCTTTTTTTGAGAAATATATGTTCAGGTCCTTCACCTATTTTTTTAAGTGGCTTATTTTTATTCTTACAATGCAGTTGAGATCTTTATATATTCTGGATATTAATCCCTTATCAGATGTATGTTTGTAAATATTTTTCCTATTCAGTAGGTTGTCTCTTCACTCTGTTGATTGTTTTCTTTGCTCTCCAGCACTTACACATTGATTTTCTAACTGATACTTTTAATGAGTCCATTTTTTTGACAAAGTTTGATTTATTATTACACATTTTATTCAAAAGTTATTGCTTTCTGTGAATTGGTGAAAAAGTTCGTCTCCCAAGTCACAAAAATATTTCCTTCTTCTTTTCTCATTGCTTTTATCTTTTAGTCTGCATTCTATATCTAAACAATTGTTTTGCTTAATGTAAGGTATGAGTCCAACTTATCTTTTTCTTGTCTTCACCATGAATATACATCTTTTTATAGCACAAAGTGTTGAAAGAAAAACTTTTTCTTTCTCCCTTTAATTTGATGCCCTGTTCATAAGTCAAATGATACTATATAAATATTTATTATGTATGACAGTATATAAAAGTATATATATATGTTTTAACTTTCTATTTAGTTACATCAAACTTTTGTGCCAATACTTATGCCAGTACTGCACTGTCTTAATTAGTATAGCTTTTTATTACCTCATTATGTCATGAGGTAATCTTCCAACTTTGGTTTCTTTTTCAAGATAACTTTGGTTATTTTAGATCTTGCATTTGTACATAAAGCATAGGTTTAGCTTGTCAGTTTCTATAAAAACTCTTCTAGCATTTGGATTTACATTGAATTTGTATTGAATATATGGATCAGTTTGTGTAAAGTTGATGTTTTACCAATACTGAGTTTTCCAACCCATGAATCTTATAAAACTCGTTATTTAGATATTTACATAGATGGTGTTTAATTCACTGCAGCAATGTTCTGTATATTTTAATGCAGAAGTTTTGCATATCTATTATTAAATTTATTCAAAGACATTTTGTATGTAAGGATAATATTTTAAATGGCATTTTCTTCATTTTGTTTGCTGCTGGTATATATTAGCCTTGTATCATGCAACCTCATTAAATAAATAGATTAATCCCATAGTTTTGTTGTAGATTCCTCAGGATTTGCTATGTAACTAATCATGACATTTGCAAATATAAGTGGTTTACTTCTTCCTTTTATATCGTTATTGGTTTTAAATCTATCTATCTGTTTTTATTGTTTTCCTTTCTTGATTTCATTGGAGAAGAGCTCCAGTGCAGTGCAGAATAGAAGTGGTAGAAATGTACATCACTTCCTTTTTCAATATTCAAATATTTATTATTTAGCTGTAGGCCATTTGTAGCTGCCTGATATTAGGTTGAGGAAGTCTCCTTTTATTTTTTAGTTTGCTGAGGGTTTTTTATCTGTTAAATTTTGTTATTTTTTTTTTAGTGTATATTGAAATGAGAACAGTTTTTATATTTTATTCTCTTTTTATGGTAAAATGCAATGGTTGATTTTCAAATGTAAAACTAATCCCAAATTACTCAGATTAATGTTGATTGTTCACAGTATAGTAAGCATTTTAATACTATTGTATTTGTTGGCTAATAGCTGCTAAATAATTTGTAGCTATATTAATTGGTGTATGTTTTAAACTACATCTTTGTTATATTTTGGTACAAGTTGAGTATCCCTACTCTGAAATGCTTGCAACCAGAAGTGTTTTGACTTTCAAATCTTTTCAGATTTTGGAATATTTGCATTATCCTTAGGTTAAGCATCCTTAATCCAAAAATCTGAAATCCAAAATGTTCCAATGAACAGCTCCTTTGAGCATCATGTTAGTGCTCAAAAAGATTAAAATTTTGGAGAATTTTGGAGTTTGGATTTTCAAATTAGGATACTCAGGGGTGATGCTGATTTCATAAAATGAATTTAGGAGGGCTCCTTCCTCTTCTGTTTTTTGGAAGAGTTCACATAATATTAGTATTTTCTTCTTGAATGTTTGGCAGAGGTTTCATTGAAGCCATAAGGACATGACGTTTGCTTTATTTTAATTTTATGTTTTTAAATATATGTTTTAGTTTTTCATTGATATATAACATTTGCACATATTTATGAGGTACATGTGATATTTTGTTACATGCATATAATGTGTAATGATCAAGTCATGGTCCTTAGGGTATTCATCACCTCGAATATAATTTCTGCATGTTGGGAACATTTCAAATCCTCTCTTCTAGCTATTTTAAAAGATAAAATACATAGGTGTTAACTATAGTCTCCTCCTCTGATATTGAACAGTAAAATATATTTTACCTAACTGTATGCTTGTACCCATTAATCAACCTCTCTTCACCTCCACTCCACAAACTCACACATCCTGGTCAACCTCTGGTATCTATCATTTTACTATCTACCTTTGTAAGATCAACTTTTTCTAGCTCCCATATATGAGTGAGAATATGTGATATTTGTTTTCTCTGTCCCTGGCTTATTTGACTTAACATAATGACTTCCAGTTTCATTCATGTTGCTGCAAATGACATAATTTTAGTCTTTTTGTGGACACTGTGTGTATATATCACATTTTCTTCAATACTTATGTTGAATCTATATATTTGCTGTTATGAATTGTGCTGCAATAAACATGAGGATGGAGTTATCTTTTTGACATATTCATTACTCTTTTTTGGATAAATACCCAGTAGCAGGATTGCTGGATTATATGAAAGTTCTATGAATAGTTTTTAAGAAATCTGCATACTGCTTTCCTTAGTGGATGTACTAATTTACATTCCCACCAACAGTGTATAAGAGTTCCTTTTTCTGCACATCCTTACTGGCATCCGTTATTTTTGTCTTGTAAGTAATAGCCATTCTAACTGGGATAATACAATATCTTATTGTGGTTTTGATTTGCATTTCCCTAATAATTACTGATGTTGAACATTTTTTGTATACCTGTTGGCCACTTGTATGTCTTCTTTTAAGAAATGCCTGTTCATATCCTTTACCCATTTCTGATGAGATAACTTGTTCTTATTCCTGTTGAGTCGTTGGGTCCTTCTTATACTCTGAATATTAGTTCTTTGTTGGATGAATAGTTTGCAAATATTTTCTCCCATTCAACAGATTGTCTCCCCACTCTGTTTTCTTAGCTGTGTAGAAGATTTTTACTTTAACATAGTCTGTATATTTGTGTAATTTTGGATTTTCACCTGTGCTTTTGATATTTTAGCCATAGAATCTTTGCCTAGACCAATGTCATAAAGTGTTTTCTCTTATTTCTTCTAGTGGTTTTATATAACTCAGATCTTATGTTTAAGTGTTTAATCCATCGAGTTGATTTTTGTATATGGTGAGATATATGGGTCTAATTTCTTTCTTCTGCATATAGATATCCAATTTTCCCACAACATTTTCTGAAGAGGGTATCCTTTCCACACTGTATGTTTTTGGCACCTTTGTCAAAAATCAGTTCGCTGTAGATATGTGAATTTATTTTTGGTTTCTCTATTCTGTTACATTGGTCTATGTGTCTGGTTTTATATGAACACTAAGCTTTTTTGGTTACTATAGATATATAATATATTTTGAAGTCAATAAGATCCTTCAAGCTTTGTTGTTTTTGGTCAGGATTTCTTTGGCTAGTTGGACTCTTTTTTGGTTCCATACAAATTTCAAGATAGTTCTTTCCGTTTCTGGGAAAAATGACATTGGTATTTTGATAGGGAGTGTACTAAATCTGTAGGTTTCATTCTTTGTATTGCCATTTTAATAACGTTAATTCCTCTGATCCACGAGTACAGGGTGTCTTTCCATTTGTGTCCTCTTCAACTACTTTTATTTTTCAGAGTTTTGCAGTTTTTCGTGTAGATAGCTTTCATCTCTTTAGTTGAATTTATCCCTAGGTATTTGTATATGTGTATCGATCGTAAATGGAATTGCTTTCTTGGTATTTTTTCTCAGCTACTTCATTAAGGTATATAGAAACAATACTAAATTTTGTTTTTTAAGCTTCTTTTTATTTTTAGCTTTTAAGTTCAGGGGTGTATGTGCAGGTTTGTTACATAGGTTATTTTTCCTGATCCTCTCCTTCCTCCACCCTTCACTCTCTGACAGGCCCCAGTATGTGTTCCTCCCCTCTAGGAGAAACAGTACTGAGTTTTCTATGTTGATTTTTGTATCATGAAACCTTACCAAATTTGTTTATCAAATCTAGGAGTTTTTTGGTGGAGTCTTTAGATTTTTCTAGATATGAGATTTTTGTCACTTGCAAAGAGGGACAATTTGACTTCCCGTTTTCCAATTCAGATGCCTTTTATTGTCTTGCCTGATTGCTTCAGCTAGGATTTTCAGTGCTGTGTTAAAGTAATGAGAATGGGCATCTTTATGATGTTTGAGTCCTGAAATGAGAGACTTTCAGCCTTTCCCCATTCAATATGATGTTAGCAGTGGATTTATCTTATATAACCTTAATTATGTTGAAGTATGTTTCTTGTAGTTCCTTGATTTTTTTAATGTGAAACAATGTTGAATTTTGTCAAATGCTTTCTCTGTGCATATTGATATGTTCATATGATTTATGTCCTTCATTCTGTTGTTGTGATGTATCATGTTTATTGATTTGCATAGGTCAAACCATCCTTGTATCCCTGGAAGAAATTCTACATGATCATATTGTATTATCTTTTTGATGTGCTGCTGGATTTGGTTTTCTCGTATTTTATTGAGGATTTTCGTGTCTATGTTGATCAGGAATATTAGCCTGTAATTTTTGTTGTTGTTGTATTTTTGTCTGGTTTTGGTATCAGGGTAATGCTGGCCTCTTAGAATTAAGTTAGGGAGAATTCCATCCTCTATATGTTTTCAGAAATACTTTGAGGAGAATTGGTGTTAGTTCTTCTTTGGAAGTTTGGTTGAATTTGGCAGTGAAGGCATCTGATGCTGGACTTTTATTTGTCGGGACACTTTTAATGCTGAGTCAGTATCATTACTCATAATTCTGTTCAGGTTTTCTGTTTCTTCCTGATGTAATCTTGGTAGGTTGTATATATCCAGGAATTTATCAATTTCCTGTAGTTTTTATTTTCAGTTTTTTAGTTTATAGTTGTTCATAATAGTCCCTGATAATCTCTTGTATTTCTGTGGCATCAGTTATAATGTCTCATTTTCAATTTCTGATATTGAGTCTTTATTTTTTGGTTGGTATAGCTAGTGGTTTATCGATTTCATGTAGTTTTTTGAAAAACCCCAGCTTTTCATTTGTTGATAACTTGTGTTGTTTCTTAGTCTCTTTTGCATTTAGCTCTGCTCTGGTCTTTACTATTTCTTTCCTTCTATTAACTTTGGCTTTGTTTTTTTCTTGTTTTGTAGTTTCTTGAGAAGAACTATAAGATTATGTAAAATCTTCCTACTTTTTTGACGTAGGTATTTATTGCTATAAACATTACTCTAAATGCTGCTTTTTGCTGTATCCCATTGGGTTTGGTACGTTGTATTTTGGTTTTCATTTGTTTCAAAAATGTTTTAAAAATTTTCTCCTTAATTTTCTCCTTGACCCAATGGTCATATAGGAAGATGTTGTTTAATTTACATATATTTGTATAGTTTCCAAAGTTCCTCTTGTTATTGGTGTCTTGTTACTGATGGCCTCTTGCTATTGATGTTTTATTAGATTGTGGTCTGAAAAGATACTTGTGATTTTGAGTTTCAAAAATTTGTTGAGACTTGTTTTGTCTTCTAAAATGTAAACTATCTGAAGAATGTTCCATGTGCTGATGAAATTATGTAGCTGTTAAATGAAATGCTCTGTAAAAACCTGTTAGGTCCTTTGGGGCAGTTTAAATCCAGTATTTCTTTGTTAATTTTCTGTCTAAATGATCTAATTCTCAGAGTTGTGTGGTGAAGTCCCCAGATACATATAGTACTAGAGTCTATTGCTCCCTTTAGATCTAATATTTGCTTTACGTATCTGGATGCTCCAGTGTTGGGTTCATGTATGGTTAGAATTGTATCCTCTTGCTGAACTAATGTCTTTAACATTACGTATGACCTTCTTTGTCTCTTTTTACTGTTTTTGACTTAAAATCTGTTTTATCTGATATAAGTGTAGCTACTCCTACTCACTTTTGGTTTCTCTCAGCATGGAATATCTTTTTTCATCCCTTTGATTTTATTCTACATGTGCTTTTGCAGGTATGATGAGTGTCTTATAGGCAGCATATAGTTGGGTCATATTATTTTCTTTGATACATTCAGTCAGTCTATATCTTCGAAGTGGGCAGCTTAATCCATTTATATTCAAGGTTCTTATTGATATGTGAGGACTTATTCTTATCATTTCATTAATTGATATCTGGTTGTTTTCTTCATCCCTAGTTGTTTGTCCTTTTGTTCCTTTCTTTTTTATTGTTTACTTTTTTGGTTGGGTGTTTTTCTGTGCTGGTAACATCTGAGTTCTTTCTCTTCCTCATTTGAGTGTTTTTGTTTGTTTGTTTGTTTGTTTTGCCCCAGTGGCTTTTATACTTTCATGTGTTTTTGTGATATAGATATAATCCTTTTACTTCTACATGTACAGATCCCTCAAGCATTTCTTGTGGGTCCCAGTCTAGTCTCTGACTAGTCTGTAGTCACAGAAAAACTTTATTTGTCCTTCATTTATGAAAAGTAGCTTTGCTGGGTCTAGTATCCCATGAAGGCAGTTTTCGTCTTTCAGCACTTTCAATACATTATTTAGTTCTCCCCGGTCTATAAATTTTCTACTGATAAACTCACATAATCTGATGCGGGTTCCATTATAAGTGACTAGATACTTTTTCTTGTAGAATTTAAAAAAGAATTACTTTGTCTTTCACTTTTGATAGTTTGACTACAATGTGCTGTAAAGAACAACTTTTTATATTATATCAGTTTGGGGATCTCTGAGCTTCCGGTATCTGAATGTCTAAATCTCTTGTTAGACTTGAGATATGTTAAAATTAATAATTTTTTCTCCCACTTTAGTTTCCCTTCTGCGACTCTGACAATTTAAATATTTGGTTGCTTTATGTTGTTCCTTATGTCACATAGACACTGCCCCTCCTTTTTTATTCCTCTTAATATTTGTCTGATTTGGTTATTTCAAAAGAACGTGTGTTCCTTCTCTGGAGTAATGCTGTTGCACAGTCAGTGCTCCACCTAGTTTCAAAACTTATGTGGATCCTAAGTTGAGGAGCTCTTCCATGGCTGGGATTGCAGGGGTCTGCTGTGGGAATGCAGACTGCCATGGGAGTCACTCACTCACCCTTTCTGCACGCTGGGGAGCGTTTTCAGTCTCCTAGCCAATACAGCTCAAGTAGCCTGGCTCATTTCCCTCTCCTTTTTCACCTTAGGTGTTTCCTGTCATTCCTTTGTTGAATTCCAGCATTTTTTTTCTTAAGTGATGTACTCAAAGTGTTATTATCTATTCATTATTTGGTTTGTCTTTGAAGAGGAGGCTAGTACCAGATGCCTGTAGTTAGCCATCTTGAAGCGCCTCTCAAGTTTACTTTATTGAAAGGGCTTTTATAACACATTCAATTTCCTTAAGAGACATAGAGATACTTTCATTTTCTCTTTAATTTTGTGTCAGTTTTGCATGTTGTGTTTTTTAAGAATTTTTTTCATCCAAGTTGTTAAATTCATTGTCCAATAATTAGTTTTCAAATATTTTAATAATCATTTTAATGCCTATGCTATCTTTTATAATGTTCCTTCTTTTTATTAATAAAACTGGTAATTTGTGATCTATCCAGCTATGAGTTTATCAATTTTATTGTTCTTTCATGGAATCATATTTCTTAATTTTCTTTATTCTTATTTTATTTATTCTATGTATATAGGGTTTGCTTTGCATTTAAAAGTGTTTAAAATCTATCTACATTTATTACAAAGCACTGCTTTGTTGTACCACATAAACTTTGAGATTACATTTTTAATATTATTTAAAAATATTTTCTAGTTTCTCTTGTGCTTCACTTATTTCCTTATATATTATTTAGAAATATATTGTTTACTTTTGATATTTCTTTTTTTTTTTTTTTTTTTTTTGAGACGGAGTCTTGCTCTGTCGCCCAGGCTGGAGTGCAGTGGCCGGATCTCAGCTCACTGCAAGCTCCGCCTCCCAGGTTTACGCCATTCTCCTGCCTCAGCCTTCCCTGTAGCTGGGACTACAGGCGCCTGCCACCTCGCCCAGCTAGTTCTTTGTATTTTTTAGTAGAGAGATATTAAATTTCTTAATTAAAAAATCTTTTCTCCACAAGGTGCAGTGACTCACGCCTGTAATAACAGCACTTTGGGAGGCTGAGGCAGGCGGATTACTTGAAGTTAGGAGTTTGAGACCAGCCTGGCCAACATAGTGAAACCCTGTCTCTACTACAAACACAAAAATTAGCCAGTTGTGGTGGCACACATCTGTAGTCCCAGCTACTCAAGAGGCTGAGGCAGAAGCATCTCTTGAACCTGGGAAGTGGAGATTAAAGTGAAGCGAGATTGCACCACTGCACTCCAGCCTGAGCAACAGAATGAGACTCGTCTCAAAAAAAAAAAAAAAAAAAAAAGACTTTCTCTAGCTTCCTGAGTTTGAATATATAATTTAATTTTATTTTTAATGGTTAACAAGTAATTGCCTTAGAATTTAATAATCAATTATTCTTGAAAACAAACATTGGCTAGTTTAGAAATTACACTTGAAACCAACCTATATTGCAGTCATTTTATAGCTCTTGATCATAACTAGTACTGACATCTCATGAAAACCCTTAAAGGAATTTATCATAATTATGTACAAAACCTATTAGTTTGAAATAATAAAATTACAAATTCAGTATATTATCCACTGGGTAAAAAAGAGAAGCAGCAATAATTAATTGTATGTACAACATTTTAAGCATCACTTGTCATGCTATTTTATAGAAAATGTTCATTAAAGCTACTGGCTTGCCCTAGTTATAAACTATCTGCTATCTATGATTATTTTTTCTCTCCCGCCCGCCCCCCCACACTTTTCATTTGCTTCTCAGCCTTTACATCACTTAAATACTCAGTGATTACTGCCATCATCAACTCCTTTTCTTCCAATACGTTGATTTAATTTAGCTTGTGCAGTTCCCAGCTGCATGGTTATTGATAACATTTTGAAAAAAACAAGGATAGATTTAGTACTATACAACTGGTAGACACTTTGGAATTTTAAGTTTTTTTGGACAGCGAACTGCCAAAATCTTATTTTTCAACAAGCATTCACATTTCTTTTTCCCAGAATATCTTGAATATTCTAAAACTCACATAGCTGGTTATTTTTCTGGAAAATTTACTTTTAGAGTTAAGAAAAGCATTAAAAACTCTGCTGGATCACGTATATTTAATAAGAACAGATATTTGATCAGCTATACAACAGAATAACTTAACTTTTAATGTGTTAATTGCTTCTATTTTCATATTTTCTTGGAGTGTTACTAGCAACAACTTACTAATTTATGGGAAAATTATATATGGATTATTTCATCATTCCACTAATCCAAAGAGGTAACCAAGGGAGGATATTATGTATGCTTTATAGGTGAAGAAAAAAATAACAAGCTTAACAGAATGAGTTGTTAAATTAAAAAAACTAATTTTTCTGATTTATATATTAGAAATATTATTCATCAATATTAAAATAAAATAATTATTTGGTACTGATTGCTTTTTAAAGTACATTTTGTGGTGTTCAAAGCTTGGAGGCATTTAAAGAAAGGATTAGAAGAACGGATCACATAAATTGGGAATTCAGAAATCCTTATATTTCACTCTAATCAACATTTTAATCTCGCCGAAGGGTTTTTCTTTTTATTCAAACAAATGAGAAAGTGTGTCAGCCAAGTGAGTCACGCATAACATTTTATGTTGCCTTCATTTACTAGTAGAAAGCCACATTTGGACAAGTTTTGCCAGCATCAATAATAGAAAACCCACACAAAAGTATATAATAGACAAACACTAAAATCAAGATCTTATGTAGAATCCTGAAGAGTGCATTTTATATTTTCTCAAATATTTAAAATGTAAAATACATTTAAAATATTTATTTAAAAATAAAATATACATGTAGAAAATAGAAATGATAAAAAGAAAAAAAGAAAGTTACCATTGTACAATCACCTTGTATTTTCCTGGCATATTACTAAAATCATAGTAATAAATAATAAACAATAATTAAATCTTTACCTAATCCTGGAAAAACCAACACATGGTTACATGTTTACTTTATAGTTGCTGATAAAACAAAATTTCCTGGAGTTTAAGTAATGGTCACATTATTAATAAGTGATAGAATCAGGATTTAAAACATATTATTTTTGTCTCCAACGCCAGTGATGGTTACACTACAGGGTATGGGAAAGAGAAGAGGTGGAATGAAATGGAAAGACAAAGGATATAACTAAAGCCAAGCCGCAGGTGCAGTGCTAGCCAACTTCACTTATAGTATCTCATTAGTTATCTGTTCCATCTATTTTTAAGAGTATAAAACTGAGATTCAGAAATGAATAACCATGTTCTAATTCAAACAACTGGAAAAGGGTAGAGCTAGTATTTCTACTCTTATACCTTAAGTCTTTTTCTCCTAAGTTCAAGACCCAGTATCCAACTATTAAAACGCTCTACAATGCCTCAGGTGGCGCAAAATAAGTAGGTCCTTAATCATCTCATTATCTGTAATTGTTTTCCATCATGGTTGTTTTCTCTTGTTTAATGAATATTATTGTCTATCTAATAATAATAAATATGAGGGCCAGGTAGATTATTTGCCTATAAATTTTAGTACCACATTTTCAGAATGCTACACTGCATGAGATGATATAAATATATAAATCCATGTCTCTCTTACTTACCATAAACTATGCCTTATTTATCTATTAACAGAAGAAAATAAGTAAAAGTCTATAATCATTATAGTTTAAAGTAATAACAGTAAAAACAATAGCTGGAATTTATAACTTGTTTGATATGTGTCAGATACTGTTGTATGCACTTTAAGATTTATTTTTAATTTTTGTGTGTCCGTAGTAAGCATATATATTTATGGGATACATGAGATACTTTGATACAGGTATGCAATGTGTCATAATCATATCATGGAAAATGGGTACCCATCTCTTCAAGCATTTATCCTTTGCATTACAATCCAATTAAACTCTTTTAGTTATTTTTTAATTTTAGAATTTAACATTGACTACAGACATCCTGTTTTGCTGTCAAATCTTAGGTTTCATTCATTCTTTCTATTTTTATTTTTATTCTTTTGGTATCCATCAACCATCCCTACCACCTGCCAAACCCCCTACTATCCTTCTCAGCCTCTGGATAGTTTAACAATATTGATGCTTCTGATCCGTGAACATGGAATCTATGTCAGTTTTTTGGTATCCTCTTCAATTTCTTTCATCACTGTTTTCTGGTTTTCATTACAGAGATCTTTCACCCTTTGTTTAAAATGACTTCTAGGCATTTAATTTTAATTGTGGCTATTGTAAATGGGATTATGTTTTTTATTTCTTTTTCAGATTGATCACTGTTGGCATATAGAAATGCTACTGATTTGTATATGTTGATTTTGTATCCTGCAAATGTACTGAATGTGTTTATCAGCTCCAATATGTTTCTTATGAAGTCTTTAGGTTTTTCCAAATATAAGATCATATCATTTCCAAACAAGGGTAATTTGACTTCTTCCTTTCCAGTTTGGATGTCCTTTATTTCTTTCTCTGGTCTGGTTCCTCTAGAGAGAAATTCCAGTACTAGGTTGAATAACAGTTGAAAGTGGGCATCTTTGTCAAGTTTCAGATCTTAGAAGAAAGGCTTTCAGTGTCTCTCCATTCAGTATGATGCCAGCTGTGGGTCTGTCATAAGTGGATTTTATTATGTTGAAATATTTTCCCTTTATACCTAGTTTTTGGAGGGTTTTTTATCATGAAGGGATATTGAATTTTATCCAACGTTATTTCAGCAGCAATTGAAATAATCATATGGTTTTTATCCTTCGTTCTGGTGATATGATGTATCACACTGATTTATGTATGTTGAACCATCCTTATATCATAGATATAAATCCCACTTGGTCAATATAAATGACCTTTCCAATATGTCTATGAATTCAGTTTGCTAGTATTTTGTTGAGGATATTTGCATCAATACTTATCAGATATATTTGCCTGTAGTTTTCCTTTTTTGTGTTTGTCTAGTTTTGGTATCAGGGTAATACTGGCCTTTTAGAATGAATTTGGAGGTATTCCTTCCTCCTCTATTTTTCTGAATAGTTTGAGTAGGATTGCCATCAGTTCTTACAATCACGGGGAAAGTGAACAGGAAGGAGGTATGTCTTATGTGGCAGCAGCAGGAGGAAGAAAAAGACACACTTTTAAACAACCAGATCTCATGAGAGCTCAGTCACTATCACAGGACAGCAATGGGGTAATCCACCCCCATGATCCAGTCGCCTCCCACCAAGTCTCTCCTCCAACACTGAGGATTACAATTCAACATGAGATTTGGGTAGAGACACGAATCTAAACCATATCACGGAGTTTTAACTAAACATACTGGTCAGTCAGATCAAAAGTACTTAAATTCAGCATGGGGCATACTGTAGAAGGTTCATCTCAGTCCAAAGTTCAGCTGCATAGCTGTATATCCCATTACAGTGTTAACTCTATGAAAGCAGAACATGTGTCTACATTACTTTTTTTTACCATCTTTCTCATGTCTAGAACAGTGCTTGGTGAAAAGTGTCTTTCAAATCAATATTTCTTACTTTTTTGAATAGCTGACTATTTAATTATGTAACCACTGGTAGAAGGTATTTCACATGCCATGCTCTTGTTTGTGATCAAACAGACAAAATAAACAAAAAAGAAACTATTTTACAGGAATAAATTTGCCAGTTATTTTCTAGTCTCCACATTCTCTTTGAGAAAAGTTGTTCTGAAAGCAGATAGGAACAATCGTTAAATGTGAAGCCCTCAATTGTATCCTACCCACTATTTCCTCTTTTCTCGTTCTTTTAGTGACAGCTGGCACTGAGACAAGCTCATCAAATAATAAACACATTTGTACATAAAGTTACATACACATTTTGGGCTATATGGTATAAACATTTAATAATGATATCTTTTTGCCTTTGTACAGCTTGCAAATGGATCTTACAGACATTGTCACAGTGATAAGAAAAGTAACGTGCTGTCTTCTCCAATCTTTAAAAAAAATTTAGGTGACAGGAATTACTGGTGTAATTGCCTTAGAAGAAAACAACGAATTAAGTATCAGTCAGAGTAGTTAGTAGTCCCAGGAGCGAAGCTGCTCAATTCATGCAGTTCTGAAATGGTAGAGGGGAAAGATGCAGAGACCCACAAGGGTCCCACATAGTTCCCCTGCATTCCCATAGCATTTCCAGCTGCGTTCCTGGGTACGTGGGAGATACAGCATGATATGTGTTCTTAGTTGAAATAAACCAGGTAATACCCCAGGCACCCCATAACCTAAAGTACCAGTAGACTGGTATCTGACCAGAGGCTCAATTAAAATTAAGAACATGGGAGAGATGGGAGTAATTTTGTTCCTTTCTCTACACATTGAAGGGTACTCGAACACTCAGGTTGAAAATCAGAGATCAAATATATGAATATGTATTTGGAAACAGACATACTGGCTATTGAGAGTTTTAAAACAGAATCTATTTTGCATTAATAATGTATAGATGTTACTATATACTATTAGTAATAATTATGAGCTATAAAATCCATATGTAAATATTGTCTTATATGCTAACATACATTATACTGCAAGATAAAGGTAGTAATTAGCCCTCTATATTCATAAATTTTATTTATATTTTTAAAAAAGATACTTTATTGTTTTTTTTTGTTTGTTTGGTTTTTAGACGAAATTTCACTCTCGTTGCCCAGGCTGGAGTGCAATGGCGCCATCTCGGCTCACTGCAACCTTCGCCTCCCCTGTTCAAGCGATTCTCCTGCCTCAGCCTCCTGACTAGCTGGGATTACAGGCATGTGCCACCAGGCCTGGCTAAGTTTGTATTTTCAGTAGAGACGGAATTTCTCCATGTTGGTCAGGCTCATCGCGAACTCCTGACCCCAGGTGATCCGCCCGCCTCAGCCTCCCTGAGTGCTGGGATTACAGGTATGAGTCACCGTGCTCGGCCCTATTGTGTTTTAATATTATTCCACAGTCCATCCTTCTCCCAGAGTCCCTCCTCCACCCACAACACACACACTATGTGGTTCATGGTAATTTCTAAGTGGTATGTTTTGGAACAGACATATGGGAAATCAATTTCAAACTTAATTATGATGGTCTTTTAACTGACAAACATTGCACTGTTTACGCTTTCTTTACCTGGAATTTAAATTCAACTGCTTCTAATTAAAAGTGAAAATCCGGTAACTTTACTTTTTTTATTAGGCATATTTTATGCCCCATAAATGCATTTAAATGATATTATCACAAGTTCACTATCTGACACTTTCCTTCTTCAACACATTTTTAAAATAAGGTGATAACAGTATCTTCTATAGTAAGATTTATTTTGAACAATTTTGAACATGATTCACACAAAATTATAAAGGATTATCTTTCATTCTTTTTTCCTTGTATCTAACTTCTAAGAACATCTATATTATGTCTTCGTACAATATGGAATCAGAATGTAAGGCAATTATTTCCAAATTTTGAAGTAAGTCACTATTATTTTCCAGAAGTGAGATTATTAAAAATGTGATATTCATGTAGTTAAGCAGTAGAAAAAAACAGAACTAAGCAACCTTTTTAATTTAGAATATTTGTAGGCCTTGCCTATTATAACAATTATTTGATGTTTTTTCCTCACTGAAATACCCATCACTGGAATATTTGACCTAACTTTCTTCTAGTGAAATAAGTCATGCACTGAGGAATTTGGGAAGAAACACTTGATTTCCTTGCCATTTGATTTAAAATAAGCCCTTGAATATGTCTGAGCAATTGTGCACTAGAGAACCTATGAAATGACCAGTGAGGGAATTGTCACAAGTATCTGCATTTGCCAAGTTAGAAGTATGCTAAGACTATTAACTCTATTAATTCATTTGATCTCCAAATCAGTCCTGAAAATTGAATGGATTTACCCATTTTACAACATAAAATTAAGATTTAGATTATTTCATACCTTCTCCAAGGTCAAGTGGTGATCAAAGCATAGCTGTAATTCAAGTACAAGTTCTGACAATCCCAGAACACTTTCTACCATGCCATAGCCATCTGCTCATATGAATTGCTAACATATCCCTGGGAACTAGGACTATTAAAGTAGAATTGCTTAAATATTTTGCTTTCCAAAATTAACCGACAGGATAGAATCATTTTTTTATTAGCGTGTAAATGCAAATGTCTTTTCCAAATCATATACCACCAACAGGAAGCCTGCAGAAATTAATAATTGTGCCAGCTATCAATCTTTTCACGCATAACATTCAAAATTTTTTACTCTGCCTACAGATGAAATGTCATTTTATAAAGAGCTAATAATATGTAGCTACAAGTTTGCCTGTCAACACCAATGAGCCAATAGCAGTCTGCAAAAGTTAAAATTGAGTATATTAAAATCATTTGAACATAGCATGAACTACATAGTTTATTTAAACAGTGTTAAGTATCAATGCAATCTAGTTTTACAACGAACCAGTGGCTTTTGAAGTGACAAAATTATGGATAATTTGAATAAGAGCTTTTCCTGACATACCTAACTACACAGATAAGAATACTGAGGGCCAGAGAGGGCAGCAAATTGCTCCTGCCTAGGTGGAAGTGGAGTTAATACGCAACCTCTTTTTCTTTCACTTTCAGCCATGAGATATTTTAGTACTTCATTTTTAATTCCCACTCTGTGTCTGAAATTGTCCGAGGATTTTTCATTTATTTCTTTAAGTCTATTATGACTCATTCCAGAAAATAATTGATATGAGCTTATAAATTTTAAAAGATGGAATTAACTTTAAAAATAGGAATAAAAGAAATAAAAACAAGGCCAGGCACAGTGGGGCACAACTATAGTCCCAGCTACTGGGGAGACTGAGGGAGGAGGATTGCTCAAGCCCAGGAGTTTGAAGTTGCAGTGAGACACGTTCATGCCACTGTACTCCAGCCTGGGCTACAGAGTGAGACCCTGTCTCTGAAAACAAAACAAAACTGAAAAAATAAAACAAGGATTGAGTTAAGATCAAATAGACCTAGAAATGAGGCAACAAAAACTTGAAAACATGTATTATTTTAAATTAGCTTTCAGTTTGGCTCTAAGCTTTGTAGCACAAACACGGTAAATAAAATTTGATCCAGGATGCAAGTTGCTCTCATCCACAAGGTAAAAGAAGGCATCGTTCTAGAGAAGTATGCTCACTTCTGCAGGTAATGATATTCAGGAGCTGATTTGCTCTAGCTTTAACCATGCAATGTGATACATTTGTGAGCATGTCTTCTCAACTTTGAGTCCGGTGAGGTCACATTGATATTTTGATATCAGCCACTGGGGAATAATTTACACCATGGGAATTGGCAAATGCTACATAGAAGGGATTTTTGTCCCCTAGAAAACTAGTTGTCAAATGTTGACCAGCACATCTCTACTTAAAGCTCTTTCCAGAACACAGGCAGACACACATATTAGGCCTGTCTTATAATAACCCTCAATGTAGGCATGATACTTCAAAGATACAATTCAGTTAAAAAAAATATGTACCTGCCAATGAATTATAGTCTGGATAACCTGATCTTGGTTAGTAGTCACACCAGGTGTGACTGCACATGTTGGTATTCCCAACTACTTGAGAGGCTGAGGCAGGAGAATCACTTGAACCCAGGAGGCAGAGTCTACAGTGAGTCG
>NW_012115311.1:3893480-3901638 GCF_000951035.1 Colobus angolensis palliatus | reverse complement strand
ATGCCACTGCACTCTAGCCTGGGTGACGGAGTGAGATTCCATCTCAAAAAAGTAAATAAATAAAACAATAAAAGCCACAGATACTAAAAACTACTGAGTAGTACCAATAATGTATATAAATATAATAAGTATCTGACAATTAGCTGGTACCTAACTACATTATTAGGCAAATTTAGATCCACATGCCTCTAATAATAATAAAGGTACCTTAAAAGGATAAGAAATCAATAATAATAAAGGTACCTTAAAAGGATAAGAAATCAAGGCTTTCTTGCTCCTTATTCTTTCCTGGTTTATTTCCACTCCTTCAAATTGAATACTGAAGTCCTTGAACTCAAATAAATCAGAGCTGGGAAAGAAAAGCTGTTACTTAAACCTAGAAAACAAGCAAATAAATTCACTTTAGTAAACAGCTTTCTTGACTTCATAAAATTGTGTTGGTCTTGACAAAGACACCTAGTGAGATTATCTCTAGCATAGACATATAAGGCTTCTTGCTGTGTGTTTTTAGTCCTTTGTCTCAGCTAATTCTCAATTAATATTATGTGGGTCTATGGTCAACTCATATGTTTGTGTGTGTATGTGCGTGTGTATGTGTGATGTGTATATATATATACACACATCTATATTTACTGTATCATATATTAATCATAAACATACATACCTTTTAGGTTTGAAATATCATTCTACACTTTAGCCATAATGGATTATACTATATTAATTTTGAAGGTTATTACATCCATGTTTTGTGACGAACAACTATTAACTTTTGTATTCTGACTTGAATGCCATGAAATTCTTAGTTCTCACCTCTCAATTCTATAGGAGAAATATTTCACTCCCTTAGCATCTTATATTCATACATAGATCATGTATAAAATGCAACTTGTAAACATAGGTATCATCTTGTGCTCCAAAGGACACAATCCCAAAAGTGAAAAACACAACAAAATGGCAGAAAATATTTGCATATCTTGTATCTGCTAAGGGATTTGTATCTAAAATATACAGATAACTTACAACTCAATAAAAAAGTAGATATATATTTTAAAAAGTAGATATATATTAAATTTTAAAATAGGGAAAAGATCTGAATAAATATTTCCTCAATGAGATATACAGAGTCAAAAAGCAACTAAAAAAGTGCCCCACAATAGTAACCATCAGAGTAATATAAATCAAAACCACAGTGAGATTCCACTGTGCATACTAGAATGGCTATAATCAAAAAGACAAATAACAATAAATGTGTTGGAGAAGATGTACAAAATTGGAACTCTCATACACTGCTGGTGGGAATCTAAAATGATTCACTCACTTTAGAAAAGTCTGGCAATTCTGCAGAAATTAAAAATACAGTTACCTTATATATCAGTAATTCCACTTCTAAATATCTATTCTCAATAGGAATAGAAACACAAGTGCTCGCAAATATTTGTGTATAAATATTCATAACAGCATTACTTATAATAGTCGAAAAGTGGAATCAACTCAAATGTTTATCAACTGAACAACTGATTAAAAATGTGATGTAGCCACACAATGGAATATTATTCAATAAAAGGAAATGAAGTACTGATGCATGCTACAAGATAGACGAAACTTGAAAACATTATGCTAAGTGAAAGAAGCCAGTGGCAAAACAGCATATATTGTAAGATTCTACTCATATGAAATATCCAGAAAGGAAAAATATAAGACAGGAAGTAGATTTGCTCTTGCCTAGAGCTGGGGCTGATGTTGAGTGTTAAATGGGGAGTAACTGCTAATGGGTAGAAGGGTTATTTTTGGGGCAATGAAATGTGCTAAAATTGATTGTGATTTTGTTTGTACACCTCTGAGAATATACTTGAGCCTGCAATCCTAGCACTTTGGGAGGCCGAGGTGGACAGATCGCCTGAGCTCAGGCGTTCAAAACCAGCCTGGGCAACACGGTGAAACCCCTGTACCTACTTAAAAAAAAAAAAAAAGCCAGGTGTGACTGCACATGTTGGTATTCCCAACTACTTGAGAGGCTGAGGCAGGAGAATCACTTGAACCCAGGAGGCAGAGTCTACAGTGAGTCGAGATCATGCCATTGCACTCTAGCCTGGGTGACGGAGTGAGATTCCATCTCAAAAAAGTAAATAAATAAAACAATAAAAGCCACAGATACTAAAAACTACTAAGTAGTATCATTTAAATATATGAACTGTATGGTATGTGGATTATATCTCAATAAGGTGTGTGTGTATATGCACACTATATATATACTCAAATAATACATATATACACACATACACACACACTCAAATCAGAGATGGGGAGTTTAGATTATTTTCTAGCTCATTTATGCCTCACGGAGAAAAAAAAAGAGTCAAAAAATATCTTATTCAAGATATTCTTGTCATTAGGATAAAACACAAAGTTTGTAATACCACAAAGGAAAAATGAACAAAAAAATAGCTCATAATTGAGGAGGTAACTCCACTTATTAAAAACAAGCCTCAGTCACTTACAACTGCAGACTTTCTTCTTATGGAAGATTCCTGAAGCAGCATTCTGGCACTCCTGCTTAGATTGGGGGCCAGAGATTCAAAAGAAAGTCTCCTATAAAACCTCGTTTAATAGTAGTCTTTGGGGATCTACTGCTTAGATAATTTTCTCAAGTTAGTTGGTTAATGATAAAGCCTTGTATTCTCCACCTTAATGTCTGTGTGTTTTGTGTGTCTCTGTCTCTATCTCTCTTTCACACACACACACATGCACGACAAACACACAGACAGACACAAAACATCTGTTAAATACAAGCAGTTTGCAGATTAAAGACTTCTACAATGAAAATTTAAAAACATACATGTTTTTGTATTTTATTCATTACTAACTAGATGTGATTTTATACACAAGCAAACTAGCTCCTTTGAGTTTCCTTTTCTCCCTTCAAAATAGAAACACATTTTATATTTCTTCATCAGAGTGTTGTAAGATAATGTCTGATAGTACTGAGTGGTGAGAGTAAAAATCCTGGGTTGATGGATGCATGCCTTAGAGCAGAAAAAGACAGTGATTCATGTTCTCAGTGTCCTAATACAAAGATGGTTACTTTTTAAGAATATGTTTTATTTAAATTCCTTCTCTAATACAGTATCAGTGAGATGCATGTATAGCTTAGTAAGTATAATCTACTAGATATTATTTAATTTTATTAAAGATTTATATGACCTTAGAGTCATAGTTCTGAATTTTAATCTCTCATGTAATTCTCAAGATATAAAAATAAATGGAGATTGGATTGAATATATTAAAACCCCAAGTTATATGCCAAAGAATGTTTTATTAGCATTATATATTGTGTACTTTTATATTTTTTGTATTTATCCATTTCCCTTGAACACCATTTTTTTCTAGGAATATATATACACACACACACATATACATACACACACACATATATATATATACATATATACACACACCTATTTATTATTATACTTTAAATCCTGGGATACATGTGCAGAACATGCAGGTTTGTTACATATGTATACACATGCCATGATGGTTTGCTAGACCCATCAACCCGTCATCAACATTAGGTATTTCTCCTAATGCTATCCCTCCCCTAGCCCCTGACCCCTGACAGGCTCTGCTGTGTGATGTTCCCCTCCCTGTGTCCATGTGTTCTCATTGTTCAACTCCCACTTATGAGTGAGAACATGCAAACACCATATTTGTTCAAACCATATAAGATTAAGATTTTAAATAGTGTCAGTTCAAGTAAATGGCTTGGATATAAGATTTTCCTTAATGATATAACAGCTAAAATATACACAATGACTGCAGGCATTGGAAGGCAACCAATATGGATTATGGTCTTTGAAACAAAGAAACATAGAAAGTTAAGATCACACATATTCCAGCTTTCCTCAAAGAGCATTTACCAATTACTAAACTGCTACATAGAACCCAAGATGAATGTCAATTTCACTAGGCAGAGGAGACCTCAGAGATTAGAGCTGAGGGGTGTTGACATGGTTGAATCAAGAGTCAGGATTCCACAGGGAGGAGGACATAAACAAGGAGCCATAAAGTATCCCCGAAATTTTTCTTGGGTTTTCGGCCAACTACTGAGATGTGTATACGTAAGAAGAGATTCTAGAAGGCCAAGCGTAGAATAGCAGCTAGAAGCTGGAGATCATAGAATAAATCACAGAGGCCACACAGTATTAGGAAGATAGAAGATGACACTGGTCCAGCTATAGTGAAGACAATTTGATGAACAGTCAGATTTAACTAGAGATTCCAGTAGAAACACACTGTAAGGGTAAGACCTAGTTCCTAGGAGTAAGGGTCATGTCTCTTCTAGGTGTAAGGGGAAAGCTGAAATAACATACCTTCAAAAAACCTGACACCAACGTTGAAAAAATAAAGAGGCACGTGGCTGGATGCAATGGCTCACGCCTGTAATCCCAGCAGTTTGGGAGGCTGGGGTGGGCAGATCATTTCAGTCCAGGAGTTCGAGACCAGGGTGGGCAACATGGCAAAACCTTGTCTCTGCAAAAAATACAATAATTAGTGGGTTGGTGGTGTGAGCCTGTAGCCTCAGCTACTCAGGAGGCTGAGAGGCAGGAGGACCATTGAGCCTGGGAGGACAGACTGCAATGAGTCGTGATCATACTGCTGCACTGCAGCCTCAGTGACAGAACAAGACCTCATCTAAAAAAATAAATACATAAATAAATAAAAGACTGCCTGGATTGAAGAACTTGCCAGAGAATAATTAACAATCTTTGGGGGAAGATAGTACAGTTCAGATAATCTTTAATGTATCTTCCACGTCTTCCACTGTAGGCATATAAAAAAATAAAGATGAGCTCCTTCCAAGATGACTGACTAGAAGCAGCTGCTGTGTGCCACTCTCACACAGAGAAGAAAGAGTGGTGAGCGGACACTAGCTCTTCAGCTGGACCATCCAGGTGGACACATTGGGATTCATCAAGGAAACAACTCAACACACAGAGAGCAGAAGAATGAGGCAGGACAATTATTCACTCAGAAGTGGCACAGAGCCGGGAGATGGCCCTCACCGTGGGAAAATGGGGAGTAAGTGAGAGTCCCCAGGGAGCCACACTTCTGCCATAGACCTTTGCAACCCTGAGCCCAGGAGACCCCCAACGATACCTGTGACCCACCAGGGCCTCTGGACTGACACAGACAGTTGTATGGAGTGTGGGCAGAGCTGCTGCTAGGCACACAGGAAATCCTCGGAGCTTTTGATCCCCAGGCACCCTGGTACCAATGGCTGCAGCTGCAGCAATGGGGGAAGACAGGCTCCCTTGCATGCCCTCAGAATAGGGGCAGTATCCATGGGGCTAAGCAGTGGATGGACTGTGGGGCCCTTCTACACTACCCGTTGCCAGACTGGCCTGGGATCCTAGCATGGACACAAGAGTCCCACCTGGGCTCTCGGGGAACAGCTCTGCACTTCCCTGGCATGAAACTCCTGGAGGGGACGGGCAGGCTGCTATTTTTGCTGCTCCATAGCCCTCACACCTGTTGCCCTCAGGCTTGGGAGTGAGTACAGTGATTGGACACTAATGCAGACCCCCAGCACAGTGTACAGACTGGCAGAAAAGCAGCTGGACTGTTTTCCACATGGGTCCTCACCCCTGTTACTCCTCACTGGGCAGCGCCTCTGAACCTTGGCCCCCAGCACAACCACCCTGCCCCCACATAAACGCTTTGTCAGTGATGGCTCTGTGTTTCTCTGAGGAGAAAAATCCAAAAGACAATCCATAAGCCTTCTGCTATTGCAGCTGCAGTGGTATGTCCCTTTCTGCCTTCAGGCTGGGGGAAAGAACAAAGGACTTGGTCCTTACATTGGCCCCTCCAGCACACCACCACCACCATATGGAGAAGAGCCCAGTCTCTCTTCCCTGTAAGTCTCCACCCACCTCTGTTCACCAGGCAAGGCCCCTGGTTGGGGACTGCAGAGCAGTTGTCCTGCCCCGGGTGAGAATTCCCACTGCTGTTGGCTCTATATTTTCCTGAGGTGGGGCTCCCAGAAGCAATTGACATTCTCTCTGCCACTGTCATGGCAGCCCTTACTGCATTTACTACACTTACTGCACTCAGACTGGGGAAAGAACAAACAGCCCCATGGATTCTGCCCCTATTCTGAGGGCATGCAAGGGAGCTTGTCTTTCCCCATTGCCGCAACTGCAGCTGTCGGTTCTAGGGTGCCTGGGGATCAAAAGCTCCGAGGATTTCTTCACTCACACTCATAGCACAACACAGTCATGATACGGAGCGGAGCCCAGTTGTTCCTTCTGGTGAGCCCTTGACCTCCCACTTTTCACCAAGTGAAGCCTCCAGCTTGGGCTAGCAGTGTAGCCACCCCACTCCATGGCTGAACATTCTCAGTAGCAGTGGCTTGCGTTTCTGAGGTAGGGCTCCCAGGGACAACTGAAAGCACCTCTGCCCCTGGCACTGCAGTGGTACTGCCCTTGCTGCCCTTGGACTGGGGAAGGGGCAGAGACCTTGAGTGCTTAATCCACAAGTCCAGGAAGCTGCAGCTGCCCTAAGGAGAGGAGGGCAGTCTGTCTCCTCTGCGAGTCCCCTGCCACCATTGCTCATCACCAGGCCGGGCCTCCAGGAGTGGGTTCACAATGCAGCTGCCCCAATCCCAAGCCCATGTGTCCAATTAGTAGTGGCTCTGCATGTCTCTAGGGCAGAGCCCCAAGAGGCAAGTGAAAGGCCCTCTGCCACAGCCACTGCCAAGGTCCGTTCCCCTGCTGCCTTCAAGCTGGGGAGGGAAAATAAAGCCTTAGTTCACCCCTAGCAGCAGTGTGCGGCCCAGGAGTGCCAAGGTCAGACCTTGAGCCAGCACTGGAGTGGGAAAGGGAGCCCACGCTTTCAGAGCACGGAGAGGGAGCAAGGCTGCAATCATGAGGAAATACAGAGGAGCCACGTGGTGGAGCAAGTGCCCACCTACTGGCCATTACACTTCAGTGCCATCTACTGGATCACAGGCCAAACTCCAACTCCAAAAATACTTGCTAATATACCCACCTGTGAAAACAAGGACACGATTTCAACAACAAAGACACTGCACAAAGCCTCCTCGGCCCTAAAGAAAAACATTCAGAAAAGGAGTCAACTGATTGCACTCAATTACACCACAGTTAAAGGAGCATCAGCCCACACAGATGAGAAAGAACTGGTGCAAAAACTCTGACAACTAAAAAAGCCAGTGTTTTCTTTTCTCCAAATAACTGTACTCATTCCCAAGGAAGGGTTCTTAACCAGGCTGAAATGGTGGAAATGACAGACGAAGAATTCAAAATATGGATAAGAATGAAGATTACTGAGATTCAGGAGAAAGTCAAAACCCAATCCAAGGAATCTAACAATTACAATAAAACAATACAAGAGCTGAAAGACAAAATGGCCATTATATGAAAGAACCAAACTGAACTCACAGAGCTAAAAAACACACTAAAGAATACCTTAATAAATTACAAATATTAACAGCAGAATAGGCCAAGCTGAAGAAAGAATCTCAGAGCTCAAAGGCTGTATCTCTGAACTCTGTCAGACAACAATAAGAATACAAAAGAATAAACAAAACCTCTGATAAATATGGGATTATGTAGAGACCAAATCTATGACTCATTGGCATCCCTGAAAGAGAGTAGGAAAAAGTAAGCAAGTTGGAAAACATATTTCAGGATATCATCAATGAAGACTTCCCCAATATCGCTACAGAGACCAACGTTCAAATTCAGGAAATGCAGAAAACCCCTGTGATATTCTATACAAGAAGACCATCCACAAGACACATGGTCATCAGATTTTTCAAAGTCAAAACAAAGGGAAAAATGTTAAAGGAAGGTGGAGACAAGAGGCAGATCACCTACAAAGGAAACATCATTAGGCCAACAGCAGACCATTCAACAGAAATCCTACAAGCCAGAAGAGATTAGGAGTGTATATTCAGCCTTCTTAAGGAAAAGAAATTTCAACCAAGAATCTCATATCTAGCCAAACTAAGCTTCATTAGTGAAGGAGAAATAAGATACTATTAAGAAAGCATGGGCAGAGCAAGATGGCCGAATAGGAACAGCTCCAGTCTCCAACTCCCAGCGCGAAGGACACAGAAGACCGGTGATTTCTGCATTTT
>NW_012115311.1:3863115-3888106 GCF_000951035.1 Colobus angolensis palliatus | reverse complement strand
AACCTGCACGCTATGCACATGTACCCTAGAACTTAACGTATAATAAAAAAATTTAAAAAAATAAAAAAAAAAAAAAGAAAGCAAATGGCAAGATAATTCATTACCACCAGACATTCTCTATAAGAGATCCTGAAGCAAGTGCCAAATATAGAAAGGAAAGTCTGTTACTGGCCACTGCAAAAGCACACTAAAAACATAGACCATTGACACTGTAAAGCAACCACACAAATAAAACTGCATAATAACCAGCTAACAGCACAATGACAGGGTCAAATCAGCAAATACCAATATTAACCTTGAAAGTGAAGGGGCTAAGTACCCCAACGAAGTCACAGAGTAGCAAGTTGGATAAAGAGCAAGACCCTGGCCAGGCAGATGGCTCATGCCTGTAATTCCAGCACTTTGGGAAGCTGATGCAGGTGAATCAAGAATTTGAGACCAGCCTGGCCAACATGGTGAAACACTGTCTCTACTAAAAATACAAAAATTAGCCCTGGACATGGTGGTGTTCATCTACAGTCCCAGCTACTAGGGAGGCTGAGGCAGGAGGATCACTTGAACCCAGGAGGTAGAGGATGCAGTGAGTTGAGGTCATGTCACTGCACTTTAGCCTAAAAAAAATAATAAAAATAAAAGTAAAGAAGCACGATCCAACTGTATGCTGTCTTCAAGAGACACATCTCACATGGATCCATAGGCTCCAAATAAATGGATGAAGAAAAATCTACCAAGCCAACGGAAAACAGAAAATAGCAGGGGTTGATAGTCTAACTTCAGTTAAAACAGACTTTAAAGCAGCAATGATCAAAAAAGACAAAGGAAGACATTACATAATAGTAAAGGGTTCAATACAACAAAAAGATGTTACTATTGTAAATGTATATGCAACCAACACAGAAGAATCCAGATTCATAAAGCAAGTTCTTAGAGACCTATGAGGAGACTTAGATAACTGGACAATAACAGTGGTAGACTTCAACACCCCACTGACAGTATTACATAGATCACTGAGGCAGAAAACTCACAAAAACTCACGGGATTCAAACTCAACATTGACCAAATGGACCCAATAGACATCTGTAGAAGTCTCCACCAAACAACACCGGAATATATATTCTACTCATCTGCACATACACACATTGTAAAATAGAAAACATAATTAGCCATAAAACAATCCTCAGGAAATTAAAAACAAGCAAACAGAAACAAAATCATACAAATCACACTCTCAAACCACAGCAAAATAAAAATATAAATTATTACTAAAAAACCCCTCAAGACCATAAAATTACATGGAACGTTTTTAAAAGCTCTGCTTTTGAATGACCTTTGGATAAACAATAAAGTCAAAACGGAAATCAAGAAATTCTTTGAAATTAAGAAGAATAAAGATACAACATACCAGAATCTCTGAGACACAGCAAAAACAGTGTTAAGAGGGATGTTTAGAGTGTTAAATGCCACGTCAAAAAGTTAGAAAGACCTCCAATTAACAATCTCACAGTACACTTAGAAGAACTAGAGAAAGAAGAACAAGCAACCTCCAAGCTAGTAGAAGACAAGGAGTAACAAAAATCATAGCTGAATGGAAGGATATTGAGAAGCAGAAAACCGTACAAAAATTCAACAAATATGGGAATTGATCCTTTGAAGGAATAGATCAGATATATAGACCCCTAGTCAGAATAATAAAGAAAAAAGGGAGAAGATCCAAATAAACAAAATCAGAAATGACAAAGGGAACACTACCACTAACCCTACAGAAATACAAAAAGCCCCCAGAAACTACTATGAACACCTAAATGCACACCAGATAGAAAACCTAGAAGAAACTGATAAATTCCGGAAAACATACACTCTCCCAAGATTGTACCAAGAAGAAATTAAAACCCTGAACAGACCAATAATGAGTTCTGAAATTAAATCAGTAATAAAAAGCCTACCAACCAGAAACATCCCAGGACCAGATGAATTCACAGCTGAATTCTACCAGACATATTAAGAAGACCTGGTATAATCCCTACTGAGAATATTCCAAAACATTAAGGAGGAGGAATTCCTCTCTAATTCATTCCATGAGCCCAGCATCCTTCTGATACCAAAACTTGGCAGACAAACAACAAATAAAGAAAACTACAAGCCAATATTCTTGATGAACAAAGATGTAAAAATCCTCAACAAAATATTAGCAAACTGAATCCAGCAGCACATCAAAAAGTTAAATGACCACAATCTCTTAGGCTTTATTCTTGGGAGGCAAGGTTGGTTCAATATAGGCAAATCAATCAATGTAATTAATTACATAAACAAAACTGGAAACAAAAATCACATGATCATCTCAATAGATGCAGAAAGGGCTTCTGATAAAATTCAATGTTCCTTCATGTTAAAAACTCAACAAAGTTAGCATCAAAGGCACATACTCAAATAATAAGAGCCACTTATGAAAAATTCACAGCCAACATCATCCTGAATGGGCAAAAGCTGGAAGCATTCCCCTTGAAAACTAAAACAAGACAAGAATGCCCTCTCGTATTATTTTTATTAAACAAACTACTGGAAGTCCTAAGCAGAATAATTGGCCAAAAGAAAAGAAAAAAGGCATCCAAATAGGATGATAGAAAGTCAAATAATCCCCTTTTGCAGATGATATGATTCTATACCTAGAAAACCACATAGTCCCTACCCAAAACCTCCTTGATTTGATAAACAATTTCCACAATGTTTCAGGATTCAAAATTAGTGTACAAGAAGTAGCATTCCTATACAGCAACAATATCCAAGCTGAGAGTCAAATCAAGAACACAATCGCATTCACAATGGCCATAAAAAGAATAAAATACCCAGGAATACAGCTAACCAGGGAGGTGAAAGGTGTTTACAATGAGAATTACAACAAATGGAAAATCACCCCATGCTTATGGATAAGAAGACTCAATATTGTTAAAATGGCCATAATGTCCATAGCAATATAGAGACTCAATGCTATTCCAATCAAACTACTGAGGACATTTTTCACAGAACTAGGGAAAAAACTATTTCAAAATTCATGTAGAACCGAAAAAAGGAGCCCAAATAGCAAAGGCAATAATAAGCAAAACAGAAGAAAGTTGGAAGCATCCTGTTACTCAACTTTAAACTATACTACAAGGCTACAGTAACCAAACAGCATGGGTTTGGTACAAAACCAGCCATGTACATCAATGGAACAGAATAGAGAGCTCAGAAATAATGCCACATGCCTACAACCATTTAGATTACCTTTGACAAAGTTGACAAAAACAAGCAATGGGGAACGGAGTCCCTATACGATAAATGATGTCGGATAACTGACTAGCCATATGCAGAGGATTGAAACTGGACCCCTTCCTTATACCATATACAAAAACCAATTCAAGATGGATTGAATACTTACATGTAAAACATAAAACTATTAAAATGCTGGAAGATAATCTAGGAAATACCATTCTGGGCATAGGCCCTAGCAAAGATTACATGACAAAGATACAAACAGCAATTGTAAAAACAACAACAAAAACGGACACATGAGATCTAATTAAAGACTTTAAGGAAAGCAAAAGAAACTATCAACAGAATGATATGGTTTGACTCTGTGTCCCCACCCAATTCTCATGTCAAATTATAGTTTTCTCAATTTTGGAGGAGGGGCCTGGTGGGAGGTGACTGGATTATAGGGGCAAACGTCTGCCTTGTTCTTCTCATGACAGTGAGTTCTTATGAGATCTGGTAGTTTAAAAGTGTGTAGCACTTACCTCTTCACTCTCTTCTTCCTGCTTCTGCTGTGTAAGATGTACCTTCTTCCTCTTCACGTTCCACCATGATTGTAAGTTTCCTGAGACCTCCCCAGCCATGTTTCCTGTACAGTCTGCAGAACTGTAAGTCAATTAAACGTGTTTCCTTTATAAATTACTCAGTCTCAGGTAGTTCTTTATAGCAATGCAAGAATAGACAAATACATAAACACACAGCCTACAGAATGGCAAAAAAAAATACTTGCAAACTATGCATTCAAAAAAAGGTGTAATATCCAGAATCAATAAAAAACTTAACAAATTAACAAGCAAAAAACAACGCCATTAAAGAATGGGCAAAGACAGTACTCAAAAGAAGACATACATGTGACCAACAAGCATCTAAAAAATTCTTAACGTCACTAATCATTAGGGAAATGCAAATCAAAACCACAGTGAGATACCATCTCACACCTGTCAGAAGGGCTATTATTAAAAAGTCAAAAAGTAACAGATGCAGCTAAGGTTGTGGAGAAAAGTGAGCACTTAGACACTGCTGCTGAGAATGTAAATTAGTTTAGCCATTGCAGAAAGCAGTTTGGAGATCTCTCAAAGAACTTAACACAGAATTACCAATTGATCCAACAATTCCATTATTAGGTATATACCGAAAGGAATATAAATCATTCCACCATGAAGACACATTTATGCATATGTTCATTGCAGCATTAATCACAACAGCAAAGACATGGTATCAACCTAGATGACCATTAATAGTGTACTGGATAAAGAAAAAGCAATAAATATACACCATAGAATAGTATGCAGTTATAAAAAACAATGAAATCATGTACTTTTCAGAAACATGTAGGCTGCAGGAGACCATTATCCTAAGCATACTAATGTAGGAAGAGAAAACAAAATACTACGTGCTCTCATTTATAAGTGGAAGCTAACCATTCAGAACACATGGACACAAAAAACAAGGTTAGACACCAAGGCCTATTTGAGTGAGGACAGTGGGAGGAGGGAGAGGATTGAAAACTGCCTACTGGGTACTACGCTTATTACCTGGGTGACAAAATAATCTGTACATCAAACCTTCATGACATGCTGTTTACCTAAATAACAAACCTGTTCATGTACCCTTGAACCTAAAATAAAATTTTAAAATAATCATGAAAGTAAATAACTAAAGTTTGGAGAAAAACTATAAAGTAAAGGAGATCAAGAGATAATCTAGTTAATGGAATTCAAATAAAAAGTACTTAAAATAACTCTGCTTATATATTTAATAAAATTTAAAATATTAAAATAATAAAATTTTAATACTAATTCTTTTTAATATTAAAATTAAAATTTAAAATTTAAAAAATTAATAATATTAAAAATTAGGTACAAAAGAATAAAGAATTAGCGAACCCAAAGACAGGTCAATAAAAATTTTACATACTGAAGCAGGGAAGAAAACAAAAACAGAAAGTAAGAGATATTTGGAACGTGATAAAATAGTTTGAATTATAGTTATTGCTCAGAAAGAGAGAAGAGCATGGAAATAAGAACACTATTTGGTAAAGTATTTGTCTAGAATTTTTCAAATCAGAAAAAATTATCAATTCACATTTATAAAGCACAATAAAACCCATCTGGATAAATATAAAGATGAGCACATCTAGATATATCCTAGTCAAATTGCTGAATACCAAAGACAAAGGGAAACATTTTAAAGCAGTTAGAAAAAAGTCATAGTATCTTTAAAGGAAAATCAAGACTGATGTTTAAATTTTTGTCAAAAACTATGGAAGCTGGAAGAAAATGATACCTTTAAAATATTAAAAGTAGACATAAACCCCTCAAAATCTATACTCTGTGAAAATATCCTTCAAAATGAAAAAGCATACTTTAATGTATTCTATCATATTCTTTTAGCATATGATAGAACCAATCACAACTTGCAGATCTTCTCTAAAATGAATACTAAAGGACTAAAACAAGGAATCCCAGGTGGAAGTATGGATGTGTGTAGGTATACATAAATCAATATTAGGGAGAAAATACACGTGGTATGGGATTTATAAAATATTTAGTAAAATACAAGACAATAGGAGGCTGATAAATAGTACTAAATTGTTTTTGCATTTCAGGGGAAGTGGTAAAATACTGAAACTAGATAATAATAAATCAAGATTTCATTTTTTCTTATTTTGAGTTGCCTTGTAATAATGAACGTATTTTTGGGATACAGAGTGATGTTTTGATGCGTGTGTGCAATGTGTAATAATCAACTCAGAGTAGTGAGAATGTCCGGCACTTCAAACATTTATCATTTCTCTGTGTTGGGAACATTCAAAGTTCTCCCTTCCTGCTATTTGAATATATAGTAGATTATGGTTAACTATAGTCACCTCACAGTGCTACAGCACACTGGAACTTTCTCTCCATCTAGACAATTTGGTATCTGTTAACCAACTTCTAGCTATCTTCTCCTCCTCCCTACCATTACCGGCCTCTAATACTAAACAATTCTACCCTCTACTTTTATGAGCTGAGCTTCTTTCAGCTCCCACATATAAGTGAGAATAGGTGGTATTTATCTTTCTGTGCCTGACTTATTTCACTGAACATAATGCCCCCCAGGCTCACCCATGTTGCTGTAAATGACAAGATTTCCTTCATTTTTAGGCTTAACGGTATCCCACTGTGTATATAACACATTTTCTTTATCCATTTCTGTGTTGATGCTCACAGGTCGATTCTTTACCTTGGCTATTGTGAATAGTGCTGCCATAAACATGGGAGTGGAGGTATCATTTTGATATACAGATTTTCAATGATTAATTTTTAAATCTCTGTGATAGCCATATACACAAAAAGTAAAAAGTTACAATTAAGAAGCAAGAAAACAATGGTACCTTGCATGTTGATATTTTTCTTTTTCTCCAATTGCTTATCACCACCATCTTCAATGTTTTCCTCAACAAATTATGATGATGTGTTCCCAGTAGATATGCCTCATATTCACAAAAGATATCTAGATTTTAGCATCTGCTGTGTTATCATCTCTCCAAAGTATGACCACCATTTGTAGTGTCTGGAGTATGCTTCTCCAAGGTCCATGTAGTTCCATTCTACTAGCACAAAATGAACAGTGAAGTTGTTGTCTTATAGGAACCACTGCCACTGAGCAGATAGTTATGTCTGGAATTTCAACGTGCTAAATAGCCCTGTGTTTCCACATAGAGATGGGTAACATTGCTCAAGTCACTCTCCCCATAAGCAGAATATATGTCTCAATGACTATCCACTGTCCCTTCAAAAAAAAACAAAACAAAAACAGAGCTATTAGTTTTAACTTGCATACTCTTCTTTTTCTAGGACTCATGCAAATGCACAGGGTAGATTGGTATGAAAACGCATCAGATAGAGTGGTTTTAAACCAGGAGCAATTTTACCCCTAGGGTATTGTTACTGGAATCAAAAGTGTAGAGGCCAGGAATTCTGCTAAGCATTCTGCAATGCACAGGACAGCTTCCTTCAACAAAGTGTTACTGGTCCAAAATATTAATAGTGTCCAGGTTGAGAAACTCTGTAATTACAACAATATCATGTTTTACCATGAAAGCCTTCTGGTCTAGGCTTCAGTGGATTAGTTCCACTCTTGGAGGTTGCTTTGGATTCTTTCCAATCTTAGAGGTTCATCATTCTCTTAATACAAAGACATATCTAAATGAGCCCTTCACACTAGGATTTAACTAGTTCTGCTTTATCACTTGTAAGTATAACAATGTCTATACATTTTACTTAAGCTTAGCAGCACCGTCATTGAGATACCCTTGTTAAATATACTATGTGAAATTAATACAATATAATAATTCAGCTAAAATTCTGTGCCCTACTTTCAACAAGCACTTATACTTCTTTTTGTCTATAAGCAATGGTTGATTAAATTTACGTAACATTTTGTTGAAAACCTGTTTAAATTTTCAACTGTCTAAATCAATGTTTCAAAAAACAAGAGTAAGAAAAGTTGATAACAGGAAACCAACAGCATGTAATAGGTTAGTGTGCAGAATTATGGAGGGCAGTAGACACTCTACATGACCTTGGAAAATTTGTTTACACTCGAAATTATTATTTCTTTTTTGTAAAGTGAAACTATCTACTCGATACAGCAGAGTAAGAGTACAATTGTCTTTTAAAATAATCATTTCATAATAAAGGAACAATAAAAGCACAAGATCGCTGGGAGGAAATTGCAGTTTCAGTCATCTTCAGTTGCCAGGATGAGCAAGAGGCTCACTCTTAACCCAAGGCAACTTTGAGTCATGAACTGTTAGGCTTATGTGAAACGTTTCCTTTTGGGATTTGATTATTCTTTGTGTATATTCTCTTTTTTAATCTATTTCCAACTGTTTTTCTCATTTACTCTTTATCCATCCTATAACTCTTATTCATTGCTAGTTTAAACTTTTACCTTACTTTGGATTATATACAACCTAAAATAGGTTTTCCAGTTTTTCTCATGACTGTTGAGCTACTGTTCTCAGTATGAACTCCTTTTCTCTCTTCATAGTTTATGGTTCAGTTTTTGAGACAAAGAAATGTGACTATTCTAGCATATATCTGAGCAAAATGTAGCATGCTAGTGTTCGATTGAATGTCATTGAATCACAAATCCACAATCGAGTCAACCAGCAGAGGCCTGGGTGTGGGTAGGTGGGAAGATGTGCTCATAGAACACCATTGTCTTCTCTGGCTGCCACTTGAGTGGGAAGTGGGGGGATTGTGGGTTATTGGTAGGATCACATTTTCTTAGACTTGTCTTATTAGGTATCTTTGATTATTTGCAGGTATCTGGAATGACTGTTAAATGAGGTAATCTATTAAGTCATAAGTTCAGCCATACTAGTCACCCAATCAATGTATTTTTTTATTATTATTACTGTTATGATGAAGATAATAATTATACTAGATACATATTTTATTAAAAGCTATTATAAAAATACTTATTATGACAAATATGTAATTTCTTACAAAGGAGTTGGCATATTCTTTAATGCCTAAGAATGAACTTAACAGTACATTTTATATCCTCATGTATTTTATATCCATTGCAAATTAGAAAACTTAACAGTGTGATTATTCCATGTATTTTTTTTTTTTTTTTTTGAGACGGAGTCTCACTCTGTCACCCAGGCTGGAGTGCAGTGGTGTGATCTCTGCTCACTGCAACTCCTGCCTCCCAGGTTCAAGAAGTGATTTTCCTGCCTCAGCCTCCCAAGTAGTGGGAACTACAGGTGCGCACCACCATGCCTGGCTAATTTTTTGTATTTTTAGCAGAGATGGGGTTTCACCGTGTTAGCCAAGATGGTCTCAATCTTCTGACCTTGTGATCTACCTGCCTTGGCCTCCCAAAGTGCTGGGAGTGAGCCACTGCACTGGGCCTATTCCATGTATTTCTTTACTTATCTATAAGAAGTTGTGCCTACCCCTTGACACATATGATTCGCAGTAGGTGTTATTAATTTTTGATGCATTTTTAGAAATACCTCTCTCTAGGTTAGTCCACAAATATATGTAAAGAAAAGCTTTTTTCAAATGATTCTTCCAGGAAAAAAAAATCAATTTCTAATTGTAGAATAAAATCACAAAGGATAACTCACAGGGGATAGAAGGCATAGCATGCTCATGTTGGTGAATAAATATTTTCCTGTAGTAAGTCAGCCAGCTCAAAGTTGAACTGAATCCTGAAGACAGTGGTAGCAACTCCCTAGAGCTATGTCTATACTTGGGAAATGCTGCTTTTATACCTACAAAGTCCTGTGTTTTCCTTACTCTGCCCCTCAAAACTACTGATAGCCTGACAACCTTCTGTGGAATGTTTGCAACTTCCCTACGCTGTTCTACCCACCAATCAGCCATTAGACATAAAATGTATAGTGCAAGAGAAAATCTACTTACGGAGACCCTCCAATAGTTTATTGGCAGTTTGCAGTTCATTGAAGGAAACTTGTGTTCTGAAGCTAGAAGACTTCTCCTTCCTTCTTATTTAGGTGCATGATATTGGCAAAGCTATGTAATCTATCTGAGATTCAGGGCTTTTTAAAATCTATCAAATAATTTATGTTTTATAAAAACCAAATATATAAACATATAAAATTTCCAGCCTTCAGTAGGTTTCCTTCTTCTTACTTTTTAAGTATTTGTCTAAGAAGAAAATGAAAAGTGTTACTGGAATATATGAGTATAGTTCACAACGATTCTAGTCACTTCTCTCTAATTTTGGCAGTTGTGATGATAAAACAGAAAAGATTCTAAAATCTACCTAATATATTTCAAGATAAATGTTTCTGCCCCATCCTTCTTGGTCAGAATGTCGATGAGAAACTAAATTGGCCAATAGTATTTTAGGTAAATAGTTACAGGGTTACTCACTTATTCTGAGGCAGATATGACAATAATGAATAATGCAGACAGAGGGATGGAAACACTAAGAAAGAATCAAGAGGAAATACAAAACAATGAAGAATGTCTTTGATGGGCTCATTAAGACAGGATGTAACTGACTACCCTATTTTTAGTTTTTTTTTTCTTTTTTTTCCTTTTCCTTCTGTGGCGCTTTGTATTAACTTTTTAGTAATGAAATAACAACATTTACTTTCCTTCTTTCCACCAGGCGCTCCCGTGCATTGCTAGCTTATCTAATTATGTTTACTTAGAATTTGCAGAGACTGAATCTTGGGACTATCCAGGTGCCTATGGAATTATTCCCCACCAGAAAATTACTTTAAGGCTATGAGTAATTTACAACCTGGCTGAGCCCAAGATGGCACTAGCCCATTCACAAGATGGGTTAATAACTCAAGATGAGTTATCAGAACAAATCACGGAGACCTGCACTACCCTGCCTCTTTGCATGCCCTCCATGCCAAACTTCCCCTTCTTATACCCTACTATTTTGCCCGAAAATTTTTAAGTGGCTTCATTAAGGCAGGAGCCTGAACCATTTCCCACTGCTAGCTTTGGAAAATAAAGTCACTTTCCTTCTACTGTACCTCATCCTTGTCATTTGATTTTGGCAACCTAACCTGTGTTGGGCTATGAGGACACAGAGAAAGAAAGAAATAATGAAGTTGAAGAAACGCCAATAGAAAATTTCAAAACTGAAATGCAAAGTGAAAAAATAATTAAAAATACAGAATAAAATATCAAAAAACTATAGGGCAATTACAAATGTCATAACACACTCATAATGAGAATACTAGAGGGAGAAGAGGGAAAAGAACAGAAAAAAATAATATATTTGTATCAGTAATGACAGAGAATACCCCCAAATTAATAATAAATAGCAACTACAGATCCAGAAAGGTCAGGTATGGGCAAGGAAGATAAATACTAAAAATCTTACCCTTCTTGCAAATTTGTTTGAGTTCTTTGTAGGTTCTGGATATTAGTCCTTTGTCAGATGAGTAGATTGCAAAAATTTTCTCCCATTCTGTAGGTTGCCTGTTCGCTCTGATGGTAGTTTCTTTTGCTGTGCAGAAGCTCTTTAGTTTAATTAGATCCCATTTGTCAATTAAATCATGCTGCTATAAAGACACATGCACATGTATGTTTATTGCGGCACTATTCACAATAGCAAAGACTTGGAATCAACCCAAATATCCATCTGTGACAGACTGGATTAAGAAAATGTGGCACATATACACCATGGAATACTATGCAGCCATAAAAAAGGATGAGTTTGCGTCCTTTGTAGGGACATGGATGCAGCTGGAAACCATCATTCTTAGCAAACTATCACAAGAAGAGAAAACCAAACACCGCATGTTCTCACTCATAGGTGGGAACTGAACAATGAGATCACTTGGACTCGGGAAGGGGAACATCACACACTGGGGCCTATCATGGGGAGGGGGGAGGGGGGAGGGATTGCACTGGGAGTTATACCTGATATAAATGACGAATTGATGGGTGCTGACGGGTTAATGGGTGCAGCACACCAACATGGCACAAGTATACATATGTAACAAACCTGCACGTTATGCACATGTACCCTAGAACTTAAATTAAAAAAAAAAAACTTAAACTAGTAAAACAAAAAACAAAAAACAAACAAACAAAAAAAACCCTTACCCTTCACCATATCATATTCAAACTGCAGAAAATCAAAAACAAAGAGAAAATATTGAAAGAATCTAGAGAAGAAGAACACTTTACCAATAAAAGATAAAGGATAAGAATTACATTAGATATTTCCTCAAAAAATATGCAAGCAAGAAAAAAAGGAGTAAAATATTTTAAGGTGTTGAATGAGAAAAGAATTCTAAGATTCTGTATCCCACAAAATTATCTCTAAAAAAAGACTTTCTCAGACAAACGAAAATTGAGTGAATTTTTAGCCAGTAGGTTTGCCTTGCAAGAAATATTAAAATAAATTTTTCAGAAAGAATGAAAATGACACAAGTCAGAAATTCAGATATATGTAGGGGGAAGAAGAGCATTAGAGAAGGAATAAATTAAGATAAAAATAAAATATGTTTATATTCTTAAATAATTTAACAAACAACAATTCTGTTATAATAACAGCAACATAGTATTCAGTGATTATAGCTTATAGGTAAGTGAAATAAAAATCACCTCAGTGTTGTAAGGGAGAAGAGGGAGGAATTGGGAATCATCTCCTCTATTTATTCTATCCATAAAGTATTATAATGCAATTTGAAAGAGGACTTGAATTAATTGTACATGTATATTGCAAACTCAAGGAGAACAACCTTAAAATGTTAAAAAATACATATATAATTTATATGCTAAGGGTAGAGAAGAAATGAAATCATCTAAACTCATAAAATACTCAACTAAAAGTGGAGAAGCCAGAGTCAACGAAAAAAAGACTAAGGGCAGCAAAAAAAATCTTAACTGATGTGACAGATATTAATACAACTATACCAATAATCATCTTAAATATCAATTTTCTAAATACATCAATTTAAAGACAGATTATCAGAATGAATTACAAAACAAATCCCAATTATACGCTATCTACAAGAAACTCAGTTTAAATAAAAACATACATACTAAAGGTATGGAGAAAGATACACCATGCCAATGCTAATAAAAAGAAAGGTATTGTGGCTATATTAATTTTGGACAAAGGTGAAAAGACTAAGGAAAATTATCAGGGATACACAGGGGCATTACATAATGATAAAGGCATCGATTCTTGAAGAAGACATAAAAATCCTTAATGTGAGTGTATCTAACAACAGAACATCAAAATAAGTGAAGCAAAAGCTAATAGAATTGACACAGCAAAGTTAACTGATAGAGCGACTAGCTAAATCCACTATTAGAGAATAATATATCACCACCCCTCTATCAGTAATTGGCAGATCCAACAGGCAGAAAATCAGTAAGGACATCGTTGAAGTCAACAGCTCCATCCGTCAACTGGCTCTTTGGCACCTATAGAATAGTTCATCAAACAACACCAGCATACACATTCCTTTCAAGATCACATAAAACATTCACCAAGATATTAGCATTCTGAAGCATAAAACACATCTCAACAGCTGTAAAAAAATGTGCAATATATGTTCACTCAGACCATGATGGAGTTGTGAGACAATTTGAGAAGACTCCAAATGAACAAATACAGGACTAGTTAAGCATCAAAAAAATATAATAATAACGTGCAATGAATGGAAGCACATTAATTTTTTAAAATCCATTAGTTCCTAAGAATACTTTAAACATTCTTATTCTCAACTTTTCTGGTTGCCAGGGTGCCAACTTATTATTCTAAATACTGACAAATAAAGAAAAATAGTCAAGTATTTATTCTGACTCTCTGGTACTGAATAACTAATGAAGGAATTTTTAAATAGAATTCCAGCTAAATATATTCAGACATAATAATCAAATTTGAATATTACTATTTGGGAAACCCTAATAAAACCATGAGTTAAAAATTATTTTTTGGCTGCTAAAACCATAAAATAAAAAGCTAATGAAGAATTTTTTAATGGACCAGGCTGTCCCCAACTGAACCAACTAATGTTAAAATTACAGAAACAGATATAATAGGACATTCTATACATCCTGATGTAATGCCATAGGAAGTACACAGCAGCATCTATGAATAATTCTTGTCTAGAACAATCAAATCTGAATCTTAAGCACTTAGTTCTAGCTTCCAATTTGTAGGAAACACAAAGAAATGAAGGAAATTGTCAAACATACAAGAAAGATGCAGTTAGCAGACTCTAGAATGTAGAAAACATTATAAAACCAATGATTTGGCTTAACTTTACAAATGCATAGATTTAAAAAGACATAAAAGACATATCAACTAAATACAAACACCGCAATTATAAAAGAGAAATTTAAAAACACTGACAAGATTGTACATGATATGAAAGAATTCTTGTATCTTAGAAATGGATAGTTTCAGATTATGTAATATAATATCTTTGACTCATTTTAAATTAATCCAGTGGTGATAGAGAGAGGTTTACTGGGAGAGTAAATGAAACAAGATTGGTACATTTTGAAGCAAGTAACTGGAATCCTGGCTGAGCTCTCCTGCTACTTAAAGTAACAGATGCTTTGAGCCAACTTGATAGCAGTGCTTTTGAGGAGATTAAAAAGTTGGCAGACATGTGAGGGTGCACACATACACACACATACACACACACACACACACACACACAAATAAAATGATAAAAGTTGGTTGGTAAAATGATATTCTAGAATTTCAACTACAGAATGAGCTGGGGTGCCTGGAGTTCATAGGCCTGGTCTATGGCTTACTGGTGCCCATCAATCATAAATTTTTACCAAGAAGCTTATATAAATATGTAACTCATCTTTTAGGACTCTCCTTATTTCGGAATGAAGGTAATGAAGAAATGAAAAAGCTGAGCACTTACAAATTGTTTCCTGGTCAAAATAATGGTGGAATGCATGGACATCTATAGAAAACTTAAGAACAAAGTAAATGATCTTCAACTTTCTCTAAGAACAAAATGAGATGAGTGAATAGCAATGTAAAACTGATATTTCTCAAAGAAAGTCTTGCCTGTTGAAAGCTGAGGGGTTCCTACCAAGCGCCTGTAGAAACTACCAAAGGTGAGGGTAGGTAACAGTTTGGATGCAATTGCTCAACTTTATAAGTCAACAGTAATGCCTTTATGATCACAAAATCTTGACATTTTAAATGTTTCCCAGGATTTTTTGAGATAGCCTCAAATCTTTTCACTTTAGTAATAAAACTTTGTTGTTCTATTGCATTTCAAGTCCAGCTAAAGCACCAGCATGAGCTAAGTGCATCACTCTTTTCATTTTCTTTTACACAGTGAGGGCTCTGAGTAGCTATTACTATACTGATACGACTAGCTTGTGAGTTTTATCATGATCTTTGACGTGTTTTGTTTTAAACAGATCCTCTAGATATCAACTCAAAAACGAAAAGGATAACTCATAAAGGAAAAATCTACCCTTTTCAGAGAAACTTGATCGTTGCTTCATTAGCAATCCTGCAGTCCTAATGTGTCAAAAATGTAATACAGTTTGTGAAAAAATTAAGCTATTTAAAATTTTAAGAAAATATGTATGATATAAAGTGGGTTACATGTTTTTTTTTAAGTGATTATAATTCATCATACATTTCAAAGATATGAAGAGAAGGAATGGCAGAATGGCATCCTACACAGACTCTTGAATCCTATTTAATGGGTTTGAAACCAGACTTCCACCAAATACTAGCAGGTTGGACAAGTCAGTTTAACCCTGCTGTTCCAATTGCCTCATCTGTAAAATGCGAGCAGTAATAAGATTCATTTAATGTTATCGTGAGGATCAAATGAGGTAATAATACACAGTACTTAGCAAAGTGCTTAGAACATGCTAAGTGCTCATTAATTTCTGTTACTTTTATAATTTCTGTTAACATTAACACTAGTACTACCAGTATGCTAAATACAAGAAGTTTTTCCGAAGAACAGAAACGCAATGTATTCTAACTGTAAAGGTAGAGATTTTTACATATCCTTAAAATGATATCACTTTCTTCCAGCATTATGCAGACTAGAATTATTTGAAAATATGCTGAGATTTTAGATGTTTTGTATGAATGAATATTAATCTTTCACTAAGTGCTTTATTTTCTCCAAATAATTATTTAACCCTAAGTTTAATTTTTCACTATAGCTCATATATCCTGAGAAAATATGAACATTAATGTCACATTATTTTTAAAATTATGACATGCAAAATAAAAAGTTTCAAATTATGGCAGACTATGCACTTGCTCTCAATGCCATTTTGAAATAAATGCCCAGAATTTCATTTAATGAATCCAATGTAGTATCACTCTTTTCCACAATTTCTTTCTTGTGTCTCAACATTTTGTATGATTCATGAAAATGTAGGTGTGTTTCTACTATAAAAAAGAAGGCACGTATATATATGCTGGTTTATACTTAACCAAGGCCTTGAAAAAAAAATCAAGGAGGTAAAATCAGTCACACACACACACACACACACACATCTGTATGAATAAAAAGACGTTCGTTTGCTTGTTTGCCTTGCATTTTTTCAAGAATTGCCTTCAGGCTTCATTTTCCTTTCTAAGCAATTGATTTATCCATCCAAATTACTAGATCACTAAGCTTTTAATTTTCTAAGAATCTCTGGATTTGGCTGTATATATGCATTTGACTTCAAACATTTAATTAATGATGACAATTAGAAACACACAAATAAATTGGACTTCCAGCACTTATGTTATCTGATTTGTAATAATATAGTAGTTTTAAATAATGTAAGAAACAAGATAGGTTATTTTAAAAGTTCTCTTTTTCACTATTAATACAATATAAAGTAATTAAAGATATATTGAAGTATTAGCCACCTGTAATTTGTAACAGTTTTGTAAAGTCTGCTACGTAATTCACATTTTTGACAGATTTATGTATTACACATGTGCAGTTTTCTCACATGCACAATATATGTTTTATGTAGTGTTTGTGTCTCCTTTAACAGCTATCTGTGAGACTTCACTCAGATAAATATTTTAATCAAAATTTCAAATAATTACTAAAAATCACCAACATTTGATTAACATATTATGATCCATTGAAGTAAGCAACTAAGTCTTAGGTCTGGCGGTTGCCTCATATGTCACTGCAATCCTATATATAGTACTTATAGGGAGCTAAACTAGCATATATGTACAATTGCATGCATTCTATGATATTTTTACCCTTCAATATTCACTCTAGTTTTTGACATTGCTTCAAAATTTTCATATATGTATCTTTATAATTGACAGATTAAATACACTTGTTGTTTGTAACAGAAACTTTGTAAAATTATGCTCCCTTAGAGGTAAACATGCCCTAAATATTCACTGCATGTTCTTGTCATCCTATCTCCTTTTTAATCATTATTTTAACATCACCCTTTTCCTTCTTACCTTCCCTCCACTCCTGGGGTTTATAGGTGCAATGATATCAGCCTCAAAGCCCAGCACAGGTAGTGAGGCGAGAGGGGCAACACAATATCTCAGTACATCATAAGGTTGGATGCTGAGAGGGGAGTTGTGTTGTAGAGGACTTGGAGGCAATGCTCTGAAGCCAAGGAAGCAGACAGGTGCATAGACAAGATAGGGCCTATGAAGGATATGGCCAAAGAGATGCCAAAATATTTGTAAGTATACATAAGTATTCACAATGTATACTTATTGTACTTTGTACTGAGTGCAAGTATATTGAGGGTGTGGGAATCAGGTTTATCATTGCCTGAAAATAAATTCATAATTACGGCAAAGGAAGACAGTTGAAAAGAACCCCAATGGGTTCGACTGAAATTATAAATATTGATGTGAACTCATGAGCTTTATTTATACATACACAGACACAAATATACACAGATAAACAGAAATGGTTATATATGTATGTGTGCATATGCCTATACATAGTAGACTTTTATTATTTGAAGTATTATGTTCTATAAAAATGGCTGTGAATATGGAATCAGCAAAAACTAAAACTATTGTTTTTAGGGATAATATAGAGTTGGGTTCCTGTGAGGCTCTGGTCACGTTTTAATCAACTGATCATTACATAACCTTGTTTTAGGTATGTTTCTGCTTAAAGACACTTTGTTGAATATATATTGTTGATTTATAGTCAACAACAGCACTATAGCTCGTGCCTGAATGGAGTTTATCAACACATATTTTCTCTGTAAGTCATATCACAGGCTTCTTGTGCTTAGGAACATTAGACAGCACTTCAGCACTACCCTAGGGGTCCATTTTAAATAGCAAAATCACCAAAAAATCAAGATGCAAAAAATGTAGCACTAAAACAGGTCACAAAGGGGACACTTGTTTATAGTATGGAAACAAGAAGGGAGAAAATTATCTTAGATGATCTCAACTGGGAACACCTTCATGGGGTGCCTCAATTTGTTTGTCACTTTGAGCATGTCCATGAATACAGCAAAAGCATCATGAGTATTGATTTTGGGGTTTCAAACAAATTTTAGCAAGGAAGTGGATTCACAAATACAACAACCAAGAACAGTAAGAATCAAATTGTATATCTGCATATCTATCTATTTGTACATATTTCTCAGTTCTGTCTAATGGGAGGACATAGAAGCACTGAGCACATCTAGTTTCTGGGTATTGGTATCTAAATACCATCTTCTACTGAAAGGAGCAGGCAGTCTTGCAGAAATGGCTGATTTCAAAATGGGGATAAGAAAAGAACAAGATAAGCTTGCAGACTGTATTGAGTGAAAAAACAAGGCATAAGGAAATGCTCAAAGAGTAATGGAACATGAAGAGAATGCAGGAGGCAGCTTGACAGGGCTCTTATTGGGTAAATTTAGAAAAATGTTAACATCAAATAAACAATGAGAGTACCAGACTAGACCCCAATGAACAAAACAGAAATCTATTAGACTAAATGTTTTTGTGTGTTTGTGTGTATATGTGTGTGTATATATTTTACATATACACACTACTTTGATTAGTGGAATAAAAGTAGTGTGTATATACTACTTTTCTTAGTGAAAAAGAAAGTAGCAAATGTAGGAACACATTTGGGAAGGATGATATAATTTCTATTTGGCAGTCACCATAGTGGTAGTAAATAGAGATGGGAGTCATCAGGGGATTAGTGGATTCTATGAATGGTAGGTAGATGAGAGAGAAGAGAATATTAGCATAATATCTCAATATTTATCCACAAAGTATTAACCAAAAGGCAATAAAAACAAAATCATGGTATAGGATTTTTTTAAAACGTGAACTTTTAAAAATTAATATAATTTTTTTGAATTTTAACCTTATTTGGGGATGTCTCAGTGGTTATTTTATTCCATGTATTTAAATCAATATTCTTGCACTGAAAAATATGGAGACTTTATGTAATATTTTCACATATTTTTGCCTCCAAACTAGGTTTTAACTACCTTAAAGTAGTTAGAAACAAATTCTTCCAGGGCATTTTTCTCAATAACGATCATAATAACATGAACTAAGTGTTGCTCTACTACCTACCTTTACCGTCATCAATGTTAATTCACAATAGAATATCATTGCTTTGTCAGCCCAGTGACCCTATTCTTGTATTGGGAAGTGCAGTTCTCATCTTTCTAGACATTCTTTTTTTTTTTTTTTTTTTAATTGAGACAGAGTTTCGCTCTTGTTGCCCACACCGGAGTGCAATGGCACGATCTCGGCTCACCACAACCTCCACCTCCCGTGTTCAAGCGATTCTCCTGCCTCAGCCTCCCGAGTAGCTGGGATTACAGGCATGAGCCACCATGCCTGGCTAATTTTTGTATTTTTAGTAGAGATGGGGTTTTACCATGTTGGTCAGGCTGGTCTCAAACTCCCGACCTCAGGTGATCTGCTCGCCTTGGCCTCCCAAAGTGCTGGGATTACAGGTGTGAGTCATCGCACCCAGCCTAGACATTCCTTATTATACCATTCCATTTCTATGGTTCTCATGGGCTCTTCCATTTTTAACACATGACACCATTACATGGGTTCATTGCCCAAAGCTGAGCAGCAGACCCAGGTAGGAACATCATATAGATTTTCTGAGTATTTTAAAACTGAAATGGGGTGCTTCCAAAGTAACAAATGCTGTGGGTCATGAGGTCTGAGAGTTCTTAGTTATATGATCATTAGCATGTGGAAAACACACACCAGAATAAGAGATTTCTAAACAATATCAAAGACATAGGTAGACGAAAGATAGAGGTAGATTCCCATGATGTCTGAAATTCTTGTCCCATTGATGCTAAGGCTTAGCTGCATCCTTACTCTTCCCCAAATTTGGTTACTTAATTCCCCCATTTACCTTGTAAGCTAATAAATTTCTGCTTTGCCAAAGCCAGTGAAGTTTCTGTCATCTGCAAAAAAAAAAAAAAGTTTTGGTTAATAAAATTATCATCCTCTTCATCATTCTGCTTATCATAAAGAGCAAGTCTGTCAAATATTTTTGAGGTAATGAAATCTTCAGAAATTGTTTTCTTGGTTAAAATTCAGGCATATTGAGAGAATAGCTATAAAATGTAGCATTTTTGTAAATATTGTGTGAAAATGTAAAATAATATTACTTTTCACAGACGAAGAAACAACAATTTAGAGATTTGAGAGAAAAGAAGTAAAAATTTAATGATCTGCAAATTTTATTCCCACTGGAGTCTAAAAATTAATGAGACTACGTGAACCTGTTACAAACAGCTTTTATTTGGCAATGGTAAAATGTAAGACACTTTAATACATTCTCTCTTTGGTTTATATGTAGAAAGATTTGTGAGGTGTTATTCTACTGCTAATGGAATTTGCATTACTTTAGTGAAAGTATAAAATGTTCAGAAATATAAAAAGTTACACAAAGTCATTTCCAATTTCCTTTTCAGTCAGCCGACATTTAAACTACCAGTCATTGTTAATTTAATTATTAGTATTCAAAATTCATGGTATATTAGTGAACAGATTGCAAATGAAATAAGATGAGAAAATAAATACAGAGCAATAAAACAGAATCAACTCTAAAATGCAGAGAGTAAATGCTAATTAATGTGAAACATATTGCCAAAATTTGTGCAGTGGGTTCGTCACTTGTAAATGCAATGATCTTGGGCAGATGATGAAACTTGTCTGCCTCAACACTGTTATCTGTAAAACAGAAAATGTAACGTGACCAACTTCATAGTATGATTGTATTAAATAAATTAATACATGTAAAGCTCTTAGAACAGTGTCTTGCATCCATTACATTTTCATATTAGTATTTTCCACTAAGATCATTTTTATTATGCTAATGTTTTTAAAAAACATTCTTGATTATTAAAATGCTCTGGGAGTTTTAAGGTTATTTAATCACATAAAAAATTGGTTCTCAGATGCCTAAATCTGCTCTAATGCTATTGCATCCTATCAAGCACACAGTACTTGATTAAGATGCGTTATAAAACGGATTTTACAGACTAATATGTATTTGTCTATTGCTCTGTGCCAAAAAAGTGTGTATCTAACACTTATGTGGTAGAATTAATTATCTAAATTAGCTTTTGCATAAACCCACTATCATTTAGTACTCACCAAAGGGCAATTTATTGCTCTGTGATAAAGGATTCCACTGATTTTAAGAAATGAATTCACAGTTTTAATATACTTTGCCTATTGACTGGTTTTATTTTTCTCAGGGAGAGGCACAGATACTCTCATCTCCCCACTGAAAATGTTGAGAAACTTCATTTATTATTGGCCAGTTAGGCATTTCCTTTTATGAAGTACCTGATTACATTTTTGTTCATGTTTCTATTGGCTTGTCGGTCTCTACATTTTTTTTTTTTTTTTTTTTTAGTGTGCTGTCATTTAATGATGGGAAAAATCAAACAAAAGAATATGTTATTAATCACATAGGCCACATCAGGAAAGACTGTATGAAAAAGCAAGGACAAAATTATCTCCAGGGAATATTTTTTATGTATAGGAATCTGTCTCCCTAAGTAGTATGTATCTGTCTGTTTTGCTGTCTGTCTATATGTCTATCTATCCTATAATATCTATCTTTTTTCATGTGAATACATTGAAAATATCTTTTCCCATATAATAGCTTTTTATTCACTCATGTAATGGTTTGTTTTAAAGGAAAAAAAATCTTAATATTTTCCAATTTATCATTTTTTTTTTACTTTTAGGTAAGTATTTTTTATAATATTTAAGAAATGGTTGTCTCTCTCAATGTCATAAAGTGTGTCTATGTTATCTTCAAGAAACGGTAGACTTACATTTTATATTTAGATCTATAGTTCATCCTAAATTGATTTTTGTGTATGGTGTGACTTAAAAGAGGCATTTATCTATGTACACACACATACATATATAAAAACTACATTGTACTTCCATTTAAACATCAGATTTCCACAGCATCATCAAATTTCCACAGCAACATAAAATATAATGCTATCTCCTTTGTACTTACGTATCTCCTTTGTACTTATGTACCTCCTCTGTCATAAACTGACTGTATTTAAAGGGTCTGTTTCTAGATATTATTATGTTCCATTTGGTAGCATGTCTAGTTTGTGTTACTACCACATTATATTAACAACTATAGCTTTAAAAATCTTGTATCCGTACTGTCATGCTGACAGATTCATTCTTCTTTATTATTGTCATAACTATTCTTACCTTTAAATTTGCATATGGTTTTAAATATCCATTTGTCATTTCCAGCCAAAAATTACATGCTATAAATCTAATTGTAAGTGCATTAAATTCATGGAAGAATTTTGGAAGCTGTAATACATTAAAAACGTTGAATTCTGCTGGGCTTGGTAAGTCATGCCTATAATCCCAGCACTTTGTGGGGCCAAGGAGGGAGGCCAGGAATTTGAGACCAGCGTGGGCAATATAGTGAGATCCTGCTTCTACCAAGAAAAAAAAAAATAACTGGGTATGGTGGCACACACCTATAGTTCTAGTTACTTGGGAGGCCAGGGTGGGAGGATAACTTGAGCCCAGGAGGGTGAGGCTGCAGTGAGCCATGACTATGCCTCTGCACTATAGCCTGGGCAACAGAACAAGACCATCTCTCAAAAACAGTTAAATCTTCCAAACAATGAACATGATGTAGCCCTCCATTAGGTAGTACTTCCTTTGCATTTTTTAGTAGAGAGGTCTTACTCATCACTTACTAAATTCATTCCTAGCTGCTGATGCTTATTGTTGCAAGTATAAATTATACCAATTGTAATTTTCAATTTTTTTTTTGCAGATATACTAAATTTCTAATATTAATCATGTTATAATGAAAATGTATTTATCTCTAACAGTTTATCCATAAAATTTTTTGGATTACTACACACACCATCAACCTTCCATGAATAATGCCAATTTATTTTCTTACATTCTAATCATTATAAATTTAATTATTTTCACCATCATATTGTTCTGACCAGGCTGTCCATTGAAATGTGAAATGAAGACAATTACAGCCTTTCCTCATTCCCTATCTTTAGGGAAGTGCTCTTACTAATTCATCAAGAATACTGATTTCTGAATAATTTTTGTACATAATCCTATTCACATTAATGAAGTGCCTATTCCTGGTTTTTTATAGTTTCATTCTTATTACTTTTTGTAAAACAAATGGTTGTTATTGAGTGTTTAATTCAGTCAAATCCCTTGCGTCTAATGTTTTAGAGCATAGTTGTTAGATTTAACCAGTTTAGCAATATTTGTCTTAAAGTATTTTGTCTATTTCCATTTGAAACGAGTTCTATATTGTGGTTATATCTTATCTATTTGTTTTCTATTTGATACATCCGCTATATATGTATTTTGTCTCTTTTTGTTTCCTCTTTTGATTTAACCAAATATATTTATTTCCTTCCTCTATTAATATGCCGATTAAACATTCCTGTACCTGTTTTGGTCCAGAAGTTAAACTAGATATTGCATCACATATTCCTGAATAATTAGAACCCAATAGAAACCATTACTTTACCAACTCCTTGATTTCTCTATAACCTTAGAATTCTCAATGCTTTCTCTTGTGTCATTACTCTGCATTTTAATCATATGTAAATACTTAAAGCCAAAGGCATTCATTATCTTATAATTATCACTATTCTTTTGAATTGATATTTACTTAATTTTATCCATATATTTAACCTTTTGGATAAGGTTTGTATTTTTGGATATTTGATGGGTTTGTCTGAAATACTTTTTCTTTTTTCCAAAGAATCATTTTAGTGTTTCTTTTAGTATTGGTGTATTAGCAAAGAATTCTTTGTTTTTGTTGTCAATTTTTTCTCCAAGCCCTTTCAAGGTCTTTTTCCATTAATTTTGAGCTGCCATTATTGCTATTAAAAATTTATTTGTTGTGGTTGGGTGTGGCGGCTCATGCCTGTAATCCCAGTACTTTGGGAGGCCGAAGTAGGTGGATCACCTGAGGTCAGGAGTTCGAGATCAGTATGACCAACATGGTGAAACCCGGTCTCTATGAAAAATACCAAATTAGCCCGGTGTGGTGACAGGTTCCTGTAATCCCAGCTACTTGGGAGGCTGATTCAGAAGAATCGCTTGAACTTGGGAGGTGGAGGTTGCAGCAAGCTGAGATCATGCCAGGGCATGCCAGCCTGGGTAACAAGAGTAAAACTCTGTTTCAAAAAAAAAAAATTAGTTTATCATTATTACTGTTGCTTTGAAGGAAATGATTTTTTTTCTGGCTGCTGCTTTTGCTTTAAGTTGTTGGTTATGTTTATCCTGATATGCCTCAGTGTGGTTTACTTTGTGCATATTCCAACTAAGGTTTATTGAAGTTCTCAAATCTGTACTTGAATAACTTTCTTCAGCTTTGGAGAATTCTTGGTGACTTTCCATATTTCTTCTGTCATATTATTTTCCTCTTTTCTCCTTTTAGAACTTAATTAACATATATTAATTTTTTTTCTTGTATCTTATATAGCTCTTACACTCTCTTCTAAACAATCTATGGAATTTTTCTCTACAAGGATTCTGGATTTTTTTGACTTTCTTGTCTTCCAGTTTATTAATCAATTAGCCAACACTTCTATTTCATGTAATCTTCTATTAAAAACAACTATTAATTGAAATTAAGAAGGTTATCTACTTAGATTCTTAGAATCCCACCTTGTATTTCAAATAACGGCAAAAAAAAAAAAAAAAAAAAAAA
>NW_012115311.1:3858934-3863065 GCF_000951035.1 Colobus angolensis palliatus | reverse complement strand
AAGAAAGAAAGAAAGAAAGAAAGAAAGAAAGAAAGAAAGAAAGAAAGAAAGAAAAAAAGAAAAGAAAAGAAAAGAGGAAGGAAGTTAGTTATCAAGTTGACCATTTCTGTGAAAACTCATCCATTGGGGACCCTCCAACACAGTGAATATGCACCCTAGAGTTTATCTTTGAAAAGTCTGTGGATTCGTTCAGTATTTCCCAGTCTTCATTATGGTTTGCTCTTTTGATTAACTTTCTCCTGGACTACATATTTTATGTGTACTTCCAAACCTTGGGAAAGAATGTGAAGCAGAAAATCATTGGCATACACTGAATGTGGGACACCATCAGCATATACAGAGGTGTCTACCACAGTGTGTAAAACTGAGGAGGCCAGGTGCAGTGACTCACGCCTGTAGTCCCAGAACATTTAGGGAGGTCAAAGCAGGCAGACTACTTGAGCTCAGGAGTTCAAGACCAGCCTGGCCAACATGGTGAAACCCTGTCTCTACTTAAAACAAAAATACAAAAGTTATCTGGGTGTGGTGGCATGTGCCTGTAATCCCAGCTACTTGGGAGGCTAAAGCAGGAGAATCACATGACCCTGAGAGATGGAGGTTGCAGTGAGCCAAGATCACACCACTGCACTCCAGCCTGGCAACAGAGAGAGACTCCGTTTCAAAAAAAAAAAAAAAAAAAAAAAAAAAAAAAAAAAGAAGGGGAAAACCAACTGTGGGTTGTATTAATTATGCTTTGTAAATTTTTTGTATTTTCAATGTTTTCACATATTAGGGACTTGCTGATCCTGGGAGCACTGCTTGTCCTAAGACGTATCAATTCCCAAAGATACAAAGAACTCACATGCAAACATGCTTTTCATAGGCAAACTAAACTAACCCAGAACCCATATCCCCGACCACATTGTAAAATCATGCTCTTACAGTCTGGGCCATGATTTCCTTGCCCTAATTACCCCAGAGCCAGATACCAGACAACTACGAAGAGCTCCTACACAACGGAGCCTGCCAAAATTGCTCCAACTAGCCAATTCTAAGCCTGCTTACACTACCTTGCCCATTTTTTCCTGCAAAAAACAAAATAAAAGCTCTTGCCTGCAGTTTCAGCACAGTCCGTCTTCCTCCTGACCAACCTTGGTGCTTTTCCAGGTGCCTCCCGCATAGTGTCATGTCCCTTTCCCTTTGGATCTGGAGTTATACAACCTTTGGCAGTTGTCTCCTGGTCTTCTGGTCTCATTATACCTGAGTAGATAAATACAACTTGCATTTTCATACATGTGTTGAAGTCATGTATTCATACATCGCTTCACATTGAATCCTAACCTCTAGAGACTCCAATTTCTCTGGCTCCACTCCTGCGAAAATAACAAAATCTCTGATTTTGTCTGTGCCCTCTAGGAGCAGGCTTCTGTCAGAGTACGAAATACAAAAGTTCATCCACTTGCTGTTTCCTCATATTTGGAAAATGTGTCAAGAAAACAGTAGCTAGAGAAATTTTGTCTACCTCTACAGTCACTTTCCAGCTCTGAAATGTTCTGCATTGTCATCTAATTTTTCTTCATGTACCTGAGTCAAGCATATAAGTCTATTATCATTTCTCCCATACATTTTAAATTCTTGCCAACTGCATAATCCAGGGTGTCCTCTTTCATATAACCCCATTCCCATGTACCACATATGAAAATGTCAGTAAATCCAGCTTTTCGGGGTTCTTAGGACCCATGATTATCACTAGCATTGGGATTCTTGTTGCCGTCTGATAGGTGAGTAGTGTAACTTCTAGATCCTATTCTCAGGATATATTATCTAGTCCTGTTTCAGCTTTTAGTTTACAGTATATATTTTCTCCTAATACATGGCAATAGTTTGTTCCGTTTGCATTAATAATTGATGGTATCACAGTTTTTCAGTTAAGAGAAATATACAGATCCCTAATATTCACAGGTATGCATGAGAGATTAATATGGAAGTCTTGTACATCTCATTCTTATGACAGACTCCTGCAATTTTCTTTCTCCCTGTGGCATGATGTTGATATTTTTACTTTGTGCAATTAATATTGAGATACATTTTGGCATTCTATCACAGTTTGCTGCGTCAGGCAACTCATTAGCACTGGAAATTTGGTGATCCTGAACATATTAGGTAGCCACTTTTAAATTATTATTTTAAATGTCTCCTTGTTACAGACAGGAAATGTTATTCATTCCATGATACTTTGCATTGATTGCACATCTTAACTTAAAGGGTGACATTCCCCTGATAGACTATGGAAATGGATCCTTGAAGTCTCAGTTTAAGAGCTAGGAAATGACACTCTGGTATTTAGCCATTATTCTGCAAATGTAACCTATACTTGGAACCAAGAGACATCATATAATGCTCTTTTCCTGGTTGCTGGAATTCCAAGAAACTGCCCTTCTCAGAAAGAGTTCCATTGACATATGTGGCTAATCTATGCTTCTTGTCTCTACAACTTAATGCCCTTCTGGCTTGGAATTTCTGGTCCCTGGTGGGAGATAATACCATGAGATGACACAATGTTTCACTAAACATAAAGCTGCAGCTGCTGTATCTGGGTCTTCCCATGTTAATAGGCTGGTAGGAAAACAAATGAGTTATTTTACTGGAATAAATAATTTACTCAGTATGAGGGCATAAGTTTATAGTTCGATAATGGGACAAGGCTGAGTATTCTGGAATGCAAAGGATTCACTGGGGTGAGTCTTGCTTCTTACATGACCACTGAAAATATAAATAGAAAATTCAGAAATTTTGCCCCCCAAAATCATGGTAACCAGGGATGTGGATCATCCAGGGAAGAAAATCTTAATTGTTAACTCACAAGTCAGACCTTTTAGATGAACTAAAATTCTGGCTAAGGTTGAGTAAAGAATGGGTGACATAAAAGGGGCATAAAGATTATTAGTTCTATTAAGGTTGCTATATTTGCTGCCCATAATATATTAATAATTATTAGTGGAAACAAATGCTTTTAAATTCAGAGAAGAAATGATACATAAGAACTGCAGAATGAGTATTATAATCACCTAATGAACTACAACATGCAAGACAGATGAAATGATTAACTCGGATGTGATTTACATCTCTATTAATGCTGCCACATAGTAAACATGATTTAAAATATCCAGCAGCAGACACTTACTAAGTGTCAATGTTTCTGCCAGACACTTTGCTGGTTTTTGTGGACATAAAGGTAACTTACACATCATTTCTTCCATCATATCAGAAACTGTGGCTAAATTTTTTTATGAATTTTATCCTTGCTGTCACATTTATTGACCGTAATTTGAATGGCAAGGAAGTACAGAAAAGACTGTCACTACAGTATTTACCTGGAACTCATGTCCTTTATGCTTTAGCAAAATGCATGAGGAAAACATATTCAAGATATTTGACCATATAATTATTTCTCATACAAACTGTTACAACTACTACACCTGAATCTGTCCTAGATATGAATGACTTTATCACTGAATATAAACAGAAATATTTTGGTTTACAAATACTTCATATGTGAAATAAAATATATAAATAAGATGACTGTATCTAAATATTTTGGTTTCTCAAAACAAAGTCTGAGACAAAGATTTGACTACAGGTGGTTTATTTGTGATGTAATTTTAAGAAGTAACATTAAGGGAGCAGAGAGAGGGAGAAAGGGAAAAAGCAAAAGCACTTAAAGAGTATTTTATCAGCAGGGCATGGTGGCTCATGCCTGTAATCCCAGCATGTTGGGAAACCGAGGCAGGTGGATCAACCGAAGTCAGGAGCTTGAGACCAGCCTGACCAACATGGAGAAACCCCATCTCTGCTAAAAATACAAAATCAGCCAGGCATGGTGGCACGTGCCTGTAGTCCCAGCTACTCGGGAGGATGAGGCAGGGGAATCACTTGAACCTAGGAGGGCAGAGATTGCTGTGAGCCAAGATGCACCATTGCACTTCAGCCTGGGCAACAAGAGCAAAACTCTGTCAAAAGAAGAAAGAAAGAGGAAAGAAAGAAAAAGAAAGAAAGTGAAAGAAAGAAAAAGAAAGAAAGAAAGAAAGAAAGAAAGAAAGAAAGAAAGAAAGAAAGAAAGAAAGAAAGAAAGAAAGAAAGAAAGAAAGGAAG
>NW_012115311.1:3819207-3858079 GCF_000951035.1 Colobus angolensis palliatus | reverse complement strand
ACAAAGTATAAGAACTATTTTCAACACATTGTTTATATTTTTAACTTTCACTGAAGTCTTACAGATGGATTTCATGCATTATTTGTTTACTTAATTTCCTCTTGGAAACCAATGATACATTGGGTAAGTACGTATAGTATAGGGATTTCTTTACAGCTTAGTGAAGCTAATGCATTTTGTCCTCAATACTAATTAATACTTTATAAATATTATAACAAAACACCATTTAACTAACAAATTATATGACTGTATAATTAATCAACTATATCATTCAGTTAACAAAAAGCTATTATTTAACTAACTGTAACAAGATTAGTAGTTGTCTTGTGCCAGGTACGATTACAGATATTGGAGATATATGAGTAATCAAAATAATTACAAATCAAAAAGGTGTTTGCCTTTGAAGAGACAAACAGTTCCCGACATTGGATAGGTTGATTCATAAATTTTCATCTTTATAATTGTGTGAAAGTGATATGCATTAAGAAGAAATAGTACTTTGAATTTTGATTTCTTTCCAAACAAATGATATACTCTCTTGTCATGTTGGGCAGCACCAATGAGCGACAACTCCTAGTCAGCCACATAATCACAAGGGTAAACAACTGAGCCTCTACAGAGTACTGTATTGCCAGCTGATTTTGCCCAATGTTAGGCTGTCAGGGTTCTGGACACATTCAAGGTAGGCTAGGCTAAGATGTGATGTTTGGTAGGTTAGGTGTTTTAAACGTATTTTAGACTTATGATATTTTCAACTTACTATGGGTTTATGGGGATGTAAAGTGTAAGTCCAAGAGCATCTGCATATGTATTTTTCTCTATCCTGCTATTAAAAGCTAAAACCCCTTTGATCATATATAAACCCAACATAAGAAGACTCCTGCAGGTAAGCAGAAGAAGGTAGACTTGCTATGGACTGCAAGGCCCAAGACACAACACCATGGTGAATTCTCTAGGATTTATTTTTGATTCAGAAATCCCAAACTTGGAGTCAAAAAAATTGACAGCCCAGAATCACCAACAGGCAAAGACAAGAAGACATAAATCACTGCTTTCTCTAGAGAAAGGGCAGGCTATGAAGGCCACAAACTTCTAGTCAATAATCTCACTACTACAGCCTCATGCCACAGAAAAAAACATGAGCCCAACCCTTTCCCTACCTACACTGCTAAAGGCTGCATAGAGATGTTACACATCCACATTTTAGAGGCTGTGACAAGCTACTCTAACCCCAATAGAAGATTCTCAGAGAAAGCCAAGTAGAAAGCCAGGACTTACATTGCTACTGACAAATAGTGAGCCAGCAACCCCATTCCCCATGTTAGTTGGCACAACTGACACGAGCTTCTACCTTCGCTCAGCAGCAATGAGAATCTCTCAACTCCTTCTGAAAGGGTACTGACAGCACAGGCCAGGGGGAGAGTTAATATTTTCACCACTAACAGTAAACAAGTCACCCCAACCACACTGTTAGTGGAGGCTTTGTGGTGAGTAGGAACTCCTACTCCCACCTAGTACTAAGGAGGAGACCCCTCTCCCCTTCATGTGATTGCAGCAGCCAGTGGGGAAGATGGACTTCTACCTCTAGCTGGTGGTAACAAGGTAGCACCCCAGCTTCATATGCAAGAATGGTGTCATAGAAAGTCATATCACAAGAAGAGCCACTGAAGAGATAGAGAAAACAGTCCTGAATCTCTGACACCACCCCTCTCCCACCCAGTAGCAGCAGCGTGGTGCAAAGAGTGGCTCTGTACACTGAGAAGAGAGGCAGAACACGGCAGTTGTGAGGCACTGAACTCAGTGCTGTCCTGTTAGAAAGAAAGGAAAATCAGACCAATCTCAGCTGATGCCCACCCACAGTGCAGGTATTTAAACCAGCCCTAGCCAGGGGAACCACTTATCCCAGCAGTCTGAACTCTTACAGTACCTGTACCAGCACTTGGAGCTGCCCACCCCACCACAGCAGTCAGCGTGCCTTTCTATGCACAGCGGCTGGACCCTGCACTCACTTGTTCATACACCCCTTGCTGCTCCATGCCTGTCTTGCCCTTAGCATGTGTGGAATACAGGCCAGTAGGTAGTGCAAACCAATCACAGCCTGCCAGGATGAGTGGGTGGAACAAGATGCAAGCAAAACTGAAGCGGAGGGGCCAGCAGCCATCAGCCACAGAGGTTTCCAGCTGGTGAAGTGATACCCGAAGAATCCTGTGACAAAACTATTTTATAAGGCTACAGTAACCAAAACAGCATGGTACTGGTACAAAAACAGACACATAGACCAGTAGAACAGAGTAGAGAGCCTAGAAATTTTTTTTTTTTTTCTCTACAGTCTGGTAAAGAATTAAAAACTGAAAAAGGGGGGAATAGAGAATATAGAGGTGATGTAAAGATGTCAACCATACATATTCTATGGTGGAAAAATATCAGGAAAAAATATTAATTCTAGCAGAGTAGAATAGCAATTATTCGTGGGGGAGGCATTTAAACTGAATCAGTTTAAAGCATATTAAATGCAGAAGAAATTTTGCAGAGACAGAGTGGGAAACATAATTATTTTCCAGAGTAAATTTGGCTAATATTAATTTTGTCATACATTTTTGTCAGTTTTGACATTTTAACTATGAAATTAGTGTGTGGATAAGATAAATTAGGTAGAAATAATGACAATTACAAAAAATATTACTTTGATGAGTTGTTGGGTTTGAGAAGAAATTTTAAAATCTTCACCGAAAAATAACTATTTTATTTTATGTGTGTGTGTGTATATATATATATATATTTTTTTTTTCTTCAATCTTACTTTCTAAAATGTTTACCTTGGATAGCAAAATTATAATTCATAGATATTTTTATGTGTTCCGGAAATTTATAAAATATACAAATTGTTGAGAATACTCAAAAAGAAAATTGTGGAAAAAAGGACCAAACAAATGCAAATGCAACCCTTCTAAAAGAGTGGAGGTCTCCTGACAATATTCTCTGTGACCTATGATGTGGGATAAGAGGAGTGGACCAACATTCTGTTTCTGACTGATTATGAGGCAACATATGTATCAGTAAAATTTCTAACTTACATTGGGTCTTCATCTTCCATCTATCAAGGCATAAGTTTATCCATGTATAAGGCTGGCTGCAAAATTTTTCACAAAGTATATTCTATAAGTCCACACAACAGACCCCCTTTTGACTTCTATTGTTCAAAGAGGCATAAGCAAAGAAAAAAATTGAAAGATAAGAGTCTCATAATAGTAGAAAAGTCTTGATCCATGATCTTGGGATAAAGCTGTCCACATCAAGGATGCCATGTTCTTCTGGGGAGAAACTTCTCTGGTTACTTTTATTTTAAGGGTTTGAATGGGTGTACAGTTCCAAGAGTATAGAGGGACCCTTCTGAGTTGTGAGATTATGAACCCTAGGTTCAAGGTCCCAAAGTTACGCTACAATGTGAATGGCAAGGGCAGCTTTTCTCTGATGCTCTCGGAAGATCCAGTCTTTGGGTTGTTCTAGATTGTGAAGGGGTTGATCGTCCCCAGTCAGTGAACCATGAAGAGCTTTCTTTACCTTGTGAAAATACACTGTGGCATAATGAGCTACTGTTATAACATCAGCCTTCTTACATGAAGAAACTTTTATACAACTAGAAAACATGCAATGAGATGACAAGTGATTAAATCCTTCTATAAATATTTAAATGGCCCATCAGGTAGTGAAATGTACCTGAAGTTTTGAATGTCTTCCCAGGAATGTGAGTTTGACAAACCAAACATTTTGGTCATAAACTATTTTAGCAATTTAGAAGACCACACACACACATACACACACATTTATCAGAATCATTTTATCTTTTCCATGATGAGTCATGGAATGTAGACCACTTAATAACAAAAGCTTTAAGGACTCAAGAAGGACAAGCCTGCTGCCCTAGTTCTCCACGAGTTCATGCTTATTCAAATTATGTCCTCTTGAATACGAGGTGTTTCCCCAATTTAAGTGCACAGCACTGATAAATGATGGATTATCATGGGTAATTTTACCTAGACAATGAAGTTTATTCAAATTGTATATCTAAGCAACTTCAGTACTGGCTGATTTAGATAAACCAGTCAGTCTTTTTATTAAAGTTTCAGAGATTTCTTACCCAGTCCAAATGATATCATTTGAAAGTTATTCAGAAACCTGTATTCAAGAGTACTTCTCAGGTTTCTTTTCATCCTATCATGAACCTCCTGAAAGACAACATATTCTAGGATTTTACATACTTGTGAAGCTTTCAGAAACTGCATCAGAATTAAGCAATTAACTGTGAAAATGGCTTTGAATAGCCATAGTTGATGACACAATTGACAAGGAAATTTGGTTATTTCTGTGGTCTACAATGACAAAACATTATACACATTAGGATTTTAGAAATCCCATACAATTTTGGGACATATATGAATAACATTCATTAAAATATAACCTGAAGAAGGTTAAATATTATTTCTTATTTGACAATCCTTCCCTTGTAACGTAACATGTAAAATAATCCCATTTACTTCTCCTTCGGATGCTTCAGGTGGCCTCTGGAGCACCCCAAAGTGGGAGGGAAAAAAAGACGTAATTTTGAAGTTGAAATTTGATTTTGGGAAGCCTGTCAAATCTATCAAAGGTTTAAAGCACTTCACCAAAATAGGATCAGAGGTCACCATAAGACAACAGTGATTCATTTACCAAAGTAATAATTAAAAGATTTTTAAAAACAAAACCTGTTTGTCTTTGATCAAGAGGACTCAGTTTTCTAAACAATCAAAAGACATAAGACAGCATGAGACAGAATCTCTCTGTTCTTATTTACTCTTTTTTTCCTCAGTTTACTCAAAAGGTGAATGAAAATATTATACTGGCATGCTAATGCTACACAAAATTCTTGTTAAAAAGGGAAAACCTATTAGTGTATTATCAATATGAAAACTGATTTTAACAAAACCTCATAAATACATTTATCAAATCTGTCATTTTTTTAACCACACATTTCTGTAAACCTTTTATTTTACATTTTTCCCCAAACTTTCTCCATTCATCTTTTTTATCTGTTTTTTGTTCCTTCAATGTGACATCTTTAAGTAACTTCAAACAAATTTTTTTTTTTTTTTTTTGAGACGGAGTCTCTCTCTGTCGCCCAGGTTGGAGTGCAGTGGCGTGATCTCGGCTCACTGCAAACTCCACCTCCCGGGTTGACGCCATTCTCCTGCCTCAGCCTCCCGAGTAGCTGGGACTACAGGTGCCCGCCACCACGCCCGGCTAGTTGTTTTGTATTTTTTAGTAGAGACGGGGTTTCACTGTGTCAGCCAGGATGGTCTCGATCTCCTGACCTAGGTGATCCACCCGCCTCAGCCTCCCAAAGTGCTGGGATTACAGGCGTGAGCCACTGCGCCCGGCCCAAACAAAATTTTTAACACACATTTTTATGCCTTTATAAATTTCCTCATCAAACACATATTTTGCTTTGCTTACACACTCTGAAAAAGGAATTGTTTCTCTCAAATCTAGTAGTTTTTAACTCTTAGTAACCATAATTTCCTGTGATAACCCTGGAAAGTAATTTTGAACTGTTTTATATCAGTATCTGTAGATAAAAAATATTTTGTAAGTTTTTAGAAAGATAGTTATCCAAATTATTATTTACTAACAGTCTTAACACACTTAGCTTTTCTATACTGAAGCAGCTACGTTATCTGGGGTATATATCCTGTGTTTCATTGCCATGTGCTGAGAATGAATTCAGGACACGGATGCATGTGGGTGGGTTAAGGAGTAGAAAGTTTAATAGACAACAGAAAGGAGAGAGGAGAGCAGCTCCTAGTGAGAGAGAGGAGAGAGAGAGAGAAGAAGAGAGGGAGAGAGAGAGAGAAACATCTGAAAAGAGTGGGTTGGTGGGGGCAGCGGACTGCAGTAGACATTATAGGCAGGTTGGAGAATTCAGTGTCTGATTTACATAGAGCTCACAGATTGGTTCAATCAGGTATGATATCTACACAGTGCACGGAGGAGATGATGGAGGTGGGGAAACCGGTGGTCCAACCAAAATCTAATTATGCAAATAGTGCAAATGGGCTTTCCAACTGATCAGAGTCATCTTGTCTGCTTCTCACTGTACACATGGCTGACAAAGAGAAGGGAAGATGGAGCCACCATTTTGAGCATGATTGGCACAACTGCTGGCACTATGTCTGCAGCTCGATTTTACAGGCTGCTCTTCATTAGAAAGAAAAATAATTTGGGACTGCTTTTCATTAAAAAGAAAAGCCTTACTGAGAACTCCCATGGCCTTGCTATCTGCCTAAGTAATTCCTTCCTAACTCCTATATCAATACCGTATAAAAATAACATGTCAAGTTATAGAGACTTAAATGTATATTAATGAATATCTCAGTATATTAGCTTACAGATAACTCAGACATTTTATGATTATGTTACTGAATTTAACAAAATATGACTCTAAGATTTTAAATTACTAAAAAGAACTTTATGATACTATGACACAGGTAGCCTCCCCAATGACTTCCCCCAGTCATTGTAGGTCCCAAGTAGCCATGTGACATCCATGAGGACTAGGAAGGTCAAACCTTGTCTCAGTCCGTCAGGAGAGGAAACAGTTGTTAAGACCATGCCCGGAGAAACCAACCCTTCCCAAAATATCCAGGAAGCAAGACAGGGAAAACAGAGGAAGAAGGGACCACATTGAGCTTGATTCTGGCTTGTAGCCCCCGATATAGGCACTGAAAACATGCCTCCAGACTTTATCATTGTCACCTATCCAGACCCATGAATCCAGAGACTCTAAATCAAAGACATAAGTTCACAGTTAAATCAAGCATGCATCTAATTATATTCAACTGATAATTTTGAAACCACTTATATTTTACCAACAGTTTAAAAGCTAGATTTACCAAATATCACATACACATATACAGATACAAACACACAGAAACAGATCACACAGCTTTCATAAAGGATTTTCATTTGCTGGCTTTTAAACAGCTTTTCTTTTCCCCATTGAGTCTTCCAATCATCCTGTTACCTGTTTCATTACCCTAAGCAATTGTGTACTAGGCAAGAAATTGGCATTTCTAAAGGGACAACTCTTAGGTGGAACAGAAATATTTAAATTTCATAAGTACAGAGCTAAGATTTTAGGCCTGAATATTGTATCATAATTTTCTCAAACTAAGGAAAAAAAAAAAAAAAAAAACTGCTCGAATGAAAGTTCACTTAAGACAGGATGGCCAGAAAAGCACCTTAAACAAAGGTATGACTTATTATGTAAATTTAAAAGATGGTAAGAGTTTCTAACATACATAGGCAAACATCCTTAAAATTGGAGATTTCCTTCATAGATGTAAATTTTATTTATAAAAGACTTTCAAGATAGCCAATTAAATCTCAGAAAGGTATATTTTAGTTTAATAGGGTGTACTTTTTAACATAGCTATTGCTTTTTAACTAAAATTACTTGAGTTAAGGGTGGAGTATATTAAGGAATAAGGCCAGAAAGCATTCTGTATGCCTGGATTCAGCATGAGTAGATCAGAAAAACAAAGCAAGCCTATTTTACCTTAGGGTCTACCTTTTATAAACACCTTATCTAGGATAGCTTTTTTTCCACCCTTGAGATGGGTTAGTAACTAAGACAAAAGGTTAGCAGATTTAATTTTTCTTATCTTTTACTCACTTAAACTTTTTATTTGCCTTTTACAAATTCTTTAAATAAAAACATTGAAATCTTTTTAGAAGTTTCTGCTGCAGTGTTGTTTATTTGGAGCATTCCACTGTAACTTGTCTTTAGTAAGATTCTGCCATGTCTGTAAGACATTGCTGCTTCCAGGATCTAATATTTACGCACGTGTAAGCCAGAAGGAACTCAGTTCTTAAGTAATTAAAGATCCTATTTCTACCTCAAATATTGGCTTTGGCTCTCAGTTTCTTTTGATCAACTTAGCTAATGATTTTTTTCTCCACCTCAGCATGCCAGAAAAATGAAACAAAGGCACAGAACATAAAAATCCCTGTGAGTTTACAAAAGCCAAATTTTACACCCCCTGCAATATTGCCAATTACTACCTGGTTCTTTCTGATCCAGTCAGATATAAGATATCTCTAACTGGATTCAAGCCAGTTAATTATCAGATCTAATTCAATCCTGGACCTGGTCCAATTTCTGTTATGACTTCCAAACCCTGTGTGGATCATACATTTGCTCAAGGAAACTCAGAGAGCTCAAAGCACAAATCTGTGGAGCTTCAGTATCCAAAAGAAAACTTACCATGATCGCCAGCTACTGTGAGAGAGCAACAGACAGAATAGGCCTGGCGGGTACCTTCCTTGGTCACTCAGTGCTCATGGGGGTTGTTAGAAGCTCTACTTTAGACCCCACTTCTGATGCCATCTGTTAAAATAAAAACATTAGCTGAATTAAGTTTAACAGAGTTTAATTGAACAAAGAATGATTCATGAATTGGGCAGCCTCCAGAGCCACAGTAGGTTCAGAGACTCCAGCATGGCCGTATGGTAGAAGATTTGTGGACAGAAAAAGGATAGAGACATGCAGACAATGGTAGTGAGGTAAGGAAACAGCCAAATTGGTTACAGTTTGGCATTTTCCTTATTTGAACACGGTTTGAACAGTTGGCCACCTTTGACCCAAACTTGGTAACTGGCACAAGAGTAGACTACGGTTTGTGTACAACTCCATTTAGGTTATAGTTGACCATGTACAGATAAACCTTTAGGCTGAACTTAAAATATGTAAAAAGATAGCTTTAGGCTAAACTTGATTTAACAATATTTACCAAGGGAAATCTACACTAGATCAAACTTAATATATTTAATATATATGTCTTCTTTTATTATTTTGTTGGCATATGTATGAATTTTCAGGATTTTTTTGTATTCAGGCACTGATTATATAGAGAGTGCAGCAGAAGAAGATAACAAAACTTTCTGAGGGAAAGATCATTTTTAAATTATTAACAGGGCCAATAGTATTTAGTGGTAATATTGCCTTTTTTCCAAATAATATGTTACATATTTGTCAAAAAATGAATTTGGATCATATATTTTACATATTTTTCTGCTCTAAAAGGCTGTAATATTTTTTCAATTATTATTAAAATTTATTTGAATGTGTAAAATCAACTATTGCTACAGATTGATACTGTCACAGTTTGGTAAATATATATAAACTTATTTATTCTGACCTCTGTATAAGCATGTAATTATCTAATTAGAAAGTGCTATAGTTCATTAAGCAATGCAAAACCCCATGGCTTTATGCTTTATTAAAAACCTGCTTTGTTTTTTAAAAGGTTGATTCAAATGCCATCAGAACCTGTTTTAAAATGGTTAGAAATGCTAGTGTCATTTTAAATCTAAATCCAAAAGAAAATTGATTTAGCATTGATAATTTAACAAGTTCAAATCATGAGATATTTGTCAAAAATATGTTTGCTATACAGTTCATTATCTTGCAGGAGATATCTGATCATAAAAAAGATGTTCACGTTTATGGTGACAAATGTTTTGGCAAAATTGGGGATTTGTGGGGTGGGGAGAAGAAAATATCCAAGTCTTAAGTGTTAAAGAGAGAGAAACAAAATTATATTTTATATATTAAGAGTAATTCAAACCACAGAGAACTTGTAATAGTTGCTCAGAAGAAATAATTATTTCCTTATGCCGTTTGCTAAGAAATAGAGGATATGAAAAATTATATTTAACTGATGATGTAAATAGAAAAATAATGAGTGAGTATTGAATGGCTAAGGCCAAGGTAAGTATACTGTATCAATTTGGGTTTGGTCAGGAGAAGGAACTACCTTAGATAATAGAAGTAGGAAAATAGAGGCTTACATTACCACTGAAAGGAATGTTACAAAATTCAGGAGAAAAGAAAATGGTAGGAGACAAATGCAGACCATCTCAACTGCCGGCCATTCAGAGAATAATGCCTAGAAGCTATTGACAATCCTTTCATTGCCAAAGCCCATGTATATGCCTGTAGCCTATAATAGGTTCTCTTTGTCTGCCTTTCAAAATTTTCATTACTCACATTGATGGAATTTAAATGGGACCCTGTTGGCAAAGGACAGATAGTAAATATTTAAGATAAAAATATACAACAATAAGTTATAATTTGACACAAAGATAAATGATATCTAGATAAATATTATTAATCCATTTGTTATCAAATGCCTACATCAGGAATTGGATGGCATACATGATAAACTATCATAATTTCTAAATTCAAAACTTTACTCATATGAAAACTTGAGTGATGTTTTATGCCAGATTATAAAATTTATACCGGGAAATATAAAATATGATTAATTAGTATATCCAGAAACCTAGAAATAAGAGTGCATTTTTTTTACTTAACTATAGTTACAAATAATTTTAACCAAGACAAAGTTTTATACACAATATACACAATTTTTCTCTAGAACAAACATGGCAACAAGATTCTAGTTGATAAATTTACTGATTATTATATATAGTCAACGTTCTCATACATTCCCTGACTTAATAGGTCAATGAGTGATGGAGTGACAGCCATGTGGTACAATATTTTGAACAGTCTTGTGGAAACTATGTAATTTTTGTCCTTTAGAAGGTGGCTTTTTAGTTCAACTGAATCAGGAACACTATGAACAAAAATCCTGACAATCTGCTTCACCCCCAAGATAGAGACAGGATGGCACAAACACCAATGCTACTCCCTGTGGAAGCCCAGAAGCCAGCAAAGGATCCCTGAACTCCAATTGAGAGTGGTTTCTCTCTGTCCCCAAGCGTGCAGATGTGCAACAAAGCTCCTTCAAGGGTAACCACCTGCACGCAGAAAGCTCTCATGCAAGACTATTCATTAATACAAAAGCTGGAGTTTCCTGGAGGAAGTCACACAGCACATTGAATGGAAAAGAACTTTCAGTCCAATATAACCTATTTGACATTGCTACTCTTCCACCTTTACACTTTAATACTTGGGCTCCTCTTTTGGTCTTTTTTTTTTCTTTGATGTGGAGTCTCCCTCTGTTACCCAGGCTGAAGTGCAGTGGTGATTGGTTCACTGCAACCTCTGCCTCCTGGGTTCAGGCATTTCTCCTGCCTCAGCCTCCTGAGTAGCTGGGACTACAGGCACACGCCACCACACCAGGCTAACTTTTGTATTTTTAGTAGAGACAGGGTTTCACCATATTGGCCAGGCTGGTCTCGAACTCCTGACCTCTAATGATTGGCCTACCAAGGCCTCCCAAAGTGTTGGGTTTACAGGCACGAGCTACCGCATACAGGTTCTCTTGGTCTTTACATCAAACAGAACTAGACTCCAACAAACTTGCTGGCTCGTCTCTTCACTCCATCCTTCACTCTGACATATCCCATGAAACTGCACATTTTTCTCTCTACTTTGTAAAACAGTGTAGTCCTCCTCTACTCTTATTCCCAAACTTGAAGAATGAACCTGTCCTGTCAAGTTCCCCTAGTAGATCAAGAAATTTATTCAGCCTTTTTATAAAAGAATTATCATAATAAATAGTAAAATTCAATTTTCTGCATGATCTACTCTTCTGGCAACCTCATGCAACAACCAAATGCAGTGTTCCTGAACTAATTACATAATCTAGAGTTTGTGAAAGAAAATTAAATCTTAGGACCCCAAATTCATTAAGCCAAAGGGAAAAGTCAAGCTGGGAACTGGCTCACACAAACCTAACTCCCCCTTTATTTGTTTGTAAATAAGACGGCTACAAGATGAAAAGCTCCATGCCTCCCACATGTTTTGTACACAAGGAAATTTTTAGCGAGCTGCAAGATCTTTACTCTAAAGTATTTCTATTAAAATTTCACCTTCGCAATGTAAATTTATAGTTTATCTTTACGGGAGCAATCACCCCTCTGCCCACCAGACACAAACGCATATCCGATTGTTTCCCTGCCCCATTTGTCTATGTTGTCTTACGTAAAATACACATTCCCCACATTTTTCTACTGCCTCATTTGTCTATGTCATCTCTGATGGTTAGTACTGAGTTTCAACTTGATTGGATCGAAGGATGCGAAATATTGATCCTAGGTGCGTCTGTGAGGGTGTTGCCAAAGGAGATTAACCTTTCTGTCAGCAGGCTGGGAAAGGCAGACCCATCCTGAATCTGGGTGGGCACAATCTAATCAGCTGCCAGGGTGGCCAGAATATAAAACAGGCAGAAAAATGTGAAAAGGCTAGTCTGTCTTAGCCTCCCAGCCTACATTTTTCTCTCGTGCTGGATGCTTCCTGCCCTTGAACATTGGACTCCCAAGTTCTTCAGCTTTGGGACTCAGACTGGCATCCTTGCTCCTCAGCTTGCAGGTGGCCTATTGTGGGACTTTGTGATCTTGTGAGTTAATACTACTTAATAAACTCCCATATATATATATATAAAACTTAAACTCCATACATATGTTAATTTATTAAGATTTTATATATATATGTGTGTGTGTATATACATATATACACATATATATTTGTTCTGTCCCTCTAGAGAACCTTAATACATCATTTTATGTAAAAAGTTTCAGATTCACTGAGCCAAAGGCACGAATGACTATTTTTTTCTACCCCCATCTTACATGAAAATTGTGTACTTCTCAATATCTTGCCCTTTCCCCTTTAAATTTGGAGCCCTCAAAATCATCTTCGGAGAAAGGCATAGATCTGTCTAGAGGGAATGCATCCTTAACTTTGGCAAATAAACCTCCTAAAATGATTAAGACTTGTCTCGTCATTTTTCTCGATTGACAAGTTCCACTTTTAACCCTCAACGGACCCCTCTTAAAATTATATATACTAATTTTTTATAAGTCTGGTGCTTTTTAATTTTTTTATGAGAAACTAAGAAAGATATATCAGGTAAAGAACACAAAACACATATCAGTTGTAGAAGAGTTATAGAATATAGAATAATCATAGAATAGAAAGATATATCAGTTATAGAATAGTTATAAGATATATCAGTTCTAGAATAGAAAACCACTCTGGCTTAATAAGATGTGCTTTTGGTGAACTTTCCATGACTTTAAACCTAGGTTAAAATCTTAATGGTCTCACTCACCAGTTAGAGGACCATGAAAAAAATCTCTTTATATCTCCAGGATGCTGTTTTTCTTCTCACTTGCAAAATGAGAATAATAGTAGGACCTATTTTATAATGTTATTACATAAATTATAGCTTAAATATTTATGAAGGGCCTAGAACAATGTCAGACACACAAATGTGTCTATTTTAAAAAATATAGTTTTTATAAAGTACTATTTAAAAAAATAAAAAGAAAGAATATAAAGATAAGAAAATTAAAAAAAAACAGAATTTTTGAGGAATGAAATTAACGCATTAGTTCTTAGAAAATATGGGTAGAGGCAGCCATGGTCAAAAACACGTTGAAAACACTACTGTGGAAATGAGAACTCCTTAGGAAAGCTCCAAGTTCAGAGCCTGTTGTTGATGTAATATTACTCATATTGTTACTGCTGTATTATTAATTGTAGTAGTGGTTACTGTAGTCTTTATATTTTGGAGGAAGACAAAAACTCCTGTCTCAGTCTGCACTAGGCTGATTTTGTGTTGCTATTAAAAAAATACTTGAGACTGAATACTTTTAAAAGAAAAGAGGTTGAATTGGTTCTTTGGGCTGTACAGGAAGCGTGCTTTTGGTGTCTGCTTCTGCTGAGGCCTCGGGAAACTTACAATCATGGTGGAAGGCAAAGACCGAGCCAGTATAGTATGTGGCGAAAGCTGGACCAAGAGAGAGAGCAGGGAGACGCCATGCACTTTTAAACAACCAGAACTTGCCTGAGCTAACTGAGCAGGAACTCACTTATCACCATGGGAATGATGCTAAACCATTCATGAGGCATCCATCCCCATGATCGAATCACATCCCCACTTCCAACATTGGTGATTGCATTTCAACATGGGATCTGGAGGGGGCAAATACCCAAATCATATCACAGTCTTTCACGGTAGTTACCAGTGACAAATATTTAGGTTTGCTGTCAATCTTACTGATTAATAAACTAGGGAGACACATTTGAGGCGAGGCAGATAACTGTGTTACTTTCCTACCATACCAGCCTTACTACTTGAGCCAAATCTACTCTCCAGTCACATTTATGTCAACTCTCTCCAGTTTGTCCAAACACAGTGACTTGTCAATGTGGCTTCCGAATTTTGATATTGTCCTCCTTTCCCTTGGTTGAGAAATATGCAAAATAGTCCAGGAAACCTTTGGTTAAACTTGGCCTCATTGATTCCTAATCTATACTCCAGCCTTACAGTGATATCCTCATTGAGGCATGGCTCAGCACTAAAGGTCAGAGTAACTTTTACTTTAATTTTATCCTATTTTTTCTCATAATTTAAAAACAAAATGAAAAAAGATAGAACATATTAGAACTAAAAATTATACAGATACTTCTATTTTCCTTAATATGCATTATATAATGCATATTATATATATGTTTAATGAAGGAAATACATATAATGAAAAAAAGGTCTGATTTTTATTATAGTCCCATCCCTAACAGAAAAGTCTTTGTAACTTCAGGCAAATAATAAACTTCTCCAGACATTTTCCTCATCTGTAAAAACAATAGTCACAAAGAAACGAGGATATTAGATTAGATAATCTCCAATTTCTTTTCAGTGATGAAATTTAACAATCTATTAAAAAGTTATCTAAAGTACTGTCTCAAATTGCCCCAGTGCTCTGTTTAATGAAAACATATATCACATTGCTCTTAATTTACTCCACTTCATTTACTCCTATAACAATGAAGAGTTTAGATGTGATTACATTTTATGATTTGTTACAGTTTGACTTGATAGCTAGATCCTAGGTCAGAGACCTTGATTTAATTTATGCTTGTTAACACTGAAGTTTATTTATGGCACTGACTAAATGATAGTGTAACAACACATTTGAAAATATCTTCCTAAGAGACAAGAGTTATTGCATTAATTTGCATTTTTTCTTTCTAGAATTTAGATAAATGTAAGTATTTATGGAAATAACAAATGTTGCCTGTTGGCTCTAACATCTATCTTCTGTATGTAACACTCTGGTGTTAATCTTCATGATATCTTTTTGCTGAGTTCTCTTCAAAAAGTTGTAGTGTAGTTAATGTGGCAGACATAAAAGCAATGTTGATACAATTTGATTTTCTGTATTTTTTCCTGGTGATTTGCAAAAAGAAGAGCAAAACGAGTGAAAATCAAGCCAGATTCTAAAATTATGACAGTCTGTAAAGAAAATTAGTTATTAATTATGATGCAGGTTTACAGCAATATTTGTTTTGAATGAAATATATTTTCATGAAAATGTAAACCAGGAACGACACAAAAATAAAAACATTACCAGTGGAAGAATTGGGTATGTGTTTGGTAAAGTTTATATTTTAACAAATCTTTGAGTAGGAAATATAAAGTGAAAAAAAATCTGAAAGTGGTATTTATAACTACAAACAAACCCCAAAGCTTAATTTTTAATTCTCTCTCTTCCAAAAGTCTCAATTATATTCTCTCAGTTACAATACAAATTAAAATATTTCTCTTCGTGAGATACACAGTGTTTTGAAAGGAAATGAGCATTTTTAGTCTAACTACATGATAGTGGGTGCAATTCCTGGCTCTGCCAGCTACAAGCAGCCTGACTCTGTCCAAAACACTTGGCCACTTGTACTCACAGCTTCATGTATAAAATGTGAGCAACAGTGCTCACTGAGTGGGATTGTTGCAATGATATAACTGGTATCCTATCTGTAAAACACCTATAATAGAAACTGGCATATCAAATGTATATTCAGTGCTGATTCCTTACACCCTTTGCTTCTTTTTACCATTAGTTCTCCTCTGATTCTAGCCTTTTGGGATATTGACTTGAAGATTCCAGAAACTTGTTATTTCCATTGTTTATTTCCATTGCTTCCATTTTGTGTTGCTATAAAAGAATACCTGAGGCTGGGTAATTTACAAAGAAAAGAGGTTTATTTGGCTCACAGTTCTGTGGTCTGTACAAGGAGCACGGTGCCAGTTCTGCTTCTAGTGGGGCCTCAGGAAACTTTTACCCATGGTGGAAGGCGGAGAGGAGCCATTGTATTATATGGTAAGAGAGAGAGCAAGAGAGAGTGAGAGAGGTCCCAGACTCTTTTTAACAACCAGATCTTGAGTGAAATCATTACTATGAACTTATTACCACTTGAGAGAGCACTAGGCCATTCATGAGGAATTGCCCCCATGATCCAATTACCTCCCACTAGGCTGCACTTTCAACATTGGGGATTACATTTCAATATGAGATCTGGTGGATACAAACATCCAAACTATACTGACGCATCTGTTAAATATCATTTTACAGATTCAGACTATTTAACAGCAGGTCAAAGTACTTAAGTGAGAAAAAGAGAGTGGATAGCTGTATCTCTGATGTTCATATAGATGGCACACAGAATCAGAGAAATGGTAACAGTAGTTGTTTAGGCTGTTAGGGTACTGTGAGTTACTGCTCTTTTCTATTTTAGTATCTCATTATTAAAGGAAACACAAGTTTTAATCCCTATCATACAGTGGGAAAGCCAGAAAAAGAAACGTGTATGTAAGTACCAAGTGTCTGAGATATATAAAAGTAGACAATTCAGTGCTAAAATGAAAGAAGTTTTATTATAAAGATGAAAAATCTGAGAGATTATGGAATCAATTATAAAAGCCTTCATAAAATAAAGAGGTTTGAGACAAATTTTAAAAGAAGGGAAGGATCTTACTGTGTGGTCAAGAGTAGTGACAAAGTCATTCATAAGACTTCCTTGTTCTTAGGCTTCGAAATGTCCAGTGTTGTGGCAAGAAAATCCTTAGTGTGTCAGAGAACATTTGGTGCTGGGCTGCTGTCACATAAGCTAAACCTCACTATAAAATGGGAAAATAGGAAAAATTCACAGTATAATCATTTTATCAGATTTACTCTGGGGGAAAAAAAACCCTCTACTTTCTCTTCATTGATTTTAGTTCACAATTGAGTCATAGTCTTGTTCAAAAACTGTTTCATTTCCTTTTGATTTCACTTATGTAATTTCTCATATTTAATGTTACCTTATATAAATAGCAATTGCTGGCTATGAAATTAATGTGACAGTGTCCTCAGACATAACTGATTTTTCCGTGGCTATGATTAATACTGAATGATTCACTGATATTGAAAGTGGTAACCATTTATTAGCATTTTTCCTTTGAGATCAACTCCAAGGAGGTAAAAGCAAAGTAGCAGTTATCCTTCAATAGCTTTGCCCCAGAACCAACAGGCTACATTGTAGTTTAAATTGTGATACAAATGGTAGTTTTCTTGGCTACTGTCTATTCCATTCCTGCATTCTTTCAGTGGAGAGTTCCCTGTTCTAGCAGCCAATAGAATCAACACCATCGTTTCACCCTCTCTTCTTCTTCAGCAAAATCTATTACTCTACGTCCACTTCCTCTGTGGGTATACTCCATAAACGGCCAAGATTCAAGCTAAGGTGTCAAATCTAGGAATAAGATTCTTTCTTATTTTATTGAAGGACATTTCATTTACTCCAGAACTGCTGTGTGTTTCCTATTTTATTTCCATTTAGGAAACAATGATTGAACATGTAGAATGCATTGGAAACAAAACTGACTCAGGAGACATTCAATAAATTTTATATTTTCCCTGGTTTCAAGAAGCATATAATACTGTAGGAGGAAATATTTGTAGCTTGATAAACTATATTATAATAAGAAGAGTGATAATAGTTATAAACAAAATATCATGGGGAAACGGCTTTAAAAATGAATACAATATTTAAATATTTGCAACATATATTTTCACAATCTGTAATATGTATTTGTAATTTAAAAATATAAAACTAGTATTTGTAATAGTAATGATTTCTAACTATAATTTGCATTGCTAGATTCTATTATTAATTCTGATAGATTAAAAATCTCATTATATTTTTGAGACAATTCTCTAAAGGATGAATTACTCTATTTGGTTCCATCATTATAGTAAATTATATCAAACATTTTAAAAAGTCAAGTCATCTTTACATTTTTGTATTTGGGGGGATAATCATACATGGTCGGAATGTATCACATATAAACACACACATTTTTACTAAAGTCAACTTACTAGTATTTTTTGTAAGAAATTTGAAGTTGTGTTAATTAAATCTTAGATGTGTCTATTTTAGGAGTTCTTAAGGAACCGATTTTGAATTTTCTTCATCTTTATTGTACCTATGTCACCTGTTTACATTTGTGTATTATTACCATTCTTATACTTCAGGCTTAATCTGCTAGGCTTTTTCTATTTTTTTGAATTGGACATTTTTAGTACATACATGAGGTCATAGCAGTTGTCAAAATATACATTTATATTCATGTACATCAAAGGCCACTATCGTAAGCTGCTACCCTTCAGTGATCCTGCAAGTCACTAGCCATCCAGATCGCTTTCCTGGAACTTCTACCTGTCGAAACTTTCAGACACAGCCAGGATTTAGGTGAGACATGTCACATAATCCAACAAAATCAGTGAAAAAGAACAAAATAATATTTCATGAAATATTTTTTTAAAATAGAAATTAATACTGGGACAAGAGCCAAGATGGCTGACTGCATGCTGCTAAGAATAGCTTCTCCAACCTATTGAGAGACCAGACCATGAAGAAGACTGGCACACTCCAAGCAGATTTTCAGAAGGAAGGCATTGGGAATAAATAGAGGAAGGCACAGATCCTGCCCTGAAAGGAGAGAAGGCTGGGAACTCTGCACAAGATTGCTGAGTGCCAGGATGTGCTTTGTGCCCTGGGCAGCTCCTAGGGAAAGTATGAGTCAAATAGGTGTGAGTGGCCAAATATCACCACAGACCTCTGGAATCCTAGCTGAAGGGGAACTGATGACCCACATGAACATTTGAGTTGGCAGAGAGAGCCGCTTAGAGAGTTGACAGGGACAGGACTCTAAGTGGTGTAGAGCCTACAGGGTTTGGCATGGAAATGGCAGCAGTGGCACATGGCTGGGGACACCCATACCCCAAGGCTCACCATGCTCCTCTAGGTGGCTTGGGCCTTTGTTGCCTATAAGACATGGGTGGAACAGGACTGTCTGCTCATGGGATGGGGACAGTCTGATCTGACAGCCCCCTGTCTGCTGGCCTCTCCCAGTAGTGCAGTCTGAGATCTCCAACCGTGGCATTTCCCAGTGGCCATTGCCATAATATCTTCACTGGCAGATACCACCAAATCATCAGAGAGCTTCTGCACCTGAGCCACTCCCAGCATGCACCTGCTGACAGCACCCCACACTGCTTCACCAGTGTGCTTTTGCTCACAGCCTTCTTGTACCACTTCATTGGTGATTGAAAGCATAGGCCTCACTGCCACTTCCCCAGTGAAGTACTTTTGCCAGCATGACCCCTTAAGAGGGTTGTTACCAGTGGAGTGGGAATACTTCAGCCCCTCTGGTGAAACAGGATGCCAAAGGAGTCAAAGAACAAAGCTGTGGGCCTGGTCCCAGTCCCCAGGGTTAGAGCATGCAGCCCAAGAGTACTGATCTGAGCCTTAGCCCCCTGTGAAACTGTCCAGAAATGAATCCAGTCGACTGAATCCAATTTATACCACAATCAAATGCACAAGGGCATCACAGAATATAAAACCAATAAGCCCCATCCAAAGTATAGCAACTTGAAAGATTACAGGATCATTAGCCCACACAGATGATAAAGAACCAATGCAAGAACTCTGGCAACTTAAAAAATCAAGAGTGTGTTCTTACCTCCAAATGATTGCACTACTTCCCCAGAAATAGTTCTCAAGCACACTGAAATGACAGACAGAACTTTCAGAATCTGGATGGAAATGAAAATCATCAAGATTCAAGAGAAACTTAAAACCCAATCCAAGAAATCTAAGGAAGCTAGGAAAACAATATAAGAGCTAAAAGACACAATAGCCATTTTTAAGAAAGAACCTAAACTGATCTGATAGAGCTGAAAACTCACTACAAGAATTTCATAATACAATCATAAGTATAAAATCATAATAGACCAAGCTGAGGAAAGAATCTCAGAACTCAAAGATCAGTTCTTTGAATAAACTCAGTCAGACCAAAATAAAGAAAAAATTTAAAAAACATTAACAAAACCTTCAAGAAATATGAGATTATGTAAAGAAACAAAACCTACAACTCAGTGGCATCCCTGAAAGAGGAAAGAGAGCAATCAACTTCGAAAAAATATTTGAGGATATTGTCCAAGAAAACTTCCCAAAACTCCCTAGAGAGGTCAACATTCAAATTGAAGAAATTCAGCAAATCTCTGGGAGATACTATACAAAATGACCATTCCCAAGACAAATAGTCATCAGATTCTTAAAGGTCAGTAAGTAAGAAAAAATATTTAAGGTAGCTAGAGAGAAGGGGAAAGGTCATCTACAAAGTCAACCCCATCAGGCTAACAGTGGGCCTTTCAGCAGTCTACAAGCCAAAAGAGAATGAGTGCCTATGTTCAGCATCCTGAAAGAAAATAAATTTCAACCAAGAATTTCATATCCAGCCAAAATTAGCTTCATAAGTGAAGGAGAAATAAACTTGTTTTCAGAGAAGCAAATGCTAACAGAATTTGTTACCACCAGACCTGCTTCAGAAGAGGTCCTTAAGGGAATGGTAAACATAGAAACAAGAGACTGTAGCCAGCCATGAGAAAAATGCAATTTAGTACATAGACCATTGACATAGAGATAGTACATAGACCATCTCTTCTACTTTGTAGAATAGATAAAACTGGTGTTAATTTCACACAGCTCTTTATGAAACCATCTGGGCCCAAAGATTATGAAGCAACCACATAAACAAGTCTGCATAACAACTGGCTAACAAGATAATGACAAGGTTAAATCTGCACACATCAGTATAAACCTTGAACATAAATGAGATAAATGCCCCGTTTGAAAGACACAGACTGACACATTGGATAAAGAAGCAAAACCCAATGGTATGCTATCTTCAAGACACCCATCTCACATGCAAAGATACTCATAGGCTCAAAGCAAAGGCCAAAAAAGCAGGGTTGCTATCCTTATTTCAGACAAAACATACTTTAAATCAACAATGCTTTCCTTTTTGAATAAAGGGTTGAATTTAACAAGAAGACTTAACTATTCTAAATGTATGTGTACCCAACACTGGAACACCCATATTCATAAAACAAGTTTCTAGAGACCTATGCATACACGTAGATAACTGCTTAATAATAGCGGAAGACTTAAATACCCTACTAACAGTGTTATATAGATCAATGAGGCAGATAACTAACCAAGATATTTGGGATCTAAACTCAACATTTGACCAAAATGACTAAACAAACATGTACAGGATTCTCCAAACAAAACCAGAATATCCATTATTCTCATCTGCACATGGCACATACTCTTAAAACTCACCACATGCTTGACCATAAAGCAATTCTCAGCAAATTCACAAAATCAAAATCATACCAACAACACTCTCAGATCACAGTGTAATTAAAATAGAAATCAATATAAATAAGATCTCTCAAAACCATACAATTACATATAAATTAAACAATACACCTCTGAATGGCTTTTGGTAAACAATGAAATTAAGGCAGAAATCAAGAAGTTCTTTAAAACTAATGAAAACAAAGATACAACATACCAGAATCTCTGGAGCATAGCTAAAGCAGTGTAAGAGGAAAGTTTATAGCATTACAAATTCACATCAAAAAGTTAGAAAGATCACAAGTTAACAACTTAACATCACACCTAGGAGACCTATGAAAACAAGAGCAAACCAACCACTAAGGTAGCAGAAGTAAAGAAATAACCAAAATCAGAGCTGAACTGAACAAAATGGAGGCATGAAAAGACTTACAAAAGACAAACAAAACCAAAAGTGTGTCCTTCAAAAGAATAAAGAAGATTGATACACAACTATCTAGACTGATGAAGTAAAAAAGAGAGAAAACTGAAATGAACACAATCAGAAATGACAAAGTGGACATCATCTCTGACTCCTCAGAAAATTAAAAAAAAAAAACTCTCAGAGACTATTATAAATACCTCTATGCACACAAAACTAGAAAACCAGGAATAAATAAATGAATTCCTGGAAATACACAATTTCTCAAGATTGGACCAGGAAGAAATTGAATCCCTAAACAGACTAATAATGACTTCCAAAATTCAATCAGTAATAAAAAACCTGTCAACCAGAAAAGGCCCTGAACCAGACGGATTTGCAGCTGAAATCCACTAGATGTATAAAAAAGAGCTGGTAACAATACTACTAAAATTACTGCCATAAATAGAGGAAGAAGGACTCATCCTTAACTAATTCTATGAGGTCAGCATCACTGTGATACCAAAACCTGGCACAGACACAAAAAAGAAAAACTTAGACCAATATTCCTGAAGAACATAGATGTAAAAATCCTCAACAAAATATTAGCAAACTGGATCTGACAGCACATCAAGATGCTATTCCCATGATGAAGTAGGCTTTATTCCTAGTTGGAAAGGTTGGTTCTATATACACAAATCAATCAATGTGGCTCATGACACAAACAGAACTAAAACAAAAACCACATGCTTATCTCAATAGACAGAAAAGTCTTCTGATAAAATTCAATATCCCCTCATATTAGAAACCCTCAACAAACTAAATATCAAAGGCACATACCTCAAAATAATAAGAACTATTTATGATGAACCCACAGCAAACCTCATACTGAATGGACAAAAGCTGGAAGCATTCCCCTTGAGAACCAGAATAAGTCTAGAATGCCCATTCTCACCACTCCTGTTAAACATCATTTTGGAAGTGCTAGCCAGAGCAATCACGCAAGAGAAGAAATACTAGGAAACCAAATAGAAAGACAGGAAGTCAACTATCTGCCTTCTCAGAAGATATAATTCTATACCCAGAGAACCTCGTAGTCTCTGCTGAAAGGCTCCTCCACCTAATAAAAAAACTTCAGCAACGTTTTAGAACACAAAATAAATGTATTAAAATCAGTAACATTTCTATAAACCAGTAACACTCCAACTGAGAAAAAAAAATCAAGTACACAGTCTCATTGACAATAGCCACAAAAAAGAGTCCAATACCTGGAAATACAAGTAACTAGGGAGGTGAAAGATCTCTACAATGAGAATTACAAAGCACTACTGAAAGAAGTCAGACACAACACAAATAGAAAAACATTTCATGCTCGTGGATTAGAAGAATCAGTATTGTTGAAATGGCCATACTGCCCAAAGCAATTTACAGATTCAATGCTATTTCTATCATACTATCATATTTTCACAGATTTAGAAAACTTTATTCTAAAATTCATGGGGAACCAAAAATGAGCCTGCATAGCCAAAGAATTCCCAAGTAAAAAGAACAAAGTGAGAGGTATGACACTACTTGTATGAGTCCATTGTCACATTGCTATAAGGAAATACCTGAGACTGGGTAATTTATAAAGAAAAGAGGTTTAATTGGCTCATGGTTCCCCTGGCTGTGCAGGACACGTGATGCTGGCATTTGCTCAGCTTCTGAAGTGGCCTCAGGAAATTACAATCAAGGCATAAGGCAAAGGGGGAGCAGACACATGACATGGCTGGAGCAGGAGCAAGAGGGAGAGTGAGGAAGGAGGTGCTACACACTTTTAAACAACCAGATCTCACAAGAACTTACTCACTGTCAGGAGAACACCACCAAGAGGATGATGCTAAACCATTCATGAAAAAAAAAAAAAATGCCCCCATGATTCAATCACCTCCCACCAGGCTCCACTTTCATCACTGGGGGCTACATTCAGCAAGAGATTTTGGCAGGGACACAGATCTAAATGATATTACTACCTGACTTCAAACTGTACTACAAGGCTTTAGTAAACAAAACAGCATGGTATTGGTAGAAAAAAACAAACACATAGACCAATGGAACTGGTTAGCAAACTTATAAATAAAGGCCACCTATAACTATCTGACCTTCAGCAAAGTTGATAATAACAAGCAATGGTGAAAGGACTCCCTATTCAATACCTGGAATAACTGGCTAGACATATGCAGGAGATTGAAAGTGGACCCCTTCTTTCACCATATACAAAAATCAGCTCAAGGTGGATTAAAGACTAAAATGTAAAATCTAAAACTATAAACGTTCTAGAAGAAAACCTATGAAATACTATGATGGACATAGGCTCTGGCAAATATTTCATGAAAAAGACTCCAAAAGCAACAAAAACAAAAAGTTACAAGCGAGACCTAATTGAACTAAAGCGCTTCTGCATAGCAAAAGAAACTATCAACAGAGTAAACGGAAAACCTACAGAATGGAGAAAATATTTGCAAAGTATTTGAATTGAAAATATTTGCATTTAAAAAATGTCTAATATCCATAATCTGTAACAAACTTAAACACATTTACAAGCAAAAAAAAGAAACCTCGTTAAAAAATGGATAAAGGACATGAGCAGACACTTCTCAAAAGAAGATAGATACACAAGCGACCAACTAACATATGAAAAAAGTTCAATATCACTAATCATTATATAAATGCAAATCAAAACCACAATGAAATACCACCTAACAACTGTCAGAATGACTATAAGTAATAAAATAGCAGATGCTGGCAAGATTGTGGAGAAAAGGCAGTGCTTATACACTGTTAGTGGGAATGTAAATTAGTTCAGCCACTGTGGAAGGTTTGGATTTCTCAAAGAACTTAACACAGAATTACCATTCAACCCAGCGATTCCATTACTGGGTATATACCCAAAGCAATATAAATCATTCTATCATAAAGACACATGAGCATGTATGTTCACTGCAGCACTATTAACAATACCAAATACATAGAATCAATGTAGATGCCCATCATGCTGAACTAGAAAATAAAAAAAAAAGTAGTACATATACAACCTGGCATACTACACAGCCATAAAGAAGAACAAGATCATGTTATTTACAATGACCTGGATGCAGTTGGAGACTATTATCCTGAGGAAGTCAACACAGGAACAGAAAACCAAATACCACACGTTCCCACTTACAAGTGGGAGCTAAACACTGAGTACATATGTACACAAAGAACAGGGTAATAGACAGTAGGGCCTACTTGAGGGTGAAGAGTGTTGGGAGAAGGGTGAGGCCTGAGAAACTGCCTCTTGGGTACTATGCTCATTACCCAACTGCTGAAATAACCTGTATATTAAATCTCCACAACACATTATTTACTCATGTTACAAACCTGCGCTCATACTCCCTTAACGTAAAGTGAAGTTAGAAGGAAAAACATGAATGCAAATAATTCCTATCAACAATATAACAAAATATTGAATTAAACGTCTACTTTTGCTTTGCTTGTTTTAAGATGCTGCAGCAGGAACTGTCATATCCAATCAACCCAAAGTTCTCAGTTCACCGATCACCTGTCAGGTGAGTTCATGAGGTTGGACAATGGCATGCAAAACAGATTATGGAACACAAGGCATAATATATAGTCATCTGTTTTCATTACAGAGCTTTATTTTATTAGCTCTTTTCCACTTGGTTTAAAATATAGAGGATAGTTTGAGAAGAGTAGGTAGCAGCCAGAATTTTTCTTTTGGTTCAGCCTTGCACTGCTTTCAGATCTATTTCCTTCCAAAGCCAATTCATTCTGATTGTTCAGTGCCTTTGCAGTCAGCATCTTGAAATTCTTGCTTCCTAGACATTACCATTTTAATTCCCCAAGCACGGGACACATCTGGTCCCCAAAAGCCAGAGTTATGTCCCAGCACCAGCCACTTCACCAGTGATCCTGCACCTCCCACGTTAATAAGTCTACATAGTCAGAGTGAGCCCAGTCAGGACAGGACAAGGCACAATGGCAGCAGAGCTGGCACCGCTGGGGAACAAATGCCTATCTGGCTCCTCAACTTGTCTGGTTCTGAGAGATTCTGGGAGAGACCAAGAAAGCCCATGGCTGATATTAAAGAGCCACTGCTGTCTCTGGTCAGGCACTATGGTGTCCACTGGCATAGTAAGCATGCCAGCAACAAGAGGAAGACCACAGGAACCAAAGGACAATTTGTGGTGGCTTGGGGCCTCGAACAGGAAAGATGAGCTTCCTGTTGTATTTTACCTCCATTTAATTGCACTGGTTCATGAAAAACCCTGAAATACTCATCCATCATGAATATTAACCTCATTTCCATTACTATAAATAGAACTAATGTTTGTATGACATTTGTCCTGTGTGAGGCATAATTGTTAATGCATACTAACTTGTTAGAATGATATAACTTTCATCATCATCTCCATTTTCAAGTGAAAAAACTGAAACAGTTTGGGGTCATTTCACATTTCCATGGTAGAGGTGTAATTAGCAGCCCAGACTATGTGCTCATTTTCTTAATTATCCACCTATACCACGTGTCATCTGGTCTGCAAAAGTAAATGGAAATCCAAGTCATGATTTTCATGACTGGGTCAAAAATGGAGATATGATTATATAAAGTTATCTGACAGTATTATAAGTGTTATAAAACTGATGAAGACTTCCATCTGTTGAATTGTGTTATAGATAATGTCTTGTTCCTTTCTGAGTTTGTTTAGGACTTTATTTTTCTTTGTAGTTTGCCAAAAGCAGAGAGAGGAGAAAACACCATTAACAATGTCATTGATTTTAAGATAATTTTTTTTCTTAAAACTATTATGTAATAACTACCAATGTAATTGGTGGGAGGTCAGTAAGAGGTCACTGTTGTTACTTTAAAGTCATGGCACAAATGGAAGCAATATTCAGCAAGCAAAATATTCGTCAAAGACGTCATAGCAAAAATTTCTAAGATTTAGCAAATGATTTGGAAATTTTTGAATTATTAATAAAAGATTTGCATTATAAATTATATCACTTGGTAAGCAGATTTGAATAATGTATTTGTTACAGAATGGAAAGTAATATATATTTTAAATTTCAATTTATATTTTAACTTTAAATTAGTTTAAGATTTCAAGCTAGTTATTAAATAATATGAATATCACACTAGTATTTAATATTAAGAATTATCTTATTATCAATTACCTTATTATTTTCTTGTACTGGCCAGTTTCAATGCTCCTCAAATTAGCATGTATATGTGTGTGTATATGTATATTTATACACATATACACACACATACATATAAAAATAGTATTCATATATATATAAACTATTGTTTAAACACTATTTTCTATATATGCATGTATGTGTATATGTGTGTGTGCATATATATATGTGTGTGCATATATATAACATAGATAGATGATATTTTTTATTGTATCTTGCTGTTCTCTGAGTTCAACTTTCTTCTCTTCTTCCTGAAGTATATCCTTGAAACCTCCTTCACAGAATAACATATACTTCGATTTCTTTTTTAATCTCTGATTCATTCATCAAAATTTTCTGTATTTCACTCCCATTCAACGATAGTTTAGTTACTCTGTACCACAACATTGAAAATATTACTTTATGTTTTTCTTGCCTCTTCTGCTACAATTAAGAAGATTTTCATCAGTCTAATTACTATTGTTTTGTACATAATCTCTTATTCCTTTCTGGGGGTTTTTAAGGTTACTTCATTTGTCTTTAGTATTTTACAGTTTTATTTTAATATAATTAATTATGGCATTTTTTGATCTGCTCAAAACATGAAACATGGAATGCTTTTAAATTTTAAGATTCATGGTTCTGTTATTTCTTTTTTTTCCTGAAAATTCTTTTATAGGTAAGTTGGACATTTCCCTTTAATTATTTGTGTTTTCCCTCATCTCCTCATCTCTCTGTGTTGAATGTTGGGTAATTTTCCAAAGGTTATCCAGCTACTCCAGAGAAATCCTGTAGCTTTTGAGCGATTTTTATCTGTCTCTTTTTTTTCATTGCTTTGTTATATATTTAGGGGGTTGTATTAGTCCATTCTTGCGCTGCTACAAAGAAGTACCTGAAACTGCATAATTTACAAAGAAAAGAGGTTTAATTTCCTCAGGGTTCCATAGGCTGTACAAGAAGCATGGCTGGGGAGGTCTTAGGAAACTTAAAATTTTGGCAGAAGGCAAAGGGGAAGCAGGCATGTCTTACATGGCTGGAACAGGAGGAAGTAGGGATAGATGCCACACATGTTTAAACAACTATATCTTGTGAGAACTGTATCATGAGAACAGCACCAAAGGGAAGGTGCTAAACCATTCATGAAGGATCCACTTCCATGATCCAATCTCCTCCCAACAGGCCCCACCTCCAATATTGAGGATTACAATTGAACATGAGATTTGGGTGGAGACACAGATCCAAACCAAATCAGGGATTTATATGTTGTGTTTCTCAGTTTTGATTTTCCTACATTGTACAGTTAGTGTAAATCTGATCTCAAATTTAGAATTAGATTGTAGATTAAGAGTTATGTTTTTCTTAGAAAAATATAATTCTTGGCTAGGACTGAAAGGAGGCAAATTTATTGCTATGTCACTGAACAAACAGGTGGAATTTGTTAGTCTCCTCTCCCTGGGGTTGCAGCCTTCGCATTTCCAGGTTTGTGATGATTTCCTCTTCCAGTTCCCCTTCTCTTGGCGGCCTGATGATCCTCCGGGCCTGCCATGACCATCATCAGCTCCTGTTCCTACTGCTGTGAATCACAATATTCCTTTTCGTTTTTAGACCCTACAGGTTTCCTTTTCTTTATTAGAAGTTTGTACAATTATTGAAAATGATACAATTATTTTTTTCCAAGAATCTTTTATTGTTTGGATGGATAAGGATTCTGGCCAACCGAGTCTAACATTTTGCCAGAATTAGACAGATTTCTTTTTATATTGTTATTTCGAAGCAGGTTTTCTTCTATATTTGGGTGGAAGCCATCCGTAATTATGGAATAATTTGCAACGAGGCTTATTTCTGCACATGGGCCTGGAACTCTCTTTACATAAAAAAACACAATAACATACACATACAAAAGAGAGTCAGATGGTGAGATGAGATGCAACGTTGTATATTTGTAACTTGCTCCATACTAATGGGGACAGAATTATGTTAGCGAGGCCTGTGGAGAATACCAAGACTGAAGTTGCTCCAGGAGTTGGGACTCTTACAGGGAAGTCTGCAGTGAAGGCTATTGTCCTTCCGAAGCTAGTGTGAGGGAAGTGCATTGACAGGATACAGTGCTTTCAGAACAGAAAGTATATTAGAATCACTTAGTTTCTTAAAAATAACCATTTATGGAGCCTGCAATTCTCTTTTATGTGCTTAACTGGGCCTAGGGATCTACACTGTGACACATACTTTGAGTGATTCCATGTAGGTGGTTTATGGCATATTGAGCTGCTTTCTTGAATGTCTGGGAAAAGGCATAGGTAAGAAATTAACAGTGGGGAAAGTGAAACTGGTTAACCAAGTGCTTTGAAGCCACCAATAAGGGGTCTATGCTTTAGATGAATAATAGGGAGACTGTGAAAATTTCAAAAAGGCAATGTGATGTGAAAACACTACACAATACATGATGTATTTATAAATAGTACAAATGAAATAAATGTTAAATTTGCTTAAAGTCTATGATAAAGCATGAGTTAGGTCAGGGATTTTCAACCTACGACCCAAGGGCTAAATGAATGTTGTTTTCATGTTTCTTGTTTCTGTATGGCCAGTGAACTAAGAATGATTTTTGAATGATTTTTAAAGGATTGTGGACCCAAAATAATTATATATTTGTGTACCTGTGTGTGTGTATCTATCTATCTATCTATCTATCTATCTATCTATCTATCTATCTATCTATCTATCTATCTACCCATCCATCCATTCAGTTGACCAACTGACCTTTGAACAACTCAGGTTTTAACTGCATGGGTCCACTTATATGTTCTGCCTCTGCCACCCCTGAGATAGTGAAACCAGCACCTCCTCTTCCCACTCCTTTTCAGCCTGGTCAACATGAAGACAACAAGATGAAGACCTTTGTAATAATCCACTTCCACTTTGTGAATAGTAAATATTTTTCTTATGATTTTTAATAACATTTTATTTTCTCTAGCTTACTTCATTATAAGAATATGGTGCATACGTATATATGTGTGTGTGTGTATGTGTGTGTGTGTGTATATGTATATATAAAATAAACAAAATACATGTTAGTTGACTGTTTATGTTATCAGTAAGCTTTCTGGTAAACACTAAGCTATTAGTAGTTAAGTGGGGAATCAAAAAAAAGCATCATTCTTAGCAAACTATCACAAGAACAGAAAACCAAACACCGCATGTTCTCCCTCATAGGTGGGAACTGAACAATGAGATCACTTGGACTCGGGAAGGGGAACATCACACACTGGGGCCTATCATGGGGAGGGGGGAGGGGGGGGGGATTGCACTGGGGAGTTATACCTGATGTAAATGATGAGTTGATGGGTGCTGACGAGTTGATTGGTGCAGCACACCAACATGGCACAAGTATACATATGTAACAAACCTGCATGTTATGCACATGTACCCTAGAACTTAAAGTATGATAATAATAATAAATAAAAATAAAATTTAAAATAAACAAAGTTATACATGAATTTTTGACTGCCTGGGAAATCAGTACCCCTAACCCCCACATTGTTAAAGAGTCTACTGTACACACACATACACACACGCACACACACAACAAAGATGTTTACTGTCCGAACCTTCAGAGAATAAGTTTGCCGAGTCCCTGGATTTAGGCAGACTGAAGGTTTCCCAGTATTTGTGCAAGTTAGCAGCAAGGCTTCAGTTCTAGTGTGACTGGGTGGGTATCTGGGGAGGTAACTGAGTCAGAATGAGGCAAAAGCAAATAGGACTGGACTAGAAGGTAAGCAGTCCAAATAGCTATCAAAACAAGGTCCTTACAGCCTTAGATGGAAAAAGTGAACAAAGTATTTTCCACAGGATGACACACAGACCCTTTTAAAATGCACATTTCATTATGGTTTACATTGAAATTATTCAGTAACTTCAAATCCCCCTTAAGATAAGGCCAAAACTCAAGCTCCCACTCATTCTTCAACTTCTCTTGCAACATAACCTTGAGTAACTCACCAGAATTTACTGAGCAGAAACTTCTTGCAATCTCAGGAAAATACAAAATTCTTTCACTTTGTCTTTATTTTATTTACTTATTATTTGTTTTCAAATTAATCATGTATATTGGTTAAAAAGCAAATCATACATGTTTTATAATAATATTAACTGTTCTAAACTCCACTCCAGATTCCCCCCAAAAAAGGTTTTTCTATGTTTTCATTTTTTGCTCTGAATCTGTCTCCATAAGTGTAAATAATATGCTCATATCCCTGTTTCCCAATTTTCTATCTTAAACATTATCTACTTAGTTCTAACATTGAAATAAAAATTTAGGACTTTATTGCTTCTTGGCCTTATGGCTAAGACCAAGTGTGAAATTTACCACTTTATGCTACTCAGTCTCGTCCACAAAAAGCTTTCCCTTCTCTCCCAATATTATGTCACAATTTTGATACTCTATGTGTGCATATATACATGTGTATGTATATGTATATATATGTGTGTATGTATGTGTGTGTGTGTGTGTGTATATATATATATTCCCTTAGTATCCATGGGGAATTTGTTCTACAACCCCAATGGATACCTAAGTCTGTGGATGCTCAAGTGACTTATATAAAATGGTACAGTATTTGCATATAATCTATGCATATCCTCCCGTATACTTTAAATCATCTCTAGATTATTCATAATACCTAACAAAATGTAAATACTATGTCAACAGTTGTACCATAATTTTTATTTTTATTTTTTTGGTGTGTTATTCTTTATTCAAGTATTTTTGGTCTACAGTCGGTTGAATTTGCAGATACAGAGCCTGTGAACACAAAGAGTTGAGTGTACATAGTTTACAGTCATATAGTCCACATATGCTTCCTTTTACAAAAGTTTTATTATTTTCTGCTGTTTCTAATTGCCCTATTTCTTATTGCTGGATTTTCTGCATTTGTAACAAAAACTATTCCTATGCAAAATTGTAAAATACTGCTAAGATCTCCATATATCAGGTAATCTACAAAATCCATTTTCATTTTCTTTGAGATGTACTTCCTGGAGCCTTTTATCATCTTGTGCTAACCTTTGCAAATGTCTAAGTGCCTCCTATACAGCTGATTTCCTGGAACCATTTGCCCCTCACCACTTTTCAAGGAATTTACTCTTATGTTGGATTTTCTGTTTTATAAATATGTCTCTTCATGTATATTTTTCTCCTTTTCACTTATTTTTTTGTGGTGAATGTCATACAGAAGCTGCTGGAGAAAGAGAGCATGGAGGGCATATTTTTAAGAATATGCATCCCAAAATACTTTACTACAAGTCTCATAGTGTGGCTGGATATACAATTCTACATCTTCCGTCAAGAACTTGAAAGTCTTACTATTTTCTAATGTCCAATGCTGTTCTTGAAAAGTTCACTGGCATTCAAATACCTGTATACAGGAGTAATTCCCTTGACCCTTCTGGAATTTATAGGATTTGCCATTTATCTTGAACATGTTGAGATTTTATAACTTATGGCTTGGTGATTTTTTTAAATTTGCTATGTTGGAAACTGTGCAAGCTTTTCTGTTTTGAAATCTGTATTCTGCCTTTTGAAAGATATTCATAAGATTTTAAAAACTGATGTCACCACGTATATTTTACCTATTCTAGCCTATAAGTGCTGTTTTCTCTTTAGATGTTGGACATCTTAGATTGAACCTTTGAGTTTTACAACTTTTACTTTTCATCTCTTTGTCATTTGAATTTGCTTTCCAGGACTTAGATTATATTACCATTTAACCCTTTCGTCCATTTTGCTTGTTCGTTTTTAATGTCAGAATTTCAGATGTATTTTTTAAATCTTTTTTTTTTTTTTTTTGAGACAGGGTCTTGCTCTGTCACCCAGGCTGCTGTGCAGTGGTGAGACCATAGCTCACTGTAACACTGAACTCCAAGACTCAAGTGATCCTCCCCACTCAGCTTCCTAATCAGTTAGGACTTACAAGCACCTGCCACCATGCCTGGCTAATTTTTAACTTTTCTTTATAAAGATGGGGGTCTTGCTATATTGCCCAGGCTGGTCTCAAATTCCAGGCCTCAAGCAATTCTTCTGCCTTTGCCTTCCAAAGCACTGGGATTATAGGAATGAGCCACTGTACCTGAACTCTTTTTCTTTTTTTTAAATTTAATTTTATATTAAGTTCTGGGATACATGTGCAAGATGTGCAGGTTTGTTACATAGGTAAACTTATGCCATGGTGGTTGGTTGCACCTATCAATCCATCACCTATGTATTAAGCCCCATATATTTTGGCTATTTATCCTGATGCTCTCCTTCCCTCAAGAGGTCCCAGTGTGTGATGTTCCCCTCCGTGTCCATGTGTTCTTATTATTCAGTTCCCACTTACAAGTGAGAACATGTGACATTTGGTTTTCTGTTCCTGTGTTAGTTTGCTGAGGATAATGGCTTCCAGCTCCATCTATGTCCCTGCAAAGGACATTATCTCATTCCTTTTTAATGACTGCATAGTATTCCATGGTGTACCACATTTTTCTTATCCAGTTTTTTTTCTTTCTTTTCTTTTCTTTCCTTTTCTTCTCTTTTCTTTTTCTCCTTCCTTCCTTCCTCTCTTGTTGTCAATTTGACTTTTAAGTTTTTCATAAATTATAGTTTTATTTTCCCCTCTGTTTCCTCCATTAGCTTTATTTCCTTGCCCTCCTTCTTTGTTTGTTGTTGTTTATTTGTTTGTTCTTTATCTTCAATGTTGGAATCTTTCCTAATATATCTTTGATTTCTTGGCTACCCATTTATTCTTAAGAGTAAGACCTTAAAAAATGCTGTGTAGATTACCATGTGTGGGTTCCTTGTACCACAGGATAATTAGCCAGGAGCCTCTGAAGAAGTATGACTTCTGTCAGTATTTACCTATTATTCTCTTCCTTTGGTCACTATCTAGGGAAGAATCCTCTAATACCATGCCTGAGGGAATATGACATATATCTAGAAGTGATTTGGGGAGCGCATTGTGGGCGTGAAGGGGAGTCTCTCATCATTCAGCCTGGACACTCTCACGTACTTCTTTAGCATTAAGCTTTGCCAGTCCTTCTCATCCTCCATTGTACCTGGTGCTCCAGAGCAAGGACTTGATCTATTTCAAATTATACAAAAACAAAAAACAAAACTACTGTCTTTTTCTGAGATGCCTGTTACAAAGTAAGTTCTCATAAAATATAATGGGATACATGATTATGAGAAACAATTAGCAAGAGCCAGTATAAGAATGTAGACAGTTGTATTATGATTATGGATATGAATTATGTAAAACAACAGCAAGGGCAGCAAGGCTAAGAACAGGATCATAGATCTGATGGAACACTGTAGACTCTGGGCCATGAGCAAGTGTCAGACTGAGACATGGAAAGTTTGGCTTTGCCGGATTGGTCAATAAAGACTCCTCAGTTCACTAAATTTGTTCCAGTTGGTGGTAGAAGGTGTTAAAATATGAACCAAGGTGAAACCTGATTTCTCTTACAACATGTGGCCTTTGGGGTTTGTTGTCTCAATCACAACCCACCTGTGGTCATGAGAGTTGCCAAGATCTGTCATGAGCTAATTTTGTAATCAGTAAAATGTCAGCTGAAGTAATGAATTAACACTAGCAGGAGTCAGAACCAGAAATTGGAGAGTAAGACCAGTTTTATATGCTGACAGGTGGGAATTTATTGCTGGATGAGGCAAGATGATCATCAATTATTCAATTAAATAATCAATCTAGTTCGTGTATCTTATTTCTAAGCTCTTAAGTACACAGCTCTCTCTTAAAACTTAATGGTGGCTACTGTAAGCTGATCTGGAACAACTGCTACAGGGGCTGCCCTTTAAATCTGATGTTTGTTCTGCGTGACTATTCAACCAAGAATTTTTATTAGCCCTTGATATTCAAGGCCATTTTAAAATCCATCTTTTACTTATTTCAGATAAACATAATCTATTTTTCAAAATCTCCAAAACCCTGGGTTTCCAGGCTCTCTTCATTCCCTTTCATTTCTTATTTCAACCAGCTCATTCTTTACCAAATCAATGTTCTCTTTCTTGCAATACATTGCCAAACACAGCCAATGGTAAGCAATCCATACTATTATGGTACCATTTTCCCAAATTATTCCCCTAGAGCTGAGCTATAAATATAATAAGCACATGATCTACATTTCAAGTTACAGGAGATGAAAGCTATTGAATGTTTTGCCGCTATATAACCTGGATATTCACCTATCTTTCCTGCTATATCTCTTTGTTTCTGCCTCCAAGTAACTCAGCTATATATTTTATCCTATATATTATCTGTAGCAAGTGCTACATATTTCATTCTTTTTATTTTCCTATAGTAGTGTCACAAGTCAAGGTAGCAATTACCGCATAGATCATGATAGCACAATCTATACTATGGCAGCTATTACATATTGAAAATACTGAAATTTCAGCAGTTTATCTCAGTAATGGTTTATATCTGACTCACATTTCAGATTGGAGCAGTTTGAACAGTTCTTTAGGCCAGATATCCAACTGATAATACAGGAATTTGGAATCCCATCACCATGTGTTCCGAAAATACTGAAATCCTTTACATCCAATTGTACTGATGAAAGAGAAAATGTACCAAAAGTTACTTAGGGGTCTTTAGAGGACAAGTATACATGTAACATACAATAATTACACACACGTTCTATTGACAAGTACTAGTCAAATAACCTCCCTTGACTGCAGCCAGATTAAATATATGATTTAAATGTATATACAAAAGGAAAGTAAAAACATTTTCGTGAACATACTACATAGGTTACACAGACAATAAATTGTACTTGGGAGGAATATAATGGACTTGGAAATTTATAAAAGATGTGAGGAGGAATTTAATGGACTTGGAAGTTTGTAATAGATGTGAAAAACCATTTTTAAAATCTATAATTGGGGACTGGATAAATGGTTTATTGATCATTATAAGTCTCTTGAGTTTCCTACTAGTAGAAAGACAGTAATTTCTTATAGATATAATTATTTGACAATTTACTTGCCTTTTCATCTTTAAATAAGTTTTATCTTTTACCTGATGTAACTTTTACAAATAAAGATTTCAATCACTTTTTGAGAAATATTGACATACTGTCAATTATATAACAATAGAGACACAACATTTTTTGACACAAGGTTATTCTGATACATGCCATAGACTTTAGAGATTTCTAAAAATAGAGTGGTTTTGTTTGAAATCTGTAAACAAAAAAATTGTTACTATAGTTAATGAAAGAAGAATTACTTATAAAAAGAACAAGATAAAAATATGTATATACATTATAAATATACCTATGCTATATGTATTACATTAGGTGAATATATAATGAAAATGCAAAAAGAAATTGTTCCAAGATTTGAACAATGACTGATTTAACATGGGAGATTAATGTTTTTCTTTATTAATTAGAAAATATTTTGTAATATAGAAACACCCTGCTTCTAGGAAGAGGGAAATTAGGTCTTGCAGATGTAGTTAAATTATATTGTATTGGGATGAGCCCTAATACAATGACTGCTGTCCTTATAAGAATAGATAATTTGGACACACTTATGGACCCACACAGTGGGGGAAAGGCCTTGTGAAGATACAGAAAGATATTGAAGTGATACATTTTTAAGCCAAAGAGTGCCAGTAGTGCCTACACCCACCAGAACATGTAAGAGACAAGGGAGAATTCTTCCAAAAACCCTTCAGAGGGACCATGACCCTACTGACACCTTGAACTCAGCATTCAACTCTAGCCTCCAGAACTGTGAGAGGATACACGTATGCTTTTGTTTTAAGCCACTCACTTTATTGTGGAACTCTAACAAACTAATATAATCTGTATCAGAAAATAAAATAACAAAGGCTGACAAAGAAGAAGCTAAGTATCCACCTAAAAAAGAGGAGGAAAAACTTCAAAGTTAGGCATCTGAGAAGATTAATAAAGCTGACAAATCTTTTATTGACTAATGAGGAGGGGGCAAAAAATGCCAAACAAATTATAACAGGAATAACAAGGGAGCACATAAATACAAGTAATATTACGATGAGATAATAAATACTTTTATATTCCAAAATATTTTAAGAAAAATATTAGAAAATGCCTAGAAAAAAAAAGAACTTACTAAAAATGACTCAAGCAATGGAATACTCAAATAATCCTATATTCATAAAAGAAATTAAAGCAGTAGTCAAAGATCTGCCCACAAAGAAATCTCCATACACCAATCAGCTGGAAGAATAATTACAAACATAAACAAATGCAAAGATTAGAAAAACTATTAATGTTTTTCAACTTATTTTTGGAAACTCTTATATCCTCTTTGTTTTTTTCCCCAACTTTTATTTTAGCTGCAGGGGGTACATGTGCAGGCTTGTTACATGGGTAAATTATGTTTTGTGAGGGTTTGCTGTGCAGATTATTTCCTCACCAGGTAATAAGCATAGGACCTGATGAGTAGTTTTTCCATCCTCACCCTCCTCCCACACTCCACTCTCGAGTAGACTCTGGCATCTATTGTTCTCTACTTTGTGTCCATGTGTATTCAGTTTTCAGCTCCTGCTTCTAAGAGAATATGCAGTATTTGGTTTTCCGTTTCTGCATTAACTCCCATAGGATAATCGCCTCCAGATCCACCAGTGTTGCTGTGCTGGATACAGCACCCCACTGCCAATTCCTTCCTGGATGGTAGGGTTTCTGCTGAAAGGTTTCCTATTAGCCTGATGGGGTTCTTTGCATAGGGGATCCACCCTTATTTCTATCTTTCTTTAATATTTTTTCTTTCACATTGACCTTGGAGAATGTGATGATTATGTGTCTTGGGGATGGTCACCTTGTATTATCTCACTGGGATTCTCTGAATTTCTTGAATTTGAATGTTGACTTGTGTAGTGAGGTTGGAGAAGCTTTCCTGGACAATATTCTTAAGTATGTTTTCCAAGCTGCTTGCCCTCTCTCCTTCTCTTTCAGGGATATCAATGTATCATATGTTTGGTCTCTTTACATAATCCAATATTTCTCAGAGGTTTTGTTCATTTTTTAAAATTCTTTTTTTCATTATTTTTGTCTCACTGAGTTGATTCAAAGAGCTGGTATTTGAGCTGTGAGAGTCCTCAGCTTGGTCTATTCTGCTGTTGATACTTCTGATTGTATTATGAAATTCTTACAATGAGTTTTTCAACTCCATCAAATCAGTTTAGTTCATAAATCATTACAGTGTTTTTTTATATATTTATAGTAACAAATAAAGTTTAGCATTACCAACAATATAGGCAAATATCTAATGAAATGGAATAGCAGACCCCAAACAAATTGATTCATATTTTGATATTTGATATGAAAAGTTGGACAATATACACCAAATAAGTGGTATTAAGAAAATTGAAGATCTATATCTGATTCTATATTAAAAATAATTCCTGTGGCTTGAAGACTGAAATCTAGAAGGCAAAACTGTAAAGATTTATAAAAATTAAATATAATAAAATAGATTTGTGATTTCAAAATAGGGAAAGTTTTCTTAAACAACATAGAATAAATGCTAATATAAAAGAATAATAATAAATTCAACTACATCAAAAGGAGAGATTTGGCCGGGCGCGGTGGCTCAAGCCTGTAATCCCAGCACTTTGGGAGGCCGAGAGGGGCGGATCACGAGGTTAGGAGATCGAGACCATCCTGGCTAACAC
>NW_012115311.1:3761552-3819110 GCF_000951035.1 Colobus angolensis palliatus | reverse complement strand
CCCAGCCCGGGCGACAGAGGGAGACTCCGTCTCAAAAAAAAAAAAAGGGAGAGATTTATGATCATCACATATACCCTGAAGAAAGTGAAAAGACAAGATAACTAAACTAACATGACTATTTGGCTTACGAAAGAATATTCAGATGCTCAAACCTCCAAAGAAAACACCGTCAACATGCCTAATTTTTTATGGATATGAGAATTTAAAACACATCTGATAGGTTGGTAAAAATTTAAAAGTCCAATTATTAGCAAAATTCGCAAGCATGGGAATAAATACAAGAACACTAATGGTGAGAGTGTAAATTTTAAAAAACACTCTGAAGAATAGACTGTCATTATTTAGTAAAGTTAAGGACATACATATACTATAAACTAACAATTTAATTCCTGGATCTATATTGCACCTTCATACATGTATAGAATGCTTATAATAGCATTGTTTTTGTCACTAAACAAAAACAGAAAAATGACCCACAAATCTATAAATAATAGAATAAATGCATTAGCTTTTACATTTTCATATAATAGAAAATTACCTTGCAATAAAATAAATACATCATAATCACCTGTAGCACCTTGTGTCAATCTCACAAATATAACATTGAATAAACAAAAACAAATAATAAAATCCTACATACGAGCAGTGTTATCCCCTTCATATAAAGTTTTAAAATGGGCAAATTAAATTGTATAATTTGGAAATTCATATACATCTGTTAAAATTATGAAGAAAAATGAGAAAATAATTTTTGCAAGTTTTGGATAGCAGCTACATTAAAGATAGAAACATTTGGAGGGAACTTGGGGTACATCATAAATGCTAATCATATTCTCTTTCTTGCCTTGACTAGGGTAAAAATAGATATTAGTTTCATAGTTGTCTGTTTAAACTATATACATAAGTTTTGGTTACATTTTGATAGGTGCAATGTTAAAAAATGTAAAATTTTAAAAACTAAATATATAAAGACAAAAGTTTTTAAAATACTATGTTAATTAACAATCTAATTGCAAATGAACAAAGCAATCTAATTGCAAATGAGAATGGGAAAAAAGATTGACTTTTTTTTCCTTTGCTTTACTCAACTTTCTTTGTTTTGCTTGATATTTTGTATATAGGTGTTTATACTCTTTTTTCAAAGAACGAACTGTTCTAAAACAAATGTCAAGTTGATCTGTTTTTATAGGTGTTTCTTAAATTTTATTATACATGTGAATCACCTGGGAATCTTGTTAAAATGCAGATTCTGACTCAGTAAAGCTGGAGTGAGGCCTGCGATTCTAACAGGCTATCATGGAATGCACAGGGTGTTAGATTAGTCTAAGTACTACTCTTTGAGGAGTGGAGCTCCGAACTACAGATTGGTTGGTAATGGCTTAATTAAAACCCAACTGGTAATCTGTAAATGGGGTGACCGTAGATTTTCATTCAGTTGGGACACAGTTGGAAGTGAAATACAATTGTTATTAATAATTGTGCTTGGACACAAGGTATAAACCAGAATTTCCTGGCAAACTTGGGGTATCTGTTCTCCCTAGCTGTGAGTTATAGTGACTTTTTTAAACACATTTTTAAATGTAGGACCAGACATTCTGGGAAACTGACCACCGTAAATCCTGAGTAACACACCTAACATTGCCCCCAAAAAGAAACAACCCGAAATGCATACCAAGCCTTATAAGAAAAAAGCCTGTGAGGTAGCAAATAAAGGTTTATATTTTGCAAAATGCACAGCAGGGAAAAAGTTATGCCCAGGTTGAAGTGGGTGTAAGTCTCCCATCTGCTGCTAGCTAGACAGTCTGGACCCCAGATTCTTCTTGCTCCTGAAATACTTGTAAGGCATGGTCTTACTACATTTCAATGACATAATCTTTACTTTTGGTATGAGATACTGCTTTGTTTGATCTCTTTTGCATTTTTAATTTTTTGAACTTAAAATAATGTTGCTCTTTTCTATCTACTGTTTCTTTGTTCTGATTTTAAAATTACTTACAAATCTACTTTTCAAAGCAAAACAATCGTCTTTTTTTTATAATTTTGATTTTTATTTTAGATTTGGAGGTACATGTGCAGATTTGTTACATGAATATGTTGTGTGGGACTGAGGTTTGGGATACAAATGATCCCATCACCCAGGTAGTGAGCATAATATCCAATAGTTAGCTTTTCAACCTTTGACCCCTCTAGTACTTCCTAGTGTTTATTGTTGCCATCTTTATGTAATGAGTACCCAATGTTTAGCTCCCACTTATAAGTGAGAACATGTGGTATTTGGTTTTCTGTTCTTGCATTAATTTGCTGAGGAAAATGGGATCCAACTGCACCCATGTTGCTGCAATGAGCAGCATCTGATTCCCTTTTATGGCTGCATAGTATTCCATGGTGTATTATGTACCACATTTTATTTATTGAATCCACTGTTGATGGGAACCTAGGTTAATTCCATGTCTACGCTATTTTGAATAGTGCTGCAATGAACATACGTGTGCATGTGTCGTTTGGTAGAACAATTTCTTTTCTTTTGGATCTATACCTAGTAATGACATTGCTAGGTTGAATGGTAGTTTAAATTTCTTTGAGATATCTCCAAATTGCTTTCCACAGTAGCTAAACTAATTTAAATACACACCAGTAATATATAAGTGTTCCCTTTTCTCCACAGCCTCACCAACATTTGTTCTTTTTTGGCTTTTTAATAATAGCCATTCCAATTGGTATAATTGGTGTGAGATACTATCTCATTTTTTAAAATACGAATTTATCTGATGATTAGTGATGTTGACCATTTCTTCATATATTTGTTGGCCACATGTATGTCTTCTTTTGGGAAGTATCTATTTATATCCTTTGCCCATTTCTAATGAGGATATTTGTGTTTTGGTTGTTCAATTGTTTAAGTTCCTTATAGAGTCTAGATATTAGACATTTGTTAGGTGCATAGTTTTGCAAATATTTTCTCCAAATCTGTAGGTTGCATGCTTCCTCTGTTGATAACGTCTTTCACTGTGCAGAAGTGCTTTCATTTAGTTAGGTCTCATTGGTCAATTTTTGTTTTTGTTACAATTGCTTTTGAGGATTTAGTCATAAGTTCTTTCTCAAGGTTGGTATCCAAAATGGTGTTTCCTAGGTTTTCTTCTAGGATTCTTATAGTTTGAAATCTTACGTTTAATTATTTATTCCACCTTGAATTAATTTTTGCATATGGTGAAGGGCATGGGTCCAGTTTCATTTTTCTGCACATGGCTAACCAGCTATCCCAGCACCATTTTATTGAATAGAAGTTCCTTTCTCCATTGCATATTTTTGTCAACTTTGTTGAAGATTAGATGGCTGTAGAGGTGCAGCTTTATTTCTGCGTTCTCTATTCTGTTCCACTGGTCTATGTGTCTATTGTTTTATCAGTATCATACTGTTTTGACTACTGTAACCTTATGGTGTAGTTTGTATTCATGTAATATTGTGCCTCCAACTTTGTTTTTTTGCTTAGGACTCCTTTGGCTATTGAGCTCTTTTTTGGTTCTATATGAATTTTAGAATGATTGTTTTTTCTAATTCTGTGAAAAATGTTATTGGTACTTTGATAGGAATAGCATTGAATCTGCAGATTACTTTGGGCAGTAAGGCCATTTTAACAACAGTAATTCTTCCAGTCCATAAGCATGGAAGGTTTTCCATTTGTTTTGTCTCTGATTTCTTTCAACAGTATTTCATAATTCTTCTTGTAGAAATCTTTCACTTCCTTGATTAGCTGTATTCCTAGGTTTATTTTCATGTGACTATTGTGAATGAGATTGCATTCTTGAATTGGCTCTTGGCTTGAACATTACTGGTGTAGAGAAATGCTATTGATTTTTGTACACTGATTTTGTATCCTGAAACTTTACCGAAGTCATTCATCAGCTTTAGGAGTCTTTGGGTGGAGTCTTCAGGCTTTTCTAGGTATAGAATCATATCATTAGTGACGAGAGATAGTTTGATCCTTCATTTCCTATTTGAATGCCTTTTCTTTCTTTCTCTGGCCTGATTGCTCTGGCTGGGACTTCCAATTGTCTTTGTTTAAAAAATCTCAGTATCTTTAGATTCCATAATAAATTCCTTTGTTTTCGTAAGTAACTCATATTGTATTTTTGAAATGATTTTCATTCGAGGTTTTTTGTTTTAGTATGTGGGAACAATTGGTGTTGATATTATCAATTACTTGAATAATTTATTCATAAGATATCTTTGTTGAAAATGTAAATATTTAAAACAGTGACCCAAACCTCTAAGAGAAAAACACAAACTGTGACAAAAAAAAACAGAAAAGAAAGAACACTTAAATAAAATAATACAAGTAATATGCATGTAATCTGAAATTATACCAATGAAAACTAATGCATAATTTTCAATATATAGAGAATCCATTTATACATTTCAGAAAACTGACATTAGAAAATAAAAGGGGTTAGAATATGCCAGCCAGAATTAAAGTGAAAAAGCTAAAGATTCCTTTTGTCTCTTGAATCACAAGCTCTTATCTGCAAAATGTCACACTGAAAACTTCTGCCAGTATTAAATAGGATCTTGGTGAGCCTCATTGAATATCTCTATTCACACTCAAACAAAATGTTTTTAAGTAATAGAGATGAATATTATGGTTTTAAATCACAAAAAGTTAAAAATAATGAATCATATTCAGTACTGAAAACACCTTAAACTTGAAGTATGATTCTTTTCATTATGACATATGGTTTTCAGAAAAATAGCAGAAACTGACATTCTAGAAAAACAAAATGAGTGATTCACACCCCAGCAAAATCTAATATCACTTCCAGGATATTAAATACTTCATGTGCCAAGTTAGTCATAGATTCTGGCCTTACTTCAAGAGGTACTATTGATATTCTTAGTTGTTTTGCTTTTTGTTTTTTGTGTGTGTGCATTTTTTTAAAATTCTAATGAATCCATAAAAATTTATCCACATATGAAGAATTCATAATGAAACAAACTTATTGCAGCTGATTCATGATTCTTCATGGAATTGACATAAAGACTTGGCTTTAGAGATCTTCCAGAACTCCCAACTAAAACAAAAATAAATTACTTCTAAATTATCTATATTATTTGTCTTCATAGTTGTATGATAATTGCAGGATCTCGGGGCAGTCTCCTTGCAAATGCGTCTAGTCACGTTCTTGGATATCTTTATTTATTAAATAATCTATTATACTCAATTTAACACACATCTCTCAAGTATGTGTACCTGGCTCTGTGATAATTGTGAAGGATTAACAAGACAACAAAATATAGCTGACTCTTCAACATGAGTCTGAACTGTGTGGATACACTTATGGTCAGATTTTGTTCAATAAAAGTTACACCTAGTGTGCCTGTCTCTCCTGCCTCTTCTTCTACCTCTTCCACCTCTTCTTCCTCTGTCACCCCTGAGACAGCAAGACCAACCCCTCCCCTTTCTCCTCCTCCTCCTCAGCCTACTTAATGTGAAGAGGATAAGAATAAAGACATTTTGTGATAATCCTTTTCCACTTAATGAATAGTACATATATTTCCTCTTTCTTATGATTTTCTTAACAACTTTCTTTTCTCTAGCCTACTTCACTGTGAGAATACAGTTATACTACATACAATACACTAAGTAAATATATGTTAATTGATGGTTTATATTATTGATCAGACTTCCAGTCAACAGTAGTCAATGAGTTAAGCCTGGGGGGAGTCAAAAGTTATACACAAATTTTCAACGGTGTGGGGTGTCAGTGCCCCTGACTCCTGAGTTGTTCAAGGTTCAACACTATGGTCTCAAGTAGCTCACACTCAGGTTGACAGACAGTCAAGTCCACATTACAACAGAATTTGGCAAGTGCCCTAAAATCAGAAGAAATGGGATTCTAGGAGAGAAGGAAAAGAAAGTTCAATTTCTGCTACATGTAGCTAAAATCACCTTCCCCCAAACGTACATACTTTAGATAAGTCATACCTTTCAGTCCAGAGGAAATAAGCATCTCTTCCATGCAAGGGGTTCTTAAATTTTGTTATTACTGTTATTTGTTTGCTTTCTTGCTTGCTTTTATCTTTTGGCCTAAAAGATAACACATCAATGTCACCAACTTCTACTAAATATCATCAACTGTTTCTCAACTTAAAAGATACCTGCATCTTATTTATTCTCTTTTGAACATACATTTTGTTTCAAGATCCTCCTTTACTGGGTATATACACAAAGGATTATAAATCATGCTGCTATAAAGACACATGCATGCGTATGTTTATTGCGGCACTATTCACAATAGCAAAGACTTGGAATCAACCCAAATGTCCATCAATGATAGACTGGATTAAGAAAATGTGGCACATATGCACCATGGAATACTATGCAGTCATAAAAAAGGATGAGTTCTTGTCCTTTGTAGGGACATGGATGAAGCTGGAAACCATCATTCTGAGTAAACTATCACAAGGACGGAAAACCAAATACCACTCATCGGTGGGAATTGAACAATGAGAACACTTGGACACAGGGTGGGGAACATCACACAATGGAGCCTGTCATGGGGTTGTGGGAGGGGGGAGGTATAGCATTAGGAGATATACTTAATGTAAATGACGAGTTAACGGGTGCAGCACATCAACATGGCACATGTATACATATGTAACAAACCTGCATTTTGTGCACATGTACCCTAGAACTTAAAGTATAATTTTAAAAAAATACAAAAAAAAACCCAGAAAATAAAATAAAGTACTTTAAATTTTTTGGAAAAAAAGATCCTCCTTAAAACATGATTAACAAAAGTAAACACAATACTACGTTAAAATATGAATAATATGCTATAAACACAGTTATAGATAATACTTTTTTCTGTAGTTACAGTTGTAATGCTATACTCAACCAATTTTTTTCTTTGCAATTATTTTTTAAGTGTAGTAAGACCATGTAAGTCCAGTGAATTTTTGTTTGTTTGCTTGCTTTAAAAAATAATTATTTATTTCTATTAGATTATGGCATATTTTAATCTGTTCAAATATTTTACAACTAAATTCTGACACCAAACATTAACTCTCCTATCAGATTTAGAGATTTCATTAAGGTTACTTCTATTTTCATTCAGGCAATAATAAAAATGCCGATTAATATAAAGTTAAGTACGGTGTCTTCTGGAATTCTGGGGTAGCATAAAATAAATGTCTCCAGAGAAATACTTACCAACTGTTTGCTGTTGAAGAACCCACTCCAATTTAAGGCAGTGAATACTAAAGGGGTCCCTGAGACTCAACTTGAACTTTTTAAGACTCTCATCTTTTTAATTCTCTTATAGGTATTTTCATCTCATCTTTAGTACAAACCTGTGAGACAGATCTATTATTAGGCTATTTCACCAAAAAGGAAAACGAGACCCGCGTAACTTGGCTAACTTGCATGGTCATGCAGTTGATTGACGGACTAAGAGACTCAAAGGCGATACATTGATTTTAATTCCCAGGAAACAATTATTCAGTCATTTATTATCCACTAGATTGTTCTATGACTATATGTCAGTGATGTTTTAAGAAATTTTAATATAGATTTTTCCAATCAACTTACACTACACAACCTGAATGGCTAAAACTTTAAAAATTGGAAAAACCAAACACTAGCAAGAACATGGGGTCAGGGAACTCTAATGCATGGTGTGTCGGAATGTAACACAGAATATTTTCCTTCACTTTGAAGAAGGGGCCTGGGATTTTACATTTGATATACAAAATCATGTATACCAAATATTTTCACTGTAACCAAGGAGTTTCCTGCCTAGGAATTTACTCAAGAAAATTGGAAAACAATGCACAAAAAAAAGTTTGTAATGAGAATATTCATGAAAGCTTTATTCTTTGTAATGAAAAACTGAAAATTGTCCAAGTGCCTACACAGAGAGCAATAAACTGTGGTGTATTCATACTGAACTATGACTCAGTAATAAAAAGGAAAGAGCTACTGATAAGCGAAAAACAAGGATGAATCTCACAAATATGCAGAGTGAAAGATGCTTTCCTAGAAGGTAATGTATAGTTTAAAAAAAATTGCATTCTCCTATTTTATTGAGAAAAAGGAAGTTATACTCTATACTATAGCTTGCTCTTAATAAATTCATACTGGCACCTAGCATGTGTTTTACTCTTTTCCAAGGACTACTCTGAAACAATCTAAGTAGCTGACATCAAGTTCTCACACATGTGTTTTACCTTTTTTTTGAAAACTGAATTATTTCCCTGGATCCTAGTCACCTATCTCATTCTTCACGGTTTTCAGCAATTGCCAAACAGGGTTCTAGACATTCTTTCCTTCTGTGCTCGGGTATTTGGCCTGGAGATCTCTGAGGTGGAGGTTCTGGCATTGAGATCTCTCTCGTTACTTCTTCAGCTACATTGGGTCTTAAACACCATCTTATCTTCCTTTAACAGTTTCAGTGAGACAAACTCCCTGCATGAACAGGACAAAAGCAAAACAGCAGTTAAGTTGTTCTGTTAACATTATACCATCTGTTGCAAGGAATGGAACTCTCTCTTCCTCGTTCCTCTTCCTGTTTTGAACCTAGTAAAAGTGTTCTTTTTATTGTTCCTAGCATATTTTCCAAGGCTCAGATTATTTTTTATTAGCCTTCTTGGCACTGTTACAGTTTCATGCAACTCTTAAATTTGTATTTATGTGTGAGCGCCTTCTCCTTTTTTTTCTTCTTTCTAAATGTATAATCATCAAAGAACCCCCAAAGTTACAGAGCTTTCTTTAGATAATATCAGATTTTCTTCTCTTGAGACTTTTTTTTTTAATACAGACTCTAACAATGCAATTCCTCACCATTGCTCTACATTTTTTTTTTTCCTGAAAAAGAAACAAAGACCAGCTATGATTGGAAACTTGAATGGGTATATGCAGTCAGAACTGGAGTGAACTATGATAAATAGAACACTTTCATAACTATACTTCCCACCACTACTCACCATTCAAACTAATGATGTGACATTTTCTCTCTTAAAATGATTACATAGTCTGTTAGTTTTGTGATTTCTTGGTGAATTATTTCTTTCTCTAACAATAACTAGGGAATTTTCCACATAACAAGACGGGAGTTAACTATGTGTTCCTATGAAAATAGTCTATGGAATGTTCTAAGAAAATAAATGCACACGATGTTAACATAATTTAAACAACAAAAATAGAATAATGATGTTAAATTCCTGTTTTGTGTACCTGAAGCTCATAATTGTTCTAAATACTGTGTACCAGGGTCATGGTATTATTTTCAATGACATGACATGTGTTGGATTATGTTCAGGATTAAATATTAACATTATAGAGATTGTGCAGAATTACATGAAACAGAAAGTTAAATAATGAACAAACAGGCAGTATAGGGCAAGGAGTGGTAAGACTCCTTTTTACTGATGCTCAACAGAGACTCAGGTAAAATCCGTGGGCAGGATTTAAACTTTTCAGTTAATGTGTGACATGGTTTGGGACATAACAATTTCATTAAAATTTAGAGGAACGAAGTCCCTCCTACCTCCTACCTCCACAGTGACATATCCAGTTGTATGTTTCTCAAATACACCACCACTTCCTCCATGTAGGTAATTGCAGTTGCTACCATAGCCTGCTAATTGGCATCCCAAGCATCAGCGTCTCCATGTTCTGTCTCTCCACAGTGCTTGAGAGAATAAATATGAACAGAATTCCCAAGTGGGCATTTTTTCACAACCTTTAAACAATTTCTTATCCTCTATCAACAATTACATTCCATGTAGCCTGCTCCGTAGACACTCCGAGCTTTTTCCTTTAACATAGTTAAACATACACATAGTTAAACATATACATAGTCAAACATTGCTATCATTTGACATTACAGGGGTAGTCTCGCAATAAGAAAAGACAAATCCATGTTGTTCTTAGAAAAGGGTGAAACACCTATCACAAATGCTTCTGAAATTTCCATTATTTTGAGCAGTACCATTATTGTCATCAATATAAAGGTACTGAGTTTTCTTTAGCATTTCTTCTCCCCTAGAGATGGACTGAGAACTTATAAGGAGAAACTTATATGTGTAGCCAAGCTCCTTTGGGTCTGATCACTCATGGGAGCTGGGGTGTACTGAAAAGAGTACACTCTCGGCCCTGCTCCTTTTAAGCCATTTGTAAAGACAGGTTGTCATATAGTGGTCCAGTTCTACCAATGATTTGGAGAATAGGTCTATATACTTTTCAGTTTCTATATTAGGAAATCTATTTGCCTGCAAATAAAAGAACTGCCTTAATTTGGCACTTATTCTGTAAGGAAAATGTAATTATATTTCCATATATCTTCTATTTTATTTATATTCATTAATTGGCTCAGAAATTAAATGAATAACATGGTTATTTAATGGATTCTCTTTCAATTCCCATTTCTCACTTGTTTTCCATAAATGTTGCAGATAGTGCAGATAGTATATATTCCCTCATATATTATTATACGTTCTTTACAGTTTTCCTGCAATTTTTGTCTTTCTAAATCTCTCTCTGTCTCTCTCTTTCTCTCTCTGTCTCCTTCCCTCCCTGCCTCCTCTCCCTCTCTCTCTCCCTCCCTCTCTCCTTTCTCTTTCCTTTTCTCATGATTATTTAACAGACAATTTGTACCGGATGCACCACCGTGGCAAAGTCTGACACTGTAAAATAATATATCTTGGTTCTTCCTGTGTGAAACTCACACTATTTTTGGATTTATAATTATGTAAAAGTCTGAAAGAAGTGAATACTATCTCTTTTTTATTTCTAAAATGTTTGTTTCTGCAAGTGTAAAAGAGGATTGATGCTACTTAACTTATCTCAAGTTAATATCAATTTTAAAAATGTGCAAAAATTGAGGTCAAAATAAAAGGTTGTATGCCTATAAAAAAATTGACAAACAGGTTGCTCCTTCAGCATTCAAAGCATCTCAAAACGAATAAATGGGATTTCCATTACGACCTGTGAAGGTTACATGAGAGTTCACTCCCACTATAAACATCAAAAACATGGACAAGATATATGTGAAAAGAAATATTTTCAAATGTTGGAAAACACACCATGCAGTGCTGTAAACTCTGAAGGAAGAAACACAAGAAAAATGAGTTCTGCAAGTTCAGTTTTTAGGTTTCAATATAGGAAAGCAGAACTCAAACAAAGACTGGTTGCACTGAGTTGTAGGGACAACAATGGCAGTCCAGGTAGAATGTGGCAGCTAGAATTTGTGACAGTGCCACCCAAGAGGAGGGAGCCATTCCACAGTAAGATAGAGCTCTAGCTTTCTGCAGTTATTCATTCCAAAAATTCTTTGGTTGAATGCTGAGATGCACATATGTGGGATAAAATTTCACAGGATATAGGAAATAATCAATAAAAAGCAGAAAACTGGATAATTAATTAGAGCTCAAATAAGACTGAAGTAAGCTGAATTCCTACCAGCCAGAGTAGACAGACCACATTATGCAAGGAGCCCTGGCTAGAATGCTCAGAAAAGCATTGCTTTAATGGAAAATTCATAGACTGGGGGGAAAATATGCATATATCTGATAAAGAACATGTATCAAAAATATACAAAGAACTCCTGAAACTCAACAGTAAACAAGCAACACAATTAAAAAATAGACAAAGATCTGAACAGACACCTCACCAAAGAAGATACACTGGTGACAAATAAACATATTAAAAAGATACTCAGTATTATATATAATTAGGGAATTACAAATTAAAACAATGAGATACCAGTAAACACCTATTAAAATGGCTAAAAATCAAAACCCTGTGTGTTAGTTTGCTAGGGCTGCCATAACCAAGTATGGATGGCTCAAAAACCAGAAATCTATTTTCTCATACTTCTGAAGACTAGACGTCCGAGATAAGGTGTCAGCAGGGTTAGTTTCTTTTGAGGCTTCTCTGTTCGGCTTATAGATGTTTACCTTCTCCCTGTGCCTTCTCACAGTATTCCTTCTGTGTCTGTATTTGGATCTTCTCTCCTTATAAGGATACCTCATTGAATTAGAGCCCACTCTAATTACCTCATTTTGTTCTAACTACCTTTTTAAAGATCCTATCTCCAAAAACAGTCAGATTCTGATATACTGGTTGGTAGAACTTCAACACATGAATTTTAGGGGAGCACAATTCAGTCAACAGCACCCAGGCAACACCAAATGCTGGTAAAGATATGGGGCAACGGGAACTCTCACTCATTGCTGGTGGGAATGCAAAATGGTACAGCTGCTGTGGAAGACAGTTTGGCAGTTTATGACAAAACAAAACATATTTTTATGTGATCTAGCAATCATGCTTCTTGGTATTTATCAAAATGTGTTGGAAATTTATGTCCACATGAAAATCTGCACACGGATGTTTATAGCAACTTTATTCATAGTTACCAAACTTGGAAGCAACCAAGAAGTCCTTGGTGAATAGATGAATAAACTGTAGTACATCCAGACAGGGATGTACACAGCACTAAAGGAAATGAGCTATAAAGGCATGAAAAGATGTAGAGAAACCTTAAATGCATACTGCTAAGTGAAAGAAACCAATCTGAAAAGGCTACACACCATATCATTGCAACTATATGACATTTTGGAAAAGGCAAAACCATAGAGTAAAAAGATTAGTGATTGCCAGTGGTTGATGAGAGAGAAGGAAGAATGAATAGGGGAGCAGGGAAATTTTAGGAAAATGAAACTATTCTGCATGATAATATTGTCATGCATGAAAAACCCATAGAACTACATAACACAAAGAAATTGTGCCATAAACTGTGGAATTGAGTTAATGATAATGTTTCAGTATTGGTTCAACAATGGAAATGAATGTACTGCAGCAATGCAAGATTGCAATACTAGAAGAAATTGTGTGTATGTGTTAAGGGAAAAGGGGTAAATGGGGACTGTACTTTCTCTACAATTTTTCAGTAAACCTGAAAGTGCTTTAAAAAATAAAGTCTATTTTTAAAATACTAAAACAGTAAAATGAAAACAAACTGCTAATTTTGATATATGAACTTAGAAAAGTGGTAGGATACAATGGATTTTTTTTTTTAATTACTGCATTCCTATATACCAGCAATCAATATTTTGAAACTGAAGTTTTTTCATCAGTGTGACCCGGATGTGAGACATGGAGTCAAAGGATATCATTTTGGAGCTTTAAGATTTGATTGCCCTGTTGGATTTTGGACTTGCATGGGGTCTGTAGCCACACTGTTAAAATCATAACACAGGAATAAAGATCATAACACAGGAAAATTTTCATTAAAATCATAACACAGGAATAATTGTCAAACAGTATATTCAAGATCTGCACAGAAAAAAAAAAAATTTAAAATTTCACTTAGACAATGTATTAGTCTGTCTTCATGTTACTGATAAAGACATACCCAAGGCCACGTGTGGTGGCTCATGCCTATAATCCCAGCACTTTGGGAGGCCAAGGTGGGTCTATCTCCTGAAGTCAGGAGTTCAAGACCACCCTGACCAACACGGTGAAATCTCATCTTTACTAAAAATACAAAAATTAGTCAGGTGTGGTGGTGAGCACCTGTGATCCCAGCTACTTGGGAGGCAGAGGCAGAATTGCTTGAAGCTGGGAGGGGGAGACTGCAATGAGCTGAGATCAGGCCATTGCTCCCCAGCCCAGGCTACAAGAGTAAAGCTCTGTCTCAAAATAAATAAATAAAAATAAAAAATAAAGACATACCTGAGACTGGGATATTTATACAGGAAAAAGGGTTTAATGGACTTACAGTTCCACATGTCTGGGGAGGCCTCACAATAATGGTGGAAGGCAAGGAGGAGCAAAGGCACATCTTACATGGATGGCAGCAGACAAATAGAGAACTTGTGCAGGGAAACTCCCCCTTATAAAACCATTAGATCCCATGAGACTTATTCGCTATCATGAGAACAGCACTGGAAAGACCAACCTCCATGATTCAATTACCTCCCATCAGGTTCCTCCCACAGCACATGGGATTTCAAGATGAGATATAGGTGGAGACACAGCCAAACCATATCATTCTGCCCCAGCCCCTCCCAAATCTCGTGTCCTCACATTTCAAAACCAATCATGCCTTCCCAACAGTCCCTCAAATTCTTAACTCATTTCAGCATTAACTAAAAAGTCCCCAGTCCCAAGTTTCATCTGAGACAAGGCAAGTCCCTTCTGCTTATGAGCCTGTAAAATGAAAAGGAAGTTAGTTACTTCCCAGATACAATGGGGGTACTTGCATTGGGTAAATACAGACTTTCCAAATGGGTTGGGTAAATACAGACTTTCCAAATGGGAGAAATTGGCCCAAACAAAGCAGCTACAGGCCCCATGCAAGTCCAAAATCGAGCAGGACAGTTAAAGCTTAAAGCTCCAAAATGATAGCCTTTGACTCCATGTCTCACATCCAGGTAATGCTGATGCAAGAGGTGGGTTCCCATGGTCTTGAGCAGCTCCCACCCTGTGGCTTTGCAGGGCACAGCCTCCCTCCTGGCTGCTTTTATGGGCTGGCATTGAATGTCTGCGGCTTTTCCAGGTACATGGTGCAAACTGTCAGTGGATCTACCATTCTGGAATCTGGAGGATGGTGGCCTTCTTCTCACATCTCCTCTTGGTGGTACCCCAGTAGGGATTCTGTGTGGGGGCTTCCATCCCACATTTCCCTTCTACACTGCCCTAGCAGATGTTTTCCATGGAGGACCCCACCCCTATGGCAAACTTCTGCCTGGACATCAAGGCATTTCCATACATCCTCTGAAATCCAGGCAGGGGTTCCCAAACTTCAATTCTTGACTTCTGTGCACTCACAGGTTCAACACCATGTGGAAGCTGCCAAGGCTTGGGGCTTGCACCCTCTGAAGGAACAGCCTGATCTGTACCATGCCCTACTTTTAGTCATGGCTGGAGTAGTTGGGATGCAGGGCACTAAGTCCCTAAACTGCACACAGCAGAGGGACCCTGGGCCCAGCACATGAAACCATTTTTTCCTCCTAAACCTCCAGGCCTGTGATGGGAGGGCTGCTATAAAAGTCTCTGACATTCCCTGGAGATATTTTCCTCAATGTTTTTGTGATTAACGTTTGACTCCTCATTACATATGCAAATTTCTGCAGCCAGCTTGAATTTCTCCTCAGAAAATGGGATTTCTTTTTATATCGCATTGTCAGGCTGCACATTTTCCAAACTTTTATGCTCTGTTTTTCTTTTAAAACTGAATGCCTTTAACGACACTCAAGTCAACTCTTGAATGCTTTGCTGCTTAGAAATTTCTTCCACTAGATATCCTAAATCATCTCTCTCAAGTTCAATGTTCCACAAATCTTTAGGTCAGGGGGAAAATGCTTCCAGTTTATTTGCTAAAATGTAACAAGAGTCACTTTTGCTCCAATTCCCAACAAGTTTCTCATTTCTATCTGAGACCACCTCAACCTGAATGTTGTCTACAGCACTATCAAGATTTTGTGCAAAGCCATTCAACAAGTGTCTAGGAAGTTACAAACTTTTCCACATTTTCATGTCTTCTTCTGAGCCGTCCAAACTGTTCTAACCTCTGCCTGTTACCCAGTTCCAAAGTTGCTTCCACATTTTTGGGTATCTTTTCAGCAGTGCCCCATTGTACTGGTACCAATTTATTGTATTAGTCTGTTTTCATGCTGCGGATAAAGACATACCCCAGACTGGGTAATTTATATAGAGAAAGAGTTTAATAGATTACAGTTCCACACAGCTCGGGAGGCCTCACAATCATGGCAGAAGGCAAGGAGGAGCAAGTCATATCTTACATGGATGGAAGCAGACAAAGAGAAAGCTTGCACAGGGAAGCTCCCATTTTTAACATCATCAGATCTTGTAAGACTTATCCACTATCATGAGAACAGCCTGTGAAATACCTGCCCCCATGATTCAATTACCTCCCACCAGGTTCCTCACACAATATGTGGGAATTCAAGGTGAGATTTGGGTGGGGACATAGACTATATGAGACAAATAAAATATAAACTAAATGTATGCTATGTTCATTGGTAGAAGACTCAATACTATCACCATGTCAGTTTGTCCAGAGTAATCTGTGGATTTATGAAATTTAAATAAAAACTGCAGATACTTTTGAAGAAATTAACAATCTTGCTTTAAAACTTATGTAAAAAATGAGAATGACATAGAGTTGCCAAAATAAAATAAAAAGATAAAAACAAAAATTGAAGCATTAACTGTACTTCAGATGGAGTTTTGCTGTGTCGCCCAGTACAGTGGTGTGATCTCAGTTCACTGCATGTCTGCCTCCTGTGTTCAAGCGATTGTTGTGCCTCACCCTCCCAAGTATCTGGGACTACAGGCATGTGCCACCACACCTAGAAGATTTTTGTGTTTTGCCGTGCATGGTAGCTCATGCCTGTAATCCCCGCACTTTGTGAGGCTGAGGCGGGTGGATCACAAGGTCAGCAGATCGAGACCATCCTGGCTAACATGGTGAAACCCTGTCCCTACTAAAAATACAGAACATTAGCTGGGCAGGTGGTGTGTGCCTGTGATCCCAGCTACTAGGGAGACTGAGGCAGAAGAATGGCATGAACCCAGGAGGTGGAGCTTGTAGTGAGCAGAGATTGTGCCACTGCACTCCAGCCTGGAGCGAGACTCTGTCCCCCACCAAAAAAAAAAAATTGTATTTTTAGTAGAGATGGGGTTTTACCTTGTTGGCCAGGCTGATCTTGAACTCCTGACCTCCTGACCTCAAGTGATCCACCCACCTTGGCCTCCCTAAGTGCTGGGATTACAGAAACGAGCCACCACGCCTGGCCAGTTTACTGTACCTTTAAGACTAATTATGAAACTACATTAAGCAACATGATGTGGTATTGGCATACAGATTAACTTTAGGTAAATAGAATAAAACAGAGTTTAGAAAGAGATTTTTTACTTACATAGTCAACTGATTTTCACTAAGTTGTCCAGGTAATTAAATGAAGACAGAATAGTCTTTCACAGATTCTGTGGGAAAATTCTTGCATGTGAAAAAATAAATACTGTCACTTATTTCACAACATAAACATAAATCTGCGCTAAAACAATCATAGATCTACAACTAAAAATTAAAACTATGAATTAGTTTGAGGCTCCTACCTACTCCATGGAGTGGGAGGCCTGGGTCTGCAGCTGCGGTTTGGGCAGCTGCAGCTGCTCCTGGGGAGCTTCTACCCCAACACGATAGGGGTGGGGCTCCCACTGGCTCCATGGAGTATGCAGTCCCAACTGTGCCTCCCTGCTGCAGCCAGCATGATGGCCGTGATGATCTCTCTGGAGAAGCCACTGCTGTCTTAAGGATAGTTGCAGCAGATTGACCACAAATGGACATAAGGGAGCTTTTCGGGGTGATGGAAATATTCGATGATTTATTTGTGGTTATTTTTGTTGCTCTTTGAGGAATCTCCAAGCTGCTTTCCATAGGGGCTGAACTAATTTACATTTCTACCAATAGTGTATAAGTGTTTCCATTTCTCTGAATCCTCACCAACATGTTATTTTATGACTTTTTAATAGTCATTCTGACTGGTGTGAGATGGTATCTCATTGTGGCTTTAGTCTGCATTTCTCCAACAATTAGTGGTGTTGAGCATTTTTCTTTTCATATGTTTGTTGGCCACATGTATGTCTTCTTTTGAGAAGTCTGTTCATGTCCTTTGTCCACTTTTCAATAGGGTCATTTGTTTTTTTCTTGTTGATGTGTTTAAGTTGCTTATAGTTTCTGGATATTAGTCTTCTGTTGGATGCATAGTTTGCAAATATTTCTTCCATTTTGTAGGCTGTTTACAATTTTGATAGTTTATTATGGCTGTGCAAAATTTCTATAGTTTAATTAGGTACCCATTGTAAATTTTTGTTTTCATTGCTTTTGCTTTTGAGGTCTTAGTCATACATTCTTTGCCTAGGCAAGGTCCAGAAGAATGTTTCCTAGGTTTACTTCTAGGATTTTTATAGTTTGAGGTCTTATATTTAAGTCTTTAATCCATCTTGAGTTACTTTTTGTGTATGTGAGAGATAGGGGTCCAGTCTCGTTCTGCTTATTGCTAGCCAGTTTCCTCAGCATGAATGCAGATGTTTTAAGACTTAAAAAATAAGTTTGTATTTTGTAAAGCAAATTGATTTGTGTATAGATAGGCTCCATTACATCTATATGACTTTGTTCCTTCTTAGTAAAACATATTTCAATTTGCTGGAACACTGTGTCTTTATTGCAAAGTGATGTGTGGCAGATGAATAGACAGAAAAGATAGGGAATAAGAAATGGGGACTGCGACGATGGGAGCTGCAGGAAACATCACACAAATATAAATTCATCTTCCACTAGAGGAGAGATAGCTTTAAAGAATAAAAATTTCATTGTATATTCACCTCGTTTTAAGATGCATCCTTAAATGATATAAGTATCATTTAATCAGAATGGAAAGAAGATTCACCTTCTTTGTGGTAATTGTGTTGCTGGGACATTGGGTAGAAAATGGAGTCTATCCTGAGAAGTGGGTATTTTCTCCATCAACCACACTGAGAAGAGGAGGCAATGCTTAAGGAAAAGGTGATAATGAGACGTAAAGAAAGAAGATAGTTATCTCACTCTGGACCTTTTAAGAGTGACTTCCATATTCTAAGGTAGAAACAGGGTAGCAGGCATTCCTGTTCGTGGCAGACACTCCTGTTTCTAATAAGAATGAAAGCGCTAATCATCAACCTTATAACACAGATGTGGATTCGCTGTGTTATCTTTTTTTATTATCTCCCAACATTCACTACAACTATGTTAAATTACAATGTCGTCTCAACTATCACTGACCCAGTTCTCCCAGCTTTTACATTTCCCTTCTCTCCCGCAAGTCCTCTCTCACTTTTAATGTAATGTGATTTTGCCTTTATTATTTAAGATGATTCAATTCTGCTACAGGAAATAGGAAAAAGAGACAAATGATGATAAATTAGATGTGGAAACAAGTAGCTTGTGAGGTATAGACAGAATTCATGAAAATATTAAGTAAATCAGTAAACTATATTATGGGTTAGGAATAGGTAACGTAAGTAAAACAGGTATGCACCAGACGTAGAGACAGAAATATTAAATAACCACTTAATATTCATAATACACTGCATATACCTGAGACATATAATACTCCTGATACATAACAAATTCATGAGGCTTATGAAGGCACACAATATTTATGAGTTCTTAAATTGACCAACCATTTGTGACACCCTTCTGACCCTACCTGCAGTCTCCCAAGAGACATAAATAAAATCTACAACTGCTCATCAGGTTAAAAGATGACTATATCTTGGCTGGCCGTACTTCTGTGTCTCTCTGATAGAACATATCTCGGGACTCAGATAGTACGTCCTTTCTGTCTTCCTTGTACTCTATCCTAAGTGGATTATTTTACCTTTATTCTTTTCCCTTGACCCTCCACTGTGTTTTTAATTGAGTTACTAGTCTATGTTATTTGAAAATCTCTACTTGGTCAGTATGTCTTTCTATTCCTTGAACTCTGGGATGTATTTCCTGGGGGTATCATCAGAGGATGACAATGCAGAGAGGTAAATCTTCACACAAGAGCCAACTGCACACAACATTGGGCTCCCTAGAAATAGCAACTGAAATTTACAATGATATTTGTGAGTGCCTGTATTTATCCACAGAGTGAGAAAAATATAAAGAAGAACTTGCCAGAGACTTCCATCTGTCTGTACCCAGAGCCTGCCACATCCTTGCTCCGGTTGGATGGTGCTCATTGAGCATTCTTCTTTGGCTGGCACGTTGTCACCTTCCATACACCTGTGTGGACCCAAATATAACAAAATCTCCAATATACCACATGCAATTATTCAGCTTAGCTTTACCACTCAGTTTTACTTTGTCCTTAATCTTATTTTATTTCCCTGTTTGCAACATATAACTGCCTAAATGTTCTTCAACATAAATTGCTTTGTGAATACTTTTCTGTACTTCATTATCTGTCATGATCTTGCCTAGTGAAGCTAGGCTTCAGTGAGTAACTGCTGAAGTGTTACCATCACTATGTACAAGATCAAAAAAAAAAAAAAAAAAAAAATGCCAGCTGCGGGATAATGCAAAAGCCAAACTTACACAAATAAGCTTTTATTTTATTTTAGTTGAGTTGAGTTGAGTTTATTTATTTTTGAGATGGAGTCCCATTCTGTTGCCCAGGCTGGAGTGCAATGGCACGATCTCGGCCCACTGCAACCTCCACCTTCCAGGTTCAAGTGATTCTCCTGCCTCATCCTCCTGAGTAGCTGGGATTATAGGCATGTGCCACAATGCCTGCCCAACTAATTTTTGTATTTTTAGTAGAGATGAGGTTTCACCATGTTAGTCAGGCTGGTTTCAATCTCTTGACCTCCTGATCTGCCCAACTCGGCTTCCCAAAATGCTGGGATTACAGGAGAAGCTTTTATCAATTTACTTTGTTTACTCAGATGTGTCTCATTTGCCCCTACAGCAACTTGAACATTTCCAAGTGCTTTAGTGCTACTAAGTGACATTTGAAGCAATTGGTGGCTAAATTTCACAGCCATCTCTTAGACTAATTATTTTCTTTTTCCATTTACTTACAATTTTCAATATGATCATTTGTTTATCATTTATATAACCTCACCTTAGTTCCTATTTTATTTTTTCAAGGGCGTTTAAAATATTTACACATCTTTATCTAATTTATTTTCTATCTACTGGAAAGTGTCTGTAGCCCTGAATTCTTGAAATAGACATTTTTCAGAGCCAAGAACTTTCTGGATGATTTTTGGGTCTGCAGTTACTTAAATAATAAGTTGCTACTCATTTATATAGTTTTCCCAAATGTATTTATCTCCTTGTCAGACCAAATTAAAGAGAGTAAAACAGTAACTAAGCTAATAGATGAATAATTAACAATGATATTTCATGTCCAATGCCTGCTAACCTGTGATCATTCTAAGTAGTCGGCAGAAGGTTTGCCAGTTACAATGGTTTATTTTAAAAAGTGTCAGTTTTGTCATATTTGTTATATTTTGTGGCAAATAGGCAGTCAGAACACTGGTATTTGTGGATTATGGATGAATTCTACAAGTGATATCATCCATTTTCACATTTCTAGCCTATATCTATTCCTATATGTTATATATATATATATATACACACACACATATATATACTACTTTAATTAATCTTAATATTAACTAAAAATTAGCCTGTATTCTATTTGTTGTTGTTAGAGGAAGTGTTTCTTTCTTGTTTCCTCCAAAAAGTTCTAATTTGCATAGATTTCCAGGACAACATTGTTCTTTACTTACAAATGCCTGTATTTCTATTATTTCTGATATGCCTTCAAGGGTTTTAATTGATGAAATAAGTCTTTTTCTTAATGTCATTTACTATGTTGATTTTTTTTCAATATTTCTGCCATTTGTTAGAATTTTATTCTACTTATTCCCAGAAACAGTTTTACACTTCACAGGCTAAAATGATATACATGGATAGGCTCTATAATGCTTTGGAATGCTCTGGTTAGCTACATTTTTAGAAGTTTTGCTCACTAAAAAATGGCATGAGAATTTAAAATTTATATTCTTAGCTTTAAAAAGTAAGTCAAAATTCTTTCAGACACATGGTCCGTTTCTAATACTCAGGACAGATCAGGAGGGGGTGGTAGGCAGAAACTGGCAGAAGATTATTCATTGGTGTAGAACAGTTGATGAGATCCTGATTTACCCACAGAAGATGACAGACTGAAAGGTAGCTAATAACATCACTGGAGTTGGAAACTGAGACATGATTTAACTGATTGACACATCAGGGCTAGGAAAGAACCTACGTTTTAACTGGGGTTCTAACCAGGGTTCTCATCCTAAAACTTAAATAAATTAGATATAAGAGAAACCTCCTTTATTAAACAAAACCCGGAGATCCAACATTTCAGCATGGTAAGAAGAACCTGGAGGAGGATGAGGTCAGTTCACTAATCTGCTCTGATTCTGTTTCTCCTTGATCTTTTTCCCATTTGGTTCCCTCACTCGGATTAACACTGTTACCTTCACACTGAGTTATTCCATTTTCATGCTCTGGTACAGTACAGAAAGAAATGCTGTCTCATGGGTTTTCAAAGCGCAACGAAAATGGCTCTAATATTAACAAATAAGACTATAAAGAAAGAAAACAAATATATGGGCTCTTACTTGCCACATGTAGGTTTATTAATACCTCGCTATAATGAAGGCTATTCCAATGTGTACACGTTCTATCCATCTCTGTCTCCAGTGTCAGAGCTGGGATACAGCTTCACCATCACCTTGTCTGCATTTCCTGCTTTCCCATTCCCAGGCTGCGTTCATGTGAAAGTTGCCAACATACCTGCAGCAAAAAAGAATTTAATGCAACTGGTAATGCTAACCTTTCTTCTCACTATTAACCCAAATGTTTACATTGCATATTTTAGCCTTCCATAAATTTCACTGTGTATTTAAATGAGCATGTACGAATGTTTATCTCTTAATTGTGAATTTTCCCACTTAAAAATCACGAGGCTATGCAGAAAGATACAATTCCTTATTCTTTTCCCCTCTCTTTATTTTATATTCTTTAAGTCTGATTTAATCTGTAAGTTTGACTTAACTCCTGAAGTCTGATTCAGACATTGCCATACCCAGTCTTCCCATTATTTATGGCTCTTGCTGAGAACACTGTCTCTTTACATTTTGTTCATTTTCTTTCAGAGATTCTATGAGATTACTTTGAAAATATTTTTCTTGGAAGCATTTTTGAAGTTGTTTTTCTCTGTAGTTTTGAACGAATCATCTGATTTCTGCTCTTTATTTAAACATCATTTCAAAATTTAATCTCCTTCATAAGACTAAATAACATTCTGTGTGATAGCAGACATTTTCTGCACAAAATTACAAAAGGGAAACAAAGTATTGTTATAGTAACTTGGACTTTTAATCATGTTTATTTGTATGTTTGTGAACCTCCTATTTCAATGCAAACCACAGTCCAACATTCTGTGTAAACTTCTTATTCATTAGTTTAACATTTCATTATTTTAATGTTAATTAAATTATTCGACAATTTTTATTAAATGCCCACAGTGGGCCAGGCCCTTTTCACGCACTTGGCATTTGTTATACAACAGACAGAGGCCTTGTTTTTATTTTTGTGGCAGATGGTGAAGGAGAACAACAAATTTAAGATATACATTATATTATGCCAGAGTATATCTGTATATTAACGTTCTATGTAATAAGAGTCTATGTGGAAAATAAAATGGGCCGGTAAAGCAGGCCAGTAGACAAATCAAGTGCTAGGGTGGAATGGGCATATTAAAATATTAAATAACGTTACCACCATAGACCTCTCAAGGAGAAAACATTTGAGTCAAGATTTCAAGGAGCAAGAAAATTAGCCAGATGGATATCAAGGAGAAATCCTTCCAGCTATCCAGCTATAAAAAACAGGCCAAGCAAGTATTCTATTATTTCATAATAAATCACCACAAACAGTAAGTTAAAACAATACCCATTTCTCATCTCACACTTGGATAGCTCAGAGGTCTAGGAAGATGTGACTGGGTTCTCTGTTTAGAGTTTCACCAGGCCAAAAGCAAGGTTTTCAGCAGAGTAGGCTATCTGGAGGACCTGAGGAAGAATCTACTTCCCAGCTAATTCAGGTCATTGGTAAAATTCAGTTTCTCATGGTTACAGGTATAAGTCAACACCTTCCTGTCGGAGGCCAGCAGGGGACCACAATCAGCTCCCAGAAATCACTCTCAGTTCTTCCAGGCAGCCCATGCCATTCCAGTGGCAGAGAACATTCCCTGTGACAAACCCCTCTCATGCTTTAGATCTCCCTGGCTTCCTCTTCTGCTACCATCCAGAGAAGACTCTCTACCTTTAAAGAGCTCATGCAATAAGGTTAGATCCACTTATATAGTCTTCTTTTTAATTAATTCAAAGTCAACTGATGATTAGCCTCAATTACATTGCCAAGATCCATTTTTTCCAGGTAACGATACATATTCATGGATGTGATCTCTCATCATAATCAGTCCTGGGGTCAGGGTGAGATATTTTGGGGAGCCATTTTATAAGTCTGCCTACCACAGGCCCTAAGGCAATGATATTCCAGGAACATCGAGAAGACACAGGTAGCTGGAGAGGAGTGTACGAGGGGGTTCCGAGAGGTAATAAATGACCCTTATGCAGGGTCTGCAAGGTGTGGGAAGAGTTCATGGATGTAACGGAAGATACTCACATGCGGGGCTGTAGGTTATCTTAAGAACTTTGAATGTTACATGGAGTGAAATATGGAGCCACAACAGGATTTAGGATAGAGTTTTTAAATACTTTTCTTACTTGAGGACAAACCATTGCACCGAAGAACAAAGTATATATATTTTTCTTCTAAACGTTGCAGAATATTTTATAATAATAAGTAGCTTTTAATTTATTTTTATATTAGCATTAGAGATAAACATTTAAACATTTCTTTCCTGAAATGGAACCATCAGAGCATTTTTTTAAAAAATTATGTTCCAATGGAAGCAGATGATAATTTATAAAGCAAATCCATTTGACACATTTGGTACTCAAGAGAAATCTTTTCAGACTTCATGATCAAATTCTGTCAAATTTTCTAGTCATTTCCTTTATAATTTGTTTTTATAGTTGCTTTTTATTTGATTAAATGTTAGTAACAATTCTGATGAAAACTGCAATGATCATGACAGCATTGATGAGTGCTTACTAAATTCCTGTACTCGGCAGACATTTTTCTCAGTGCTTTACTTCTTTAATTCATCAGTCATCCCAAAAATCCCTAAAGGTAGCAACTGTAATTTTTTCCATTTTATACATGAGGATAGTGGGGCATGGAGAGCTTAAGAAATCTCTTCTGGAAATGTTAATTTGTTTCCCTATTGTAACTATTTTACTATATACATGTACCACATAACATCATGTTGTATACCTTAAATACACACAACAAAATTTTATTTTTAATATAATAATAATAATAAATCTATTCTGGGTCTCACAGCTACTGTGACACACTAAGTGCGATGAACATGCAACATCACATTTAAACCTTACAACTCTTCACACATACCATATGAGAAAGGTACTACGATCATTACTATTTTTCAACAGCACCAAAAACACACTAAGCTATATGGTTGTTAGGTAGCTTTTTCACACTCATATGGTTAAGTGGCAGAGTTTGACTTGAATTTATGCCCTCTGGCTCTAAGGCCTGGGATCAATACCCCCTGTTAACATTTCTTGTCTTGAGAACACAGAAGTCTGGGCTGAGCCCACCTTGAACTAAGGGGCGGGTCAGCAAACTTTTTATAAAAAGGACCAGAGGGTAAATATTTTAGGCTTTGCAGGTGACACAGTGTCTATCACAACTATACAACTCTACCATTGCAGCAAGACAGCAGCCATAGACAATGTATACACCAGCAAGTGTGTACATTGAAGCAGCTATGTTGAAATAAAACTGCTCACTAGTTCCCCCTTATCTTAGGGAGATATGATGTAATACCCCTGGTGGGTACCTAAAGCCGTGGAGTACAGAACCCAGTTGCAGTCAATCAGAATGCATTTCTGTTCATGTCTTCTGCCTGCAAATTTAATACCTTTTCCATCTTAACTAAGCACTTCTCATATGCTGTGGCTATCACTTCAGCAGTTTGAGGTGTGACAGCAAAACTAGTGTAACTGCCCAATGAGTTTATCTTGCCTGCTGCCCAGATAGAATTGATTTATCAAGACAGGAAAAGTGCAACAGAGAAAGAATTTAATGCAGGCAGAGCCAGCTAAATGGGACACCAGAGTTTTATTATTACTCACAACAGCCTCCCCCAAAATTTGGAGGCTAGGGGTCTTTAAAGATCATTTGGCAGGCAGTGGGCTAAGGAATGGGGATTGCTGATTGGTTGGATTGGTGATAAAATCATAGGGAATCAAAGCTGTCCTTTTGTGCTGAGTCAGTTCCTAGGGGGGACCACAAGAACAGATAAACCAGGTTACAGGGCTGGATAGCTCCAGTTGATCCATCAGAATGCAGGGTCTGAAAAGTACCTCAAACACCAATCTTAAGTTTTATAATAATGATATTATCTATAGGAGCAACTGGGGAGGTTAGTAATTTTGTGGCCTCTGGCTGCATGACTCCAGAGCTACAATTTCTAATCTTGTGGCTCATTTGTTGGTTTTACAAAGTCTGTCTCTAAGCAAAGAAGGGGTTTCCTTTGGGGAAGGGCTGTTATCATCTTTTTTTCAAAGTTAAACTGCAAACTAAATTCCTCCCAAAGTTTGTTCACCCTACACCCAGGAATGAATAAAGGCAGCTTGGAGGTTAGAAGACAGACAGAGTTGGTTAGATCAGATCTCTCTCACTGTCAGAATTTTTTCAGTTATAATTTTTGCAAAGGCAGTTTCATTAGCACAAATTTCTGTTGCCTTCCTCACAATTTAATAGATAGAAGATTCATTCTTACTATAGATCTTAGCAACCTCAGCATACAAACTTTTTTCTTTCCTTATGAAGTCAAGAACTTTCACCTTTTCACTTAAAGAAAGCCCTTTATGGCTTCTCTTTGGCATATCTGAACTGTCAGCATCACTACTTGTATGGTTAATATTCAGTATCAACTTGACTGAATTAAAGGATGCTGAGACGGCTAGTAAAGTATTGTTTCTGGGGATGTCTGGGAGGGTCTGCTGGAAGAGACTAACATTTGAGTCAGTGGACTAGGAGAGGAAGACTCGCCCTCAGTGTGGGTGGGCACCATCCACTTGGTTGCCAGAGCAACTACAACAAAGCAGGGGGAAGAAGATGGGAGAAGTTTACTTGCTGAGTCTTCTGGCTCTCTTTCTTCTTCCAGTGCTGGATGCTTGCTCCTGCTCCTCCTTGATGTCCTTGGACATCAGACTCCTTTGCACTCTGGGACTTGCACCAGTGACTTCCTGGGGACTTTTGAGTCTTCAGCCACAGAATGAAGGCTGTACCATCAGCTTCCCTTGTTTTGAGGCTTTCAGATGTGGACTGAGCCACTACCAGCTTCTCTTTTACCCTAGCTTGCAGATGACCTATCGTGGGATTTCGCCTTGTAATCACGTGGGTCAATTCTCGCTAATAAACTTCCTTCTATATATACATATATCCTACTGGTTCTGTCCCTCTGGAGAACCCTGACTAATACATTAGTCTTGTGCTTTGGGGCTATTATGAAGTAAATTAAGGATTCCCTGAACACAAGCACTACAATACTGTGACAGTAGATCTAATAACTGAGAGGGCTCCTAAATGACTAAGGAGCGGGTGGATAGATAGTGTAGACCCTCCGAACAGAGGGAAGATTCAAGTCCCCAGCAGGATGGGATCTGAGGGCACAAGATTCAGTCATACTACTCAGAATGCTATGCAATTGAAAACATATGACTCTTTTATTTCTGGAATTTCCCATTGAATATTTCCAACCCAGGTTGATTGCAGGTAACTGAAACCATGGAAAGCAAACAGAAAAAGGGGGAATAACTATATTTACAAAGTAGGCAGTGGGCCAGAATTTACCCTTGGGCAGCTATTTGCTCACTTCTGCTTTACAGCACAGATAATTAACAAATTACCACTGCGTGCAAACAGTATGAAATAATATTTTTAATACAATGTTGAGCAAAAGGCCAGTTGCAAAGGAGCAAATGCTGTTCAAATTTATTTATATAAAATTCAGTAACAGGCAAACCTGACCTATGGCTATAAATGTAGGAATAGTGGTTCCCTTTGTGCAGAGGTAGTGATTAAGAAGGGCCAAAAACGAGACATCTGAGATGCTCTTAATATTCTAGTTCTTCACATGAACATAAAAAGGGGAACAGCAGACACTGGGACCTCCTTGAGGGTTCAGGTTAGGAGGAGGGAGAAGATCAGAAAACATAAGTATGGGATGCTATGCTTAGTACCTGGGAGGTGAAATAATCTGTACAACAAACCCCTGTGACGTGACACAAATTTATCTATATAACAAACCTGCACATGTACTCCTGAACCTAAAACAAAAGTTAAAAAATATATTCTAGTTCTTGGCACGGGTGATGTTTATATGATTTCACTGCGTGAAAAATTAATCAGTTGGCTTAGATTGTGTGCACTCTTTAAATGCATATTTCTTTTTTTTTTTTTTTTTTCCTGAGATGGAGTTTTGCTCTGTTGCCCAGGCTAGAGTGCAGTGGCGCAATCTTGGCTCACTGCAAACTCCACTTCCCAGGTTCCTGCCATTCTCCTGCCTCAGCCTCCAGAGTGCCTGGGACTACAGGCGCCTGCCACCACGCCCAGCTAATTTTTTGTATTTTTAGTAGAGACAGGGTTTCACCGTGTTAGCCAGGATGGTCTCGATCTCCTGACCTTGTGATCTGCCTAACTCCGCCTCCCAAAGTGCTGGAATTACAGGCATGAGCCACGGCACCTGGCCTGTATATTTCAATATAAAGTGAAAACACAATTTTAAAAAGCTGAAAAACTGAAAAACTATAATAAACCTGCTCAATTATCCAGTATAGTATATTGGATAATATACACTAAAATGAGAATGTAGAAAATGCTGAGGGCAAGGGTGGTGGAAGAAAACTGAGGAAGCACAAGATTCTCGTAATAAAAATAACAGCTAATACATACAAGCATTTAATAGTTTCTAGGAGTTGTGCTAATTGTTTTACAAATGTTATCTGAGCAACTCTAGACTACAGCCCTAAAAGATAATATCAACAATGTTTCCACAGTTGAGGAAGCTGAGGCACAAAAAAGCTGAATACCTTTGAAATAATCATGAAGCTGATAGTAGAGGAAAAGAATACCAACCTGAGTCAAGTGAAATAATAAGTGAAAAGAAGAGAAGAAGACACTGAGCATGACTGGAGACTTGTGGAAAGTGAACACTAGACTCCACTTAGGAAAATGCAAGTCGTTTTAGACAATTGGAATGACAAAGAAACTCCTAGGCAATTGTGGATGAGAAACTGTAAGCAGCGGTGAATCCATATGGGTCTGCAGCAGCCTTAATTCTTGCCTCCTCAGAAGGAAGAGTTCAACTGAGAGGCATTAAGGCAAGAGGGAGGGAGGGAGGGAGGGAAAGACAGAGGGAGAGAGGGAGGGAGAGAAGGAGAGAGGGAGGGAGGGAGAGAGGGAGACAGAGACAGAGACAGAGACTGGGACAAGTTTTAGAGCAGAAATGGAAAGTTACTCAAAGTTTTAGAGCAGGAATGAAAGGAAGGAAACTACACTTGGAAGAGGGTCAAACAGACAACTTGAGAGATTCAAGTGCATGGTGTGACCTTTGGCTTGCGGTTGTATACATTGCCATGCTTCTGGGGTTGCATTACTTCTTCCTTTGATGAGGGCTGCCCACATGCACAGTGGCCTGCCAGCTCTTGGGAGGGTCTGCATGCACCAGGTGTTTACTGAAGTTGTGCACATGCTCACTTGAAGTGCTTTTCCCTTACCTATCCAGTGTTTCTAGAGGAAGGTCATATTCCAGTTACATTCCATTTTGCCTCTTAGGGCACATGGGTGAGCCACTCACCCAGCTCCTGAGATCTTACTGGGAAGATGTTGATCAGTGTGTATCTGTTGGGAGACTGCCTTTCCCTGGCATAGGCTGCAACCAATTATTATTTTAGAGAGACATTTTTACAACCACCTAACCATCATCTGATGGTGGCCTGACATTCCAGGTGGGGGTGGGGGGTTTTCTGCTCTGCTCATGTCTGACTAGATATCAACTCTAACAACACCATGTATTTGTGGTAGGCAATTTATATTTGATAGTCAATTTCTTTTTGTACAGCAAACAACATAGCAAACCCCACACTATTATTGGACCATGAAGAAGAAGAAATTATCCAGAAACCCCATATCATTGAGCAAATTATTCAAGAATATCACATTGATCTTATTCTGAGAGTTTGTCATCTGAACAAGTTCCTAATTGTCTCATATCTCTCTTTATCCAGTCACTAGTAAGAATACAACTTCACAATCTAAACACCTTCACTACTGTCCTCATACTACTATTAAGAGACACACATGACTTAATCTCATTTAATCACCATACCTATACATGTATGCAGTTCCATATTTGAAAACAGCAGACTTTTTAGTCCTCCCTACCTGAATTTTTCTTCGAGATATTTGTTCCTAATTTTTATCAGATCAGAAAGAACCACCCAGCCTGCACTACCTAAAGAGGCTTTCCTCACAAGTCACTTACTAACTTGCCATGGTTTAAATCTCAATTGTTGCATATGTCACTCTCTGTACTTACCTGTTTTCTTATTTCTTTATTATCTGAAACTCTGACTGTAATATGAGCTTAATGAGGCCAGACAGTTGTCCTATTTAGCCCTGTATTGTACTTTTCAAATTATCACGCAGTTATCTGGGTTCAAGAATTCAAATATTTCTTGAACACATGTGTGAATGAATGAAGATCCTAAATAGTCAATCCATAGGTTTGTAGTCTTTCTAGGTATATAGACACTTTTGAGATTTTTCAATTTTATCAATTACTTGCCATCCTGAAGATTTGAGTAATAAAAGATTTTTTTAGGGATTATAAAGTCTTTAGCAATTAATAAAGACAAATACTCACAGGTGGTGTTTAGTCATTGTTCTCACTGGCAGTTGGAACCTTGGAAGAGAAAAGAATATGTGGGAATAAAAATATTGGGCATGAAAATGGAATTTTAAATATGTGCATTTCAAATTATGACTCAAGGTCCCAGACTGATACATCTTATTCCTTGCCAATAAGCTATGTCACTTGTATGGGAAAAGTATTGTTCCAAAGATATACAGCTTGATAATGAGGGATTTAAACAGAATTTGTAGACAGATGGAAAAAAAATACTTCTGGCTAAACATATGAGTCTAGTCTCTATGCAAATAGTAAGTTTAACATGGCAAGAAAAATGGAAGAGGTGGTCAGAGATTCACAGAAGGAAACAATATAAACTGATACTGAGTACAGATAGGCAATTTAAATTTCAGATACATACTTAGAAGAAGACAATAGATAATTAATAAACTGGAGGGTTCATCACAGCACTGCTCACATTGTCCTCCAGGAATCAACACATTTAGATGAAGTTAGGCTGAGTGTTAGAATGTGAAAAGGAGAAAGCATGCAGGACTTCAAAGAGACATTTTAGGAAAGGAAGATGAGGGAGAGAAGTGAGTTCCTGGTCAAAAAACATACAGGTATACAGGAAAATTCATGATCCTAACCCTGAAATCATCCTAGAGAGACCATAGGTGAAACAAAAGTGAAAGGGAAACTAAAAATAGCTTATCGGAAGGTCCTACTTCACCAGATGAAGGAAACGGTGTCATCAAAAGAACAGAAGAACTGCTAAAAAAAAAAAAATCTACATTAAATCTGTGGATTAGAAAATAGCATTGTATCCATGTTAATTTCTCCCTTTTGTACTACAGTTATGTAAGAGAATGTACTTATTCTGGGGAAAATGCACACGGAAATATGAGTGGTAAAGGGGCATCATGTCTGCAACTTACTCTGAAAAGGTTCAGGAAAACTCTATTTTTGCAGATACAAACATACATATGGATATATGTATTTTCATAGTACTGCCACATTCTTTGTTTCAAATTATGTCAACATTTAAGAAAACAGAGTACACAATTAAGAGATTTTTAAAACCTGTTCATATTTTAGAGCATGATGAGCATTATGATTGTGAACAATTTTTTTCACTTCTTTGAAACTCAGCTACAAAATGAATGTGATACTTATTTGTAGATTTATTGTGATGATGAAATGAAATTGTACTGTGTTTTGTAAATTATAAAGAATAGTGTTAACAACATTGCCATTATTATGAGCATGATGGAAATTTTAGTAGGCCTGGAGGCAAGATAGAGTAGCATTGGGGAATTTTCACTCCTAAGTTTCTGCTTGAAGTATTTTTCAGCTGAAAGCAATTTTGCCCTATGTGGTAATCACTTAGTCTGGCTAAGAATAGAATAAATGACTAGGAGAACCTAATTCTGAAGATAATGGGGGAAATTTATAAAACAAAGGTTAAAAAAACAATAAAACTTCTACGTTGGAAAGATGAACAACAAAGAATTTGGGAAATATGGGAAAGGAAAAGGATAGGTATCCTCAAACTCAGCTCAAAATTTCAAAATTAAGCCCAAATTTACAAAACAGTGTAGATTTTGCAACATAAAATAAGATTATTGGAAATGACATAAGCTTGGCAATGTGTGCACCACAGCCCTATCTGTACAATCTCAAGTTATCTAGATGAGGAAGAGTGATATAAAGAAAGAGTGATATAAAAGTCTGACATCAAGAAACGCATGTAAGTAACAGATCTCTCAGCACTTAATATAAGCCAGAAAATATGAGGTGCAGAACCCCAAAGACAAAGAAGGTGGATCTTGGCTCTCACAGAGCTTGCACTCTCATCATCATTTTATACATGCACAATAGTTTTTATATGCTTTTATTTTCAGATTTAATTGACAGCTTCAAAAATATTTATTTTTTCCATGTTTCACACTCAAATAATTTTAAATCACAAAAATGAGACAATATGTGCAAATTTAAAAAAGAATATAGGAGAAAAAAATGAAGACTTTGCTGAAACAATCTAACTGTATTACAAATATGGGACATAACCTCACTGAAGTGGGTGAGAAGAAAGGAGGTACTGATCTAAGCAACTTTAGACTGATGATATACAAAAAGATAAAAAGAAATTGACACAAACACTATAGTTGTTAAAGTTGTTTCTCACAGGGATAAGGGTTAACTTCTGAAACCACTGTATACACATATGAGATTGACAAACAAGTAAGTGGATGGTGGACAGCTTTTCATCCTGTAGCAGGAGGTTAGAGATAAGCAAGAGGGACAGGTTAGAATAGACCATGCTGTACTGGATTAGAGTTTGAGATATCAATATTAACTCTTGTTTAATTTATGATAGATACTGATGGTCAGATACAGAATATAGACATGTAGACATAAGTGTGTTCTATTTATATACATTTCCCAGCTCTATCTGTTGAAATGGTCTGGAAGTGATAACACCACAATAGCAATGAGCGTATCCATGCCTAGAACTTGGTTTCCAGTACTGCTCTTCAATAAAAAGAACCAGGATTTCTTGGAGAAATGGAAGATTTCAGTAGGACTGGGATAACAAATGTACAAAATAAACCTAGAGCATTTTGTAGTTTCTCAAAGTAGGGAAGTACTAAAAAAATAAAATGAAAGGGTATGTCAAAGGGACACAGGGACCAAGTGAAATACCTCCCAATGGCCAAAGCTGAAAAAAAGTGAGAAACAAAATAAGTAAAGTATTGCATTATATGCCAGAGCATAAAATAAATATCTATCAGTCCATACTGATATAAATAATTGATTTAACTTTTAAAATGAGGTATAATAGACAAGTGTTTCATAGGAGAATTCCACATAATTATGTAGATAATTCCCCCCACCAAGATGGGAGGGTGTAAATTTGGGCTACATGTAGTGACTTTCTTCCAAAGAATACAGGATGGAAAAGGGGGAGGATTGGGTGAGTAACTGCTTTTAAGTGTAGAAACCTGGAAAGTGTTACTTCAGCTAGATGATGAAGGTTAAACTCATCAGTGATAAACCATGTTGAGAGCATGTACCTTTGACATGATGTCTTCAGAATGGCATTTCACTTTCTGTGGCCTTCTCCCAGAAAAATAATAAATAAATAACTCCAGTCTATCCATAAGAAGAAAGCATCAGACAAACCCATCCTGAGGAAAATTCTAGAAAGTACTCAACCAGTACTCCTTAAATCTAAAAGTCTTCAGAAGCAAGGATTGTCTGAGAAACTGTCATAGCCCAGAGAAACCTCAAGGATGCATAATGATTAAATGTAATGAAGTAGCTTGGACGAGATGCTAGAGCAGAAAAACAACATTAAGGAAAACTAATGAAATCTTATTAAAGTTTTGGAGGTTAGTTAATAATAATGTATCAGTATTGGTTCATTAATGGTAACAAATGCACCATAACATTAAGATATTAACAACTGGAGAAACAGCATGCAGAGTATACAGGAACTCTGTATTATCTTTGCAATTTTTCTGTAAACCTAAAACTATTACAAAATAAACATTTATTTAAATACATAAAAAATCACACAGGCATAACTACCATTATTTTTAAAGTAGCTTCTCAGATTCCACAGGATAGCTGTCTATTTTTAGGACTTAAAGCTTAATAAACCTAACATGCATGGAACAAACAAAAAACAACAGCAATTTTTTGTGGTTAATGGCATAATGATTCAGTTCCATTAACCATAATGTTTGTACACAATTAGGTCTTTGTGGGTGCATGCACTTGTTCATTTTAGTGTGGTACAAAATTGGGAATGTAAGATTCTCCATGGTGTTTCTTAGACATAAGAAAGTGTTGGTTGGACTGGATCATTCCTAAGCTTGGTTGCATCCCAGTGATTCTCTGATATTGATCCTGAGAGCTTTGAAGTCATCTTGTGATTTTATATGTTCTGTCCTCTCGCTAAGGAATCCTTATCTATTGGGTAGCTGAGATTCCAGAACTTAAAATGGAAACAAACATTCTATGTTTAATAAATAGGAAAATGGGTGATAGATACAATACGTAATTATACCAAACAGTGAGTGTTTTAGTCCTGGTTTTACCACTTATGAACTACATATACACTGGTGGGGGTGGGGGGAAAGCCTTTCTGAAACAAAAATAATCAATTCTATTGAGCTGTGGCATACCCCATGAACTCTTAAATCTCTTTGATATATGACATTATCATTACGTTAGCAAGGATATTCTGTACCATCACGTTTTCAGAAATTGGAGTATTGATTCTGTAAGAGGAAAAGAGGCTTTAAATAAAGGAATATTTTAATTGGGATTATCCAGAACAAAATGCTAATAGAATACAGAGAGAAATTTCTCAAAATATTTTAAATTAATAAGGCTAATATCATACAGTAAGAGCACATAAAATGTCAGAAATAGAGAAGAAAGAAGGTTTATATGCAAATATTAATCTTACCACTTCAGATGGTGATGTTTTCTCAGACTCATAATAATTTATGCATTTTTTTCTTGTAAAATTATTCTTTCTGAGACTAATTACTTGACTAAGTTCTGTAAATGACATATAAAAGTCCTGTGTTTCTAAAATAATCAAGACAGTTTCATACAGGAAGATTTAAACTTCATAATTTAAAAAATGTAACTGCCCTTAATGTTTCTACCTAAGCTAATTACCTCCAACAGAGATTAGAGCTGGCTTTCTCCTCTCAGGGGAAGTAGGTGATGATTATGCGTTAACTCTGGACAACTACACTAGTTTCTTCATTGCCCTTCCTACTTTTTGCTAATTATTTCCCAAAGCTATTTATTTGTTATTTTCCCATTAACATTTTCAGTTTCATGCTCCATGAGAAACTTTTCTATAATTAGTGCATAAATCAGACAGGATCACTCACCTGGTCCTTGTGCCTCTCTCCCTTTTTTAGTTATTAAATTTAAAAAGTGAAATGAAATTTCTTCTTTCTCAAAGCCAAGTTGAAGGCTCTATGAGCTTTACAAAACTGTAGCAGTTTGGGAAAAAGTATCCAACATATATTCCCATTCTACAAATTTGGGGAAAATATAGAAATCTTCCCTTAGTTCTCTACCAAAGAAAAATTTCACTGAACAGAATTAATCAGGCAAGAAAAGACTCTATTCAAGACAATTCCCACAGGGGTTAGGACTATTGCAGTAAAGAAGAGAGGTTAAACTCTAGCTAAAGCAAAGCAGGGAAATTTTTAGTTGCTGGGCTGAGCTACTGGAAAGTACTGGAGGACATTAGCAGTGAAGTTGGTCAATGTGTTTAGACCATCTGTGTATGCTAATTGGATTTATCTAAGGTAAGTTCTTACACTCCCCAGAGCTTGGGAGATAGGAGTGCTATTTTTTTCTTTTTTCTTCTTTTTAGTTTTACTGAGGTATGACGGACAAATTATATATATATTTATTTATTTATTTATTTAAGAAGTGCAATTTCACATTTTGATAAATGTATACATTGTGAAATGATTCCCATAGTCAAGCTAATTAACATACCCATCATCTCGCATAATTGCTTTTGTAGTGAGAACACTTGAGATCTGTTCTCTCAGCAAATTTCAAGACATTACATTATATTAATGACAATATATTATCATTAAGTGTAGCCACCATGCTGTATATTAAGTCTCCAGAACACATTCACTGTATAACTGAAAGGTTGTATGTTTTGACCAATATCTTCCTTTTTCACCATATCCAGCCCCTAGTAACCACCATTCTATTCTCTGTTACTAGGAGTTGGACTTCTTTTAAGATTCTACATATAAGTCTGATTATGCAGTATTTGTCTTTCTATGCCTGGCTTATTTCCCTTAACACAGTGTTCTCCAAGCTCATCCTTGTTGTTGCAAATGAAAAGATATCCTTTTTAAAAAAAGATGGAATAATATTCCATTGTGTGTGTGTGCGTATATATATATACGCACACACACATACATATCCAAATAGCCATATATCTATACACTGTTTTCACACATGGGATTTTATATATACATATATATCACATTATTTAATCCATTCACCTGTTAGGCTGTTCTTTATCTTGGCTATGTGAATGATAGTGCAACGCACATGGGAGTGCAACCATTTTTTGGTGATATGATTTTATTTCCCCTGGATATGTACCCAGAAATGGGATTGCTGAGTCAGATGGTAGTTCTATTTTTTTAATTTTTGAGGAACTTCCATACTGTTTTCCATAATGGAGCAGTGTATTCTTGATGTTACATTTCAAAGAGTTGGCTTCCACGTACTTGAGAAAGACATCTCTGGATTGTACAACTGGCAAGAGATGAGAAGAAGCTTAACATCTCAAAAAGGCAAAGAAATAATTGGATTTGCAATTGCAAGTTTCCCAAGGTAAAAGCTCTGAGAAAAGATAAATTAGGGGCCTAGAGTCAGAAAAAAAAAAATCTATCTAAAGTTTAGTCAACCTGAAGGGAATATCAATTCCTCTTTATTTCTATCCTCTCCTATATTTTGGTATGGGGAAAGATGAAAAAATCCCATAGAAAGTATATTTCTTACAAGTATAAAAAAAAATGGAGTCAGTTTTCATTTTCCTGAAGGTAGAGTACTTGATTATAGGAGTGATTTGGAGACAGGGTTTGAGCCATAGCCAGAGAATCCCCTGAACCACTTATTTTTAAAAAATGATTTGCAAATTACAAATTACACTTTAGACCTACTGAATCTGTAATTCGGAGGGAAGTGACTGTTACGTTATATTTTTAAAAAGCTGCTCTTGTGTTCTGAAGCATCATAATGATGACAGCAATTGCACTATCAATTTTGAACATCTTTCTATAAAAAAGTAAACAATTGAGAAGATGTTTGCTGTTATTTTTTCCAAAGTGAATGCAAAATGTAGTAGGAAAATCTATGAAATAAGAGTAAGGAGGTTTAAGCTTCATAGGGCTGGCATATCTTGCCTTTCTTTTCATAAATAGACATACACTTACAGATACATGGTAATATCTTTATTTTTCAGCAATTATAGTTAAGGAACTACTGTCACAGATGACCACATTTGTGAATGCTATTGATGTAAATGTAAGTGAATTAAAGTAGGCACAAAGAAGTATATACAGTACCATTTCATTAATAACATTTCACAAGCAAACAAAACTAATTTATGCTAGTTACCTTTGGGGATTGATAACTGAAAGTGGGCAGGGTAGAGGCTTTTGAGGTTCTTTGTAATTGTCTATATTTTTACCTTGGTGGTGATTACATAATGTGATTACATTGTAAAATTTCCCTGAGTTGCTATAAGCTTAATTATAAGCTTAATATATGTGTACTTTATATGAGTAAGTTATCAATGAATTAGTATACACACACACACACACACACACACACACACACACACACAGAGAGAGAAGCTTTAGAGGTTCTTTTCTCAGAGCTCTTTCAAGATCATGCTTGTGTAACTGTGAAGACAACAGATACTTATATGCTTCCAGCTGTAGCACCATTCGGTTCTGCCACAAAATTTGAATGGAGACTGCATTTTTTTTCTGGACAGTTCTGAACCAATGACTGAGCATGCTGGAGCTGCTATGGCCTGGTCATTTCTGCCCAATAGAGAGGTCCTATAATGAACAATCTTTATTCTGAAGCTCTCCTCTTGGCTACCCAAAACCTTGTCAAATCTGTGTTGCAGTCTGAAGGTCTCCCTGGAAAATTCCACTTCATGCCCGCTTTGTTTTCCCAGCTGTCACATTTGCATTGTGGTCTGAAGACTTTCCTTGATCAATCTGGCTTCCTCCTCTTTCCTCTTTCACAGGTATTTCCTTCAGCTGCCCTACCTACCCAATAAAAGTTTTGCATTCCCAACTGGTTCTCAATATTTGCTTCCCAAAGAACCCTAACTGATACAATATATATCCAGCGGAAGCTCACAGTGCAATAGTTCATTTTTCTAATTATTATCAATTATGTATTCATTCATCCAATCAGTTAATAAATATGTATTGAGCTATTACTACATTCTAGGCATTGCTATGTTTTCTAGAATACAGCAAGAAAGAAAAGGAAGAAAGCAAGGAAGAAAGGCAGGAGGGCAGGAAAGTAGGAAGGTAGGAAGGAAGAAAGGGAAGAAGGGGAAAAAAGAATAAAAGATGAAATCAAAGATTAGTAGGGATTTTGGGCCTGAATATCAGTGTGTTATTTACTAAAATAGAGAAGAATGAAATAGAAAAATTTGGTCACAAGAAAAAAAAAAACAAAATTTGTTTCTAAATTAGACATGTTGATTTTTAGGTAGCTATTGACCATTAGAGTAGAAGGCAGTCGAATATGCAGTATGAAGGCCAAATGAGAGAAATGAGATGGGTGCTGGAGCAGGAATTCTAAGTTATCATCAGCATGTATTATTTAAACATGTGACATTGACTTGTTAGATTTAAAAATCATCAGTCTCTAATTGTGTGTGTTTTAACCCATACCATAATAGTTTCTATAAGAAAAAGTTTGACATCATATTTATGGTTGGTTATGGTCTTTTTGTGAAATCATATTACCATGATTCTTTTGATACAAATGCAGGATTCTAACTTCCATATGTTAGTTCATAACCTTCAGACTCCAACTACCATTGAAGGACCTCTAATGTCATTAAAACAAATGTAGCAAAGCATTTCTTAGAGTTCCTATGGGTCATATATGCACTCAAAAGGTATGTTGGAGCCAGGTGTGTTGTAATGTGCCTGTAGTTCCAGCTACTTAGGAGGCTGGGGATGGAGAATGGCTGGAGCCCAGGAGTTCAAGACCAGCCTGAGTACTATTAAAATATTTCTGCCACTAAAGAAAAAAAGAACCACACTTGAATATTTTGTGATCTTTGCAATATTCTGTTTCTACTTTAGGTTCTCTTCCATTGCATGATTTTCTTTAGTCCTGAATAAAGCATATTATGTTCTGTGAAGTAATCTAGTTCTTACTGTGTCTGCTATCCTTGTAATGACATCTGCCATTGCTATCTGATATCACTGTGCCATGTGATTGGCAAGGCACTTCAAGAAGGGGGAAAAGAGAGCCATAATGTTTTTCTTTCTAAAGGCAAAGCCAAGCAAACTTCTGTATTAATGCAAAAAGTCTGTTTTTCAAATACTGCATAATTGATAGTTTTTTGCTCTGATCACGTGAATGGAATTCTGACAAAGTCTAATTTAAGAGGCAAGAATATTGCTTTTATAATTCTGAATGCAAAAACATAATATGCTTTCTGAAAAAAATCTTATTAGGAGATTAATAAATATTTATTCATTGAATTTTAATCTGAAACAAGAAATAAAATGACAATGGATAGAAAAATAGCACAGACTAATTAAAAATCAAATAATGTTATATACTGATTAATGTTTTATGTGTCAATTACTATGCTTTATGTAGTTTGCCTCATTTAGTCTTCCCAGTGACTAAAAGATAAGTATTATTATCCTCATTCACACATGAGATAACTGGAGATCATGATGGATATTATTCAGGATTCAGATCCATATTTTTTTACTCAAAGAGCCCCTCTTTCAATAATATGCACCATTTTACTAGAAAATTCAGATATTGGTGTTTAAATATAGAAATATATAGCAAAGTCTACATTATTCACAACATAATGAGCTAAAACATGCTATTCTAACTCAATGTGTTAGAAATAATAAGAAGGAATATTAACTTGAACGTTTACCTGACATCACACAGTAGGAGAAATCCACACCGCAGTGGAGAGTATCAGGAAATTAATAAAATAGGCAAACTAACCAAGATCCAAAGAGAAGACACAAATTGCCAATATTATATGTAGTAAGAGAAGTGACACTGCTCCAGAATCGATAGATAACTAAAGGAAGATAAGCAATATTATTAACAACTTAATGCGAATAAATTATATAGCATTTATAAAGTGGGAAAAATGCCTTGAAACACACAATCTATTAAAGTTCACCTAAAAAGAAAAAGATAGCAAGAAAAGTTCTATATCTATTCAAGACATTGGATTTTAGCTAAAAACCTCCCCACAAAGAAAACTTCAGGCCCATATGGCTTCACTGATTAATTCTATCATATATTGCAGTGAAAAGAAATAGTAATTGTCTAATACTTCTCAAAACTCAATAAGAGACAATATCAACAGTTCGCTTTTGAAATGTACAAAGTATTTGAACAGAGCCCTCATTAACAGAAGATAAATGGATGACAATCGGATAAAATCATGTTCAACCTCATAGTCCTTAGGGAAATGCAAAATACAATTAGATGTCATTACAACCAATATAATGGCAGACCACACCAAGGCTTGGAGAGAATGAGAAACAACTAGAACTTGTATAATTGTTGGTGAGAATGAAAAACAGTATTCATAAAATTATGGTTTTAAAAGTTTGGCAGGACTAGGTGCAGTGGTTCAAGCCTATAATCCCAGCACTTTGGGAGGTCAAGGTGGGGCAGATCGCTTGAGCTCAGATCCAGACCAGCCTTGGTAACATGGCAAAACCGTATCTCTACCAAAACTTCAGAAATTAGTTGGGCATTGTGGTGCACACCTGTACTTCCAGCTACTCAGGAGGCTGAGAAGATGGCTTGAGCCTGGGAGTTGGAGGTTGCAGTGAGCCACGGTCAAGCCCCTGCACTCTAGTCTGGGCAACAGAGTTGGACCTTTTCTCCAAAAGAAAAGAATAAAAGTTTGGCACCTTTTTTCCACCTAGCGTATGATGATCATACCCATAGGTAATTTACCCAAGAGAAATGAAAACGTACACCCATATAAACATATTACCTGAATGTTTATAGCAGATTAATTTGTAATAGCCAAAAACTACAGATAATCCAAATGTCCATCAACAGGTGAATTGAAAAGGTAATTATGATACATTCATAGAATGGAATCTTATTTAGCCTTAAAAATAAATGAACTCTTGATACATGCAGCAAGGACAAATCCCAAAAAAATGTACTGAAGGAAAGAGCAAGATTAAAATGTGAACATATGGTATAACATTTATATACAACTCTAGAAAATGTAAATTAATCTAGAGTGACACAAAGCAGTTCAATGGTTGTCTACAGCTGAGGGTAGGGGGTACCTGAGGGGAATTACACAAGGGCAGGAGACAATTTTAAGGGGGAGAAGGTTATGTTCATTTTCTTGATTCTGGTGATGGTTGCTGACTTAGCAACATGTCAAAACTTGTCCAATTGTATATTTTAAATATGTACAGTTTATGGTATATACATTATATCTGGATAAGATCATTTATATAAAATTCATTTGAAGGAAAACCAGATAGTGTTTAAGAAAAATTAGAAAAGACTGGCCGGGCGCGGTGGCTCAAGCCTGTAATCCCAGCACTTTGGGAGGCCGAGACGGGCGGATCACGAGGTCAGGAAATCGAGACCATCCTGGCTAACACGGTGAAACCCCGTCTCTACTAAAAAATACAAAAAACTAGCCGGGAGACGTGGCGGACGCCTGTAGTCCCAGCTAGTCGGGAGGCTGAGGCAGGAGAATGGCGTGAACCCGGGAGGCGGAGCTTGCAGTGAGCTGAGATCCGGCCACTGCACTCCAGCCCGGGCGACAGAGCGAGACTCCGTCTCAAAAAAAAAAAAAAAGAAAAAGAAAAATTAGAAAAGACTATAACTTGAAACAATGGCTACCTATAGAAAGATGAACGATAAAAAGTAAAAATAATATCTGTCCTTCCATATATTAATGAAAAGACTAACATAAGTTTTGTTTCTAGAAACTTAAATGAAGAAAATAATAAAACTCTTGGAGAAGTTTTAATTTTGGAAGGGGAAGGACTAGAGTCTACTATAATGAGATAGTTTACCTTTACACCATATATGTCAAAATGCACTATATATACATACTATATACTACAACATTTATCATATAAGTGATACTCTATACATGCTGTATTACTCTGACTCCTTTTCATGTTTAAAAAATGGTTTTCACTTAACATCTGGCTGGCTTTAATTGGTTCCAGGAGTGCTGAAAATGCACATAGAATAGCACCTGCTGTGTTCCTTTGGAAACTAGTATATAATAATACCTAACACAGTGCGTAAACGTTACTTTATTCTCATGGATTCAACATAGAACTTGGCATGTAGCAAATGTAAGTTTTTCTTTTTGTAACTTTGTGAAAAAAATTTTTTGAATACTTACAATCTACATATAGTTGGTTGAACCCACTGATATGGAACTGATGTATACAGAAGGCCAAGTACAGTTGAGAAAGAAATGAAAGATTGCTCTAGAAGTCTATGAATGACATACACATCAGTGAGTAGGACCAGAAGACAAATAAAGAGCAAACATACATGCACCTAGTGGATAAAAAGTAGATTGTGTTTTGTTTGCACTGTGCCCTCATACTCTGGCAAGTCCTATGTAAGATTTGTGCTTGGTGAACTAAAAATAAACTGCATGAACTTCCCACTGCTGCTGTAACAAAATTACCACAAACTCAGTGGCTTCAAATAACACGTTTATTTTCTTACGTTTTTGGAGATCAGAAGTACAAAGCATCACAATCAAGCTGGTGACAAAACTGTGTTCCTGCTGCAGGTGCTAGAGAAGAATCCATTTATTTCACGTGTTTTCCAGCTTCCAGAGTAAGCCCCCATTTCTAGGCTCATGCCTACATCACTCAGCATCCTCTTCTGTCATCACATCACCTGCTCCCTCTTGTAAGAACTCTGCTGATTACGTTGGGCCTATCTGGATGATCCAGGATAATCTCCCTATTGCTGGAGCCTTAATTTAATCACATCTGTACAGTTTCCTTTGCCACACAGGGTAACATGTTCTGGGGATTAGGGCTTGAATCTCTTTTTTGTTTTAGACAAAGTCTTGCTCTGTCACCCAGGCTGGAGTGCGGTGGCACGACCTCAGCTCACTGCAGCATCACCTCCTGGGTTCAAGTGATTCTCCTGCCTCAGCATCCCAGGTGGCTGGGATTATAGGTGTGCCTCACCATGCCCAGCTAATTTTTGTACTTTTAGTAGAGATGGGGTTTCACTGTGTTGGTCAGGCTGGTCTCAAACTCCTGACCCCAAAGGATCTGCCTGCCTCAGCCTCCCAAAGTGGTGGGATTACAGCCATGAGCCACTGAGCCTGGCAGGGCTTAAATATATTTGGGGAGGTCATTAATTTGCCTACTACAGGAGCCATCTGTTTCTCAATTATAACACTGTATTTCTCCCACTTGTTTCTCACTAAGGAGAATACATGACTTCATGTGAAGAAGATAAGTACATTTTGTATTAAATCATAAAATAAAGGACTACTTTTTATTTCACCTTCAGAATGATGAAATGTCTTAAGCAACTAATCACAAGTCCATTAGAATGGAGGTAGTGAATGGTGGTTGATTAAGCACTGCGCTTGAGGTCAGATGACATGAACTCAATTCCTACCTCTATGAGAGTTCCTTAACATTGTTCCTGGGAAACACTAAATAATCAATGAGTATTTGTCACATGAGATTGAAGGGCAGTATAAAAACCAGCCAGTTTGAGTTCTTAAAAAGGGTAAACACAGTAGGTAGAAAAAGAGATAATGCAAAGTCACAATTTATCTGTGGCTTTATTAAGACACTGTGTTTCCTAAATTGAGCTCTTCCCCAGTTTATATATTTTCCCAATTATTATTAACTATAATGAGATGTTAAGACATAAAATATGAAAATTAGCCTTGTTTTATTATTCAGCATCTGATGAACCATGCAAGTTACAGAAAATATTTTTAGAAGTAGTTTTCTGTGTGTATCAGATAACAGAATAAGATGTGGATCTTAAAGCAAAGCGAGCTGATGTGGAAGGACAATTAAAAGAGATTAACCAATTTATATCATGGACATTTTTCAAACAGAAACATATAAATAGGTTGTCCATATGCTCTTAGATTGGTGTTTGGAGAGAAAGATGAAGAAGTAGGTTGGGGATTACTACTCAGGGTAAACTAAATGTATACAATACAATGTAAGGAATCAAGACAGTGTCAGTATTGATCTACTATGATCATCATCGCCACCCTCCTTCCCTGACCTCATCCTGACCTGTTCTTGTAAACTACCGTTTTCAGAGATTATTATGGTAGCCTCTTGTAGCTGTTTTTGCCAGTGGCCCAATAGACATTTGAATTTGCATTCTTTTCAAATTATCTGTAAGTGCTTGTACAGGTAGACAGGTCAGCACTGCATTTTCATCGTCACTGAGGTCAGCTAAAGGTAGGTTTCCTGATAAGGCTACTGTAGTAGCTCACATATATTATATTTACAATAGTTCCTTAAGAATATTGTACAAAGCCTCGGGTTTTCTTCTTTAATATTGAAAAATGCAAATTGTCACATTATCAGTGTCTGTTCCCTCTACATTTTGCAGTACCTCAGGCAAGGTCCATGTCCTTGGGTGTATTTTTTTTTTGGTAGGGGGTGGGGGTGTAGGTAGGCTCTCTCATTTTTTCCCAGGTCTGTGTATGTGTGTGTGTGTGTGCACATATTCGGGTGTATGGGTGCATGCCAGTCAGTTGAGGGTGGACTGGGAAGGATTCCAGGGTTTTACAATATAAAGTCCCTTAATATCTTCAAGTAGTGTCTGATTTCAGCAATCTTGACAGAATCCTCAGCCATGCTCATGTCTACCTGCACTACCAGAGCACAGAGGTAAGTCTAAAAATGAGTTTCCAGGAACAGAGCAAGTCTCAATTCTCTGGAACAAATATTCAAGCTTGTATCTATTATATTGAGCAAGTATACATGCATTTATTCTAAATATATTCTAACTGTCAGCTGCCTAATACATCAATGGTTAAGATTTTATCATGCTTAAAATGAAAAAGTAAACATAGGTCATACAACTGACTATTTCTATTTAAATTTTGAATTTATTCATTAATTCTGTTCAGGTGAGAGGTCAAGCCTGGAAGGGGGATACTTGTTAGTGCAAGAGAGAGTCAGAAAGCAGGAGGGATAAAGGCAAATACTTTTATCTTCCTCTCTTCCTGCCCTTTGATATTTAAATTTCCTCTTAGTATGTCCCATTGGACAAACCCAGCTGCAAGTCAGAGGGCAAAGGAGTCTGGGTATTGTAAACCATAGAGGGCAGCCTTCCAGAAAGCCTGAGGAGGACAGGCAAGGATGGATAAGGATCAATACGATATGGATAAGGATCAACTAGGAAATAAGGAAAAGCTCCTTGTCTTCCCTTTCCCTCAGGTTCCTCCCTAAAAGCAACTACTTGAAACTCTTTAGCTTATTCTTTAGATATTTACTTTCACATCTCTACTAAGCTCACTTACATTACTAATTCCTGGTTTTTTAATACTAGACATTTTCTACTGATGTCCCAATTTCAACCCTTAATCTAATATCATACCAACACACACCAAATACATTTTTTTTTACCTGCTCAATACTTTATATGGTAAGTTTGGATATATCAGTTTTCTGTGTTTGTATTACCAAAATTACACATATGCTATGCACAACTAAACATATTTTGCACCATGACTAGTTTTCCTTTCTTGCACAAATCTTTTGGCTATTGTTCCCTAGGTCTATTAGTATCCATGTTGCTTTTTTTTTTTTTTTTTCATTTGTTCAGTATACTAAATATTACTTGTTACTTCCAACATTGGCTTTCCAATAATTACCTAAATTTCTTTTAAGCCATGCAAATACAGTAGGTATTGCATCAATGTCTTCTTTTTGGAATCACCCCTCCCAGAGATTCTGACATATTCCAGTTTTGTCTCATTGATTGGCTTCCCTGGGATATCCCTTCACCTTATCCATAATGTTTGTTTGTATCCCCTGTTTGGTGTAGCTTATATTTCTCTTTTTATTATGTTGATGCAAATGTTATTGCAGTTTTGCCATTACTTTCAACGGCAAAAAAAGCAATTACTTTTGTACCAACCTAATAATTTACTTCCTTATCATGGCAGAATATGGAAGCAATGCATAAAAAGTTAAATTTCTGAGGCTATATATATATATATATATATATATAATCTTTCTATCATCATTCTTGCCTAATATTAGCTTAGTATAGTACTCAAGGTTGGAAATGTTTTTAACCTCGGATTTTTGAAACTATGTCTCCACTGTCTTCAAGCTGTCAGTGCTTCTATTAAAAGCACCCAGTCGTCCGGGCACCTGTTTTTGTGTGACCTGTTTTTTCTCTGACTTATAGCTTCTTTTGTCCTCAATATTTGGAAGTTTTACAAACATACGCCTTGGCAGTTGTAAAAAATTAACCATTTGTATTTTTCCATATCATCTCACCCAAAGTAAGTGCTGGCTAAGTTATGCTAGAAGTTCTTGGGAAAGTACTTCAGTGACTGTCAGCCATTATCTTTCTATAGCTACACCTGAGGGAAGGTTCACATGTATCGTATTTCCATTAGTTAGCTTCAGACACTAAGAGCTACTATACAGGTAAGATTGGCTAAAAATATATGCAATGACTGACTATATACTCTTCATGTAATGTTTTTCTCAGCCCCCCAAATCATTGTCACTACACTGTATTTTTTAAAAACAGCTTCACTAGAAACATTTCTGAATGTTAAGAAGTGGGAAGTCTGTTAGTCATTGGGACTGATTTGCCCAAGTCCATGCAATTATAATAAGGTAGAGTTGAGACTCCACACATACATTAAAATTGTGTGATCCTTAACCATCTGGAGCATGGAGGTGATGGTAGCTACCGGTGACTTCTCAGGAGTTGTGAATTATTTGAATCTTTGGTGTCATAAATTTCTCATGTGTTTTAGTGTTTTTATTACATATTCTCAGCTTTTAACACCAGTTGATGTGGCTTTCACATATAATTATAATTGAAGCAAAATTATACATTTGGGGAAATGAAGGTATTTACCAGCACATTCTTTAGATATCAATATATGACCTTCAAAGTGAATTCATTTTGATGTTTTTCTCCTGAATGAGCTGTGTTTTTGCTCTAAGACTACCTCTCAAAGAAGCACCGAACTACCCGCATTGGGTTTCAGCTCCATAATTAATGATGTCTGTTTTTTGGTAACGAAGGAGAATAAGAAATGTTTATGCAATAGGTATCTAATGGCAGAGAGCAGATGATTACTTAACCCAAGGCTAAAAATGATCATTTTATTGTCTGCAGGTGTTTGAAGAGTGTCTCTGTGGTTGAGAATTCCTACTGAATATTGTCTTCTTATGATGCACGATGGACATAGCATTTGCTTTAAAGATTTGTCTTCTTCCCCTGAGATGGGAGTAGAGTGATCAGAAAGGGAATGCATAAAATGAAAATAAATCTGTTCTAAATTCACAAAAAACTCATTATATTCAGATTATTGAGAATGTTTATGAATGTGTGTGTGTTTGTGTGTGTACATATGTTTCTTTGTGAGAAAATACAGATGAGTCATCGACAGACTTTTGACCGGGTAGTTTAAAATGGAATGGTCTGATGCTTGTGTTAAAAACTATTGAATGTGCCTAGTTGCCTGAGCTGAAAATTCACTCTGTTCCAAATATCCTTTGGTCAAGCTTAGCATTCCCTAAAATAAACTCAACATATATTTACACCTTACTATTAAGAATAAACTATAATGGTTTTTTTTTTAATTAAATATTGTACTTAAATGAAAAAGAATACAGGAGGGGCAATGTGTGAGGACAATATATTTTTCTGAATTCAACACATACTAAGTAATAACATAAAATAGACATTTAAAATGATTTTCATATAGGAAACTCTTGTAATGACCACATAAAACCTCGAAGCCATTTTTAAAAGCAACAAAGAAGATGATCAAGTGGCTAATCTGATGTCAGACATTTCAAAGTTACTGTTAATCTTGAAGGAAGAAGAGATAAACGTAAAGGAACAGAGAACACTAACTTCATGTTTAGGTCTAGAAATATGATATTAATATTATTCTTATTGACTCAGCATCTTGGTAAAGATCTCAAAAGTCAGCAGCAATACAGCTGATTCAAGTAACCCCATATTCTAAAGCAAGTTGCTGGACTATGTGTACAGGTTATGTGTAAGACTGAGAAACAGGTCGCACTAGCATGACCCCATCATCTGCTCTCCCGGAGACCTTTGCTTCATGAGCTGAGTGTTCTGTCCCCCACTTCCTTGGTGAGGGGAAGAAGTGGATGCCTCTTCTTCACTGAGTCAAATGAAACATCTTCAGAAAGAACAACTTAGAGGGAGCTTAGCATTAGATTTCAGGTTTTAAATATTGTAAGAACAGGTATCTGCCTTCTACCTATTAGAATTTAAATGTGAGATGGCTTGGTTATAGCTAGCCCTACAGGCATCAGAGAAGGGAGAATTTTTTTGTACCTCAAGGCACAATGACCAAGAGGTTTGGTTTTCCCAGGGCTGAGGGAGTTTCCAGGAGATGGGACTTTCAGCTATGAAAATGAGTAAGTCTCGTGGGCAACAGGGCTACTAATTGATGAGCCTAATCTAAGACTTTAGAGGGTGCCAGAATATATGGAAATTTCCTGTGGCCAGACATGGATCTTATCCAAGAACCAAAATTAAGTAGTCTTGAGACAGCTTCATTCAAGAGGCCTACCTGGAAATGTGAAATGACCCAGAAGATGCAAACATTTAAAAAAAACAAGGGGGGTAAACCAGAGTTGTACGTGGCCAGTCAGATGCAGAATTTCCCAGGTTGAAAATAACAAAATTGACAGATACCCAGGAATCACCTCCTGAGAACCCACCAAAGCTCCAACAGGAGAAAGAGTGAGAGTTTTGTCACCTGATGGACAGAATGCAACATGCTAAATTATACATGCACCAGACAAGTAACAGCTTTTCTTTCCCTTATCACTTCTCCTTTCTTCCACTAGGACCCTGGAGGGGCTCCAAACAGCAGGTGGTGACATGCAGTGACAGAGGTGGTGCAAGAATTAGGAAGAAGCCAACTATAGCTCCCTTTCACCTACAGTTTGTAGTCACAAACCAGGAAGGAGGGGAAGTTTTACATTTATGTGATCATTAAACTACAATGGACATTGTACTACCTAAAAGTAACTGAGAATCATCAGGAAAATCTATGGATCCTATGATTTTTACCAAGACACAGGCAAGAACAACTTGAGAGAATGGGCTTGAAGGGGCAGTATGAGAAAGAATAAAGTCACATTTAATAATTAGAGTCTCAAGTTACATGAAATAAATAGAGTGTATTTAACCTCATCAAGACCTTGAGGTACAGAAAGTCAAAAATCATAAATCTTGACTTGAAGAGTGTGAAGGGAAAGTACACTCAACTGTGTGGCAGGAGGTTTTCAAAATACAGAGAACACTTATGGCAGAGTTGGAGGATGTAGGCGAGTTTTAGGGTAACAAAACGGAACTGTGAGATGACACAGGGGAAGGGTTTTAATAAGGTAGGAAAGAATAAGAGAGCACGTACAGATGGATCCTCTGGAAGTCTTGGAAATACTGCGCTGCCTAAGGTAAATATCCAGGTGAACCCTGATGTGATCAACGCAGTTAGAATCCCAGGGAATGGTGGGTCATTCAGGACAGTCTTCTCTATTTAGCTGGAAGTTACAGGACCACTGGGCTCTTCCATCCTGCGCCTCTACCCTGTATGATGGTGACATGGGCCTGGGGATGCAAGGAGAGAGTGCTGGGATCCCACAAGAAAATCGGAGGTACAGGGACTAGATCTAGGGATCAGCTTATCAAGCGACCTCATCAGCTGTCCATATTCCAATGCACTTCTTAGTTTGGTTATGTGGACTCTGATGCCTAAGGAGAATCTGTCCTATTAAACCTACTTAATTCTACTTTGAATTAAGGAAAACTAAGGAAATTCTGAGGCAGAAGAATCAGCACTTGGAGTGAAGCTGCTTGAGTTCTCACCTGTAACTACATTAACTGTTGTGCTTTCTATCAGATGAGCATGTCATTGGTTCCAAATAAATTCACTGCATACAACAGCCCTGCAGGATGGTGCCTGATGGAGAGGGTAAGCACAGTCTGAAATGCAGCCTGTGATATGCTTTTCAAGCTACATGCTCATTATGTTGCAGTTGCCAGAAGCAATGGTTTTTTTCTCATTCACATTAAAGTGCTTTATGGGGTACTGAACAGGACTGGAAGCAGAAATTTAAGTCGCCTGACAAACAAGGGCAAGAACCCAAGCCTTATGGAAGATTTTCCATAAGGCCAAATGGAAGATTTTCTCTCCATCAATTCATACCCCTGTTGAATTGGAAGATTTTCTCTCCATCAATTCATACCCCTGTTGAATTGTATTCACTGGAAGTAATACACGCTTTGGAATTTTAGCTTAAATTTGGATTACTGTTTCTTAAAATGTCTTCAAAAACATTACAAAAAGATACGATATTAACAAAAAAGTAATTCGTATGCAAAAGGTTGCCTGTGATAGATAATTTAATTAAAGGTAGTAGACAACAGGAAGTCTTAGATTAGTTATAGAAAATGTCACAGCCAGGAGAGGTGGCTGTGATTGATTTCTGCACTGAGTACTATCAGTTAATGTGGCACAGCTATCTGTGTAAAGTTGCCGGGTGATTTTTAGTAGAAACTGTTTATAATCCTTCTGATGAAAGTAATTAGGGAAGAAATTTAGGAAGAAATAAAATCTAAATAGTACTTAAAAAGAAATACTCTTTCACATACCTCAGTATTTTATAGGATACCTCAAAAGGGCTGAAGTGTCTGAGAGGATGAACTTGGGTTAAAAAGATCAAACAGTTACTCTGCTACTGGGCAGCACCCAAAGACTGTGGATCTGGAATGAGAAGAAAGCTGTAATTAATTCTTCACTTCAACTAAACGTTTTTTGTTTTCTTTTTCAAAACTAATTTCTTGATATATTGTACCTTCCTCATTCATGTTTTATTTAATATTTTAGACCGATCACAAATAAAGTAAGTTCTAGTTTTCTTCAGGTTTTACCATCATAGATATTACATAGTGTGTTATACATCCTTTAAATATATTTTAAGATCACCAGCACTACAAAATGAGTTTAGACTCATAGCTACTTTAGGAAGATATGAGGGAAGGGTGTGTATGATTTCCCATTTTCCAGAAAAGAAATATATATATAACAGTTCCAAATATAATACAATTGCCAAACTACATGAAAGCAGCTATTAGTTAAAAAAATTAATAAAAGTGCAAAAAATTTAAAAAGACAGAATATAAGAAAAGTAACTTTAGGCTAGGCATGGTGGCGCACTCCTATAATCCTAGCACTTTGGATGGCCGAGGCGGGCAGATTATCTGAGGTCAGGAGTTCGAGACCAGACTGGCCAACGTGGTGAAACCCTGTCTCTACTAAAATACAAAAATTAGGTGGGTGTGGTGGTGCATGCCTGTAATCACAGCTACTCTGGAGGCTGAGACAGGGGAATCACTTGAACCTGGGAGGTGGAGGCTGCAGTGAGCTGAGATAGCGCTACTGCACTCCAGCCTGGGCAACAGAGTGAGACTCCGTCGAAAGGAAAGGGAAAGGAACAGGAAGGGGAAGGGGAAGGGAACGAAGTAACTTTAGTGCAGGAAGACACTGGATGAGAGGAAATAACCATTTACCCACCTTTTTTGTAGTGAATGAAGCTCAATATTAATGACATTGGGATTTGTATCATTTCCCTCCTCCTTAAATATTTTTGTCAAATTTTAACTAAGATTTGATCCCTGTGGTTAGTTGTTTATAAACTTTCTAAACATCTCTCTTAGGTATGAATGTCAGATTTTCTGCTAATTTTGACAATTTGGTGATTTATATATTTTTGAAAAATCATCCCACTGAAACTTTAAAATACATCAATAAATATTTTTATCAGTGATTACACCTTTTATTTTATATCCTTATTTCTTTCCCAATATCCTGGTGTCTAAAAATAGACCATCTCTATGCACATATTAAAATAAGTGTAATTTTGTTTTGTAATCTGTAATGTAACATTCAACCACAAACAACATTTGTTCATCTGTAATGCACCATTCAAAATATCCCTCAAATCCATATTCCCTGAAAAAAAGCATAAAGAATTCCATGGGAGTCTGCTGTGATAATGGAAGGGAAGCTCCTTGCTCATAACCCCAATACACATTAAACAGACTGAGAGAAAAATTTATTCTTTCTGCTCCCGGAATTCTAAAACTACCAGAATCACAGAACTAAAAGAATACTTTGACATATTCCTATATTCACCAACTTATTTCCCAGTTTATGCCAACTTACGAATGAGAGTTTTTCAATTCCTCAGGGGGGGCTATACTCGGATGTGACCCTCCATTACTCATATTACAAGAAAGACATTTATGCTTAAACAAAAAACTCTTTAATTGTGCTTTGAATCTGGTTTATATACTGCAACATGGATGGGAATATTTGTAGAAATGTCTACATTGCTTTAAAATACGCATAAAACTTCTTTTAAGTTTCAGGAAGCACTCTTGCTGGTTTAGTTCCAGGGAGCATTCTTGCTGGTTCCCATCTTTGAGGGGAATCTTGAAGATAATTAATTGGTGCAAAATATGAAAGTAAAGTGACTTTGTGAGAGAGTCTATGAAGCCAATTCAAAAAGGTGAGCACAAAAAAGACAAAAACAGAGCTGAACAGTTACTGTAAATTAAATGTGTGATGTGTGTTTCTTACATTTCTCTACTGCCTTTTATGCATGTACTAAAAACATAAAATACATACAAACTTTAGGTATATATACATAAGAAAAAACATTGCATGTTTGCCCCTTTTCAGAGTCTCTTCTTTATTGAAATGTGAAAGGAGGTTTCTGAAGAAAGTCCTAAAATATTGCAAAAGAATATTCTTTTGGCATAGAATGTGTCATCTCTGGACAATTCTAATCCCAACTTGATAATCATGAGTAACTCGTGAAAATATACAATATGTGGTTTGTATCTGTGCCCCACAGCCCAGTGTGTGAGCAGACTCCCTTAAGAAAAAATTTTCAAAGGCAACAGAAACACATTTTCCTTTATTATGAGATGTTTGTTTTGAGGACAATCAGAGTATATATTAACTTATTAGAGATAATGCTTATAATGTTTGTAGGATAGTAACAATGCCTTATGTATTTTAAGGGTTTCTAGATACTAGTTCCTTATGCCTGTTTCTCCTTCTGCCACATCCATCCATATGTCACAATCTCATAGTGAAATCATTTTTTCATTCTCACACTTCAAAATCAAATTTATTCTGTGTGATAATTTTATTTCCTTATCCTTACTATATTTATAGTTGTATAATATTAATATACTTATATTTCATTTATGAAACTTTAAAACATAAATGAGAGACTTCTGTATCTGAGTAGGATAGGGCAATTTGTGGCAGAACAATGTTGCTATAAAAAACCAGAAAAGTTCCTAAAAATTTGTTTTAAAAATATGTTTAAAGGTATCAGGGGGCTTCAGAAACAACAATAACTACAGGCACTAAAATTTTAGAGTAGATAGAACCTCTCATAGGTGCGGTGATCATCTGTGACTGCTTTTCTTCTGAAGTCACAAGTCCTGGGTAAGTGAGAACCTGGGCCTATGGGACAGGGCAACTTGTGGGGAGCGGGACGCCAGCAAAGTCCTTGGCAGCTAGAAGGAGCAGTAGGAAAATGAAGGAAGGAAGGATTGAGACTTGAGGGGCTTCAATGGTTGGTGTTCTTTTCAAGACATTTGTCTGTCCACATTTGAAGTAGTATGAAATGGAAAGCCAAGTAATTGACCTGAAAGCATGTGGTGAACATATCAGAATATTTCTTATAGAATTCCTGTGTTATAAACAAAGATGGACCAGTAAGAGGGGACAAATAACACAGAATGGATTGAACGTTGTTTAGGGAGAGCTAAGTTGACACTCTGTAGTCAAACTTCCTCCTGGGAGTACTTGGTAAAGATAAAAATCAAGGAAGAGTTAGCTGCTGAACTCTAGGGTCAAGAGTGAGGGGTACGTGGCCAGAGCCTTACTCAAACCACAGCCCAGTGTAGACACAGCTCAGCCCTGATGACATGAAGGTAATCAGCCTCCCCATGCCCCTCTATATCTGCCAAGTTGTGGAATGGGTGAATCATCTCTTCAGTGGAAGCTAAAAGTATAAAGTCTCTCTACAATTCTTACTCACTGTGTCAAGCAGTCAATAAACAATAATCAAGCATTCCAAGAAACAGGACCATCATATAACAGAAACCAGAAAAAACAGATGTAAAATAGATACAGAGTTGATCAAAATATTGAAGTTAGTAGATATTTAAAATTGGTATTTTATGATTGATTAACATGATTAAAATTTTAATACAATTATGGGGGCGATAGGACAAATTGATGAAAAAAATAGAGCCTTTCACCAGAGAAGCAAACTTGTAAGAAGAATCAATAGGAAGTTTTAGAAATATATAGTGCATTTCAAGTTAAGTCATACATGAGTTCAATAGATGATTAGAAATTAGGTATGAAAGAAGACAAAATTAGTAAACTGAAAAACAGATTAATAGAAAATGTCAAAATTGAAGTACGATGTGAGTAAAGGATGAAAAATGCTGAAAAACGCAGAAACGATGTATAGAATCCAGTCAAAAATTCTAACACACATGCAATGGGAGTACCACATGGAGAGGAGCAAGACAAGGGGACAAAAGCAATCAGTGGACAAATAATGGCTAGAAATTTTCTTAAATGGTTGAAATAAATCAACCATTTATTTGAAGAAGCTCTAGAAATCCCAAATCAAATAAATATAAAGATAGCCCACCAAGGTAAGTCATAGTTAAATTGATTTTTTAAAAAATGAGGTGGCCAGGTATGGTGGCTCACACCTGTAATCCCAGCACTTTGGGAGGCCGAGACGGGTGGATCACGAAGTCAGGAGATCGAGACCATCCTGGCTAACACGGTGAAACCCCATCTCTACTAAAAATACAAAGAAAATTAGCCGAGCGTAGTGGCGCGCACCTGCAGTCCCAGCTACTAGGGAGGCTGAGGCAGGAGAATGGCGTGAACCTGGAAGTGGAGCTTGCAGTGAGCCGAGATTGCGCCACTGCACTCCAACCTAGGCGACCCAGGGAGACTCCGTCTCAAATTAAAAAAAAAAAAAAAAAAGAGACTGAAATTATTTCAAACACCAAATATCAAAGACGGAAAGCAAATAATACTATGAAAGTGCTGAAGGAGAATAACTGCCAATCTATAATTCATTGTCTACCAAAAGTATGCTCCATACATGAAAGCAAAAATATATATCTCAACCAAATGTAAACTTATTGCCAGCATATAATTATGAAGACAATCTTGTAAGGGCTTTTTTCAGACTGAAGAAAAACGATTTTAGTCACAAACGGTACTGCAGAACGAATGAAGAGTACTGGAAAAGACAAATATGTTGGCAAATATAGATAAATATAAAATAATGTCTAAAAGTTAAAATATTTTGGAATTAATATGCATGACAAAAATAAGTCTGGAAGGGATAAATGAAGTTATTCTAACGTCTGAATATGAGTGGGGAAGTTGTAAAAGTAATTGTTTTAATTAGACTGTGTAACTCAAGAATACATGTTTTAATCTCATCAGTAACTTCTGAAAGTACAGTAAAAGAGTGTTTGTGTGTATGTGTGTGTATGGTGTGTGTATTCAGCAAGGTCATATAATAGCATTATGTAAGAGGTCTATATATCAGAGGTTAAACAGAAAGATTTTATTAATACAAAAGGTACAAAAGGAAAGGAAAGTGCCATAAAACATGCAGGTTAATTGAAACAAATTATAGAATGGTAGTTTTTAACCAAAATACATTTTTAAGTATAATAAATGTAAATGAACTGTCTCAATGAAAGGAGTAAGACTGTCTGATTACATATAGAGAAAAAAAATAAAAGGCTTACAAAATGGATCCAGAGCCAATTTTATGTCTTATTCTTTCTACGGCTCTCACTTCCATGAGCCCACCCCGATTTTTAACTCTGCTGAAGATGTTCTCAGTTCTCCACTACCTCAATGCAGTAATGCTGCTGTTCTCTATTACTGGAAATAGAAAAGATGGGGAGTGCTCTAATATTTTTTGTAAGCAGGAACTTGCAATTCTTACCTCTCACAGTCACTGCCTTTTGGGAGTAATCTTTCCTGCAGTTTATTCCAGCTTTAGTCACTTATCAGCCAGTGTGTTTAAATAGTTTTACAGTAAATATTTTGTTACATTTTATAACTGTTGTCTATGGGAAGGGTTTCCTGACTGAGACATGACAATATCATTATTGTGTAGTTTTTAAATAATAGTTTTTAAAAAGCAACTTTTTTATAGTGGGAACTGCTACTATGAAGAAAAAGAAACATAATAATAACAAAAAATAAATAAAAACAACTTTTTAAGGTAAAAACCAATTTATATGCTGATTTTATAATTCTCTGTAAATCTTAGTGAACATTTCTTTATATTCAAACTCCATTATTGTTTCTTCTGGAAATATTCAACTAATATTCTTTGTTACTTTTTCGATATTTTACTTATTTATTTCTAAACCATATAAAATATTTAGGATTTGCCATACTTGTTTTGTATTTTATTCTTTATCATGTTTATTTCATCTTTATTTTGATAAGAATAAATTGTGCATTTTTAGTTAGCTTTCATTAAGATATTTTTGTCATATTTCCTCCACATGATTTCTGAATGTTACATTTATAAGCTATTAATCGATTCAGCCCTGGCATAATTTCACTTTATATGCATTATTTCGTAAGGAATTGTTTTATATTTTAACATTTAAACAATTATATTAGTAATAGTAAGTTAGACTTAACACTAT
>NW_012115311.1:3754423-3755487 GCF_000951035.1 Colobus angolensis palliatus | reverse complement strand
CAAAATGCAGAAATCACCGGTCTTCTGTGTCCTTCGCGCTGGGAGTTGGAGACTGCAGCTGTTCCTATTCGGCCATCTTGCTCCGCCCCCCGAGTCTTTTTATCACTTCCATTTGTTAAAGAAACATTTCCTACTTGTATTGAATTTTTTGAGAATTTTTGGTTGACTAGAGTACTTCTTTAAGTAATACATTTTCAACAAAGTACATATGTAGAAAGGCTGTTGGATATCTGATAATTTTCCATTCAATTTCAACATTAATTAGATGCTTACCTAGATATGAATTTTTATGTTCACTATATTTTCCCTCAGAAATCCTAGGAGTGTATTCATTTCTTTTACTTTAAGTTTACAAAGAAAAACTTGGTTTTTGCTTATGTATGTTCGGATATCAATGTTTTTCTTGCCAAATACTTTCAAGAAATTTAAAAAAAATTTTTCTTGACCCCACCACTATATACACCTGCTATGTACCCATAAAAATTTAAAATAAAAATGTAAATTAATAAATAAAATTTACATTAAGAATAAAAATATTTTCTTGAAAAGCAAATAATTAACCTTGTTATATTCAGATATCTGTGCAATATATTTATAATATTTGGTGATCCCTTTTACAGATACCACCTCCTGATAAAAATTAAAAGCAACAAAATACCTTCCTAATAATCTCTGACATATAGAGTTGAAAGGAATCTGAAACAATGAGTAACATGGTTGAGAAGTACATAATAAGCTTCTCAATTTTAGATGTTACTCACCCTATTAAAGAGTCAATAAGCCCAAAGGTGACAAATGTATCAAAGGAAGGTTAATAGAGATATATATCAGAAAAATATCGACTAACACCTCTTCAGTATCTTTCAGAATGTTGTCAAACATGTAATATAACTTTTCTCCATTCCTCACTGCTGATCATTCTCATTACAATTTTGTGTTAAGAAATGCATGGATATTAGCCCTTTGTCAGATGAGTAGATTGCAAAAATTTTCTCCCATTGTGTAGGTTGCCTGTTCGCTCTGATGGTAGTTTCTTTTGCTGTGCAGAAGCTCTTTAGTTTAAT
>NW_012115311.1:3687775-3752271 GCF_000951035.1 Colobus angolensis palliatus | reverse complement strand
ATGGCACAAGTATACATATGTAACAAACCTGCATGTTATGCACATGTACCCTAGAACTTAAAGTATAATAAAAAAAAAGAAAGAAAGAAAGAAATGCATGGAATGTGTTGCTTAGTAAAAAGCTTACTAAAATTCTTTCAGACAGTGAAATTACAATAAAATAGCAACCATGATTAAAAGCAAGATTTGTATTTTCAATGATTGTATTTCTTTAACTAAGTTTTCAATTTTAGGAAAGACTTTTCAGATAAATTCCAAGTCCAATAACTTTAAATGACAATATTGTGAATCCATGAAGTTGAGCACTTACATTGTTTATATTTTGAAATATCTACTTAGGCCTCTCAAAAAGTGTAATAAATACATTCAAACTTCCTTGTAGGGTTAATCAAAAGTCATATAGAGTGGCACAAATGCTAAGGCAACGATGTTAACTACAATCTGAAGATAAGCATAAGAAACACAAGTTACTTTCTCTCTGGCCTGTAATGTTTCAGAGTTTTATTAAACCTCTCTTTAGTAATGCATCAAGAACCAGAGATAAGAAACAAGAACAGAAAATTTATCTCCATGAGATTTTTGTGTGCAGTACCAATAACGTGCAGGTATTCTTAATTTCTCTAAGGCCACAGAATTCACCACCAAAATTGCTGTGACTTCATAAGCACTGTGATACTAACAGACTGTTGTGTCATAGTCATCATTTCTGCATTCAAAGTATGACACCTGTTTCTCAACAGCAGGACAATTATACCCAATTAAATAAGATATATTTTTAAATATAACATAGCTAATATTGCCTTGGTTGCAGAGTTGTTTTGCCCATTTATATCCTGGCAGAAAAGAAGACTGATTGGTACTGAATCTATGTAAAATAATTTTTTAAAAAAGGTTGTGAAAACACTCAATATATTATCTGGCCATCATCCCATATAGTTATGTTTCTAACATCAATTGCTATCATTCCTATTTGTTGTGTAATAATCCTAGATTCCACCAGCAAGACTATTAAGAAATTGACTTATGTATAAATATTATTAGAATTAGCAAAATTCAAATTTGGCGTCCTTAGTTAAATGAGTTGTGATGTCTCCGTTTAACCTATTGCAAAAAGTACTGATTTAAATCTCAGTTTCTAGAGTCATCATCTGTAAATGTCCTTGATGATGTATTAAGCTTGTGAGAAGCCACAAGACATAATCTATTAAGATCACTTACATAATGCTTGTATTATTTTCTATGCTGAATAACAAATTCCCACAAACTTAATGACTTAAAACAAAACATATTTATTAACTCATAGTTTTTGTGGACCAAGAGTCTAGGTGCAAGTCATCTGTATCTGATGGCTCCTGTGGTTGAGAAGGCTGGAATCAAAGTGCCAGCCAGGATGAGATTTCACTACAGGCTCCACTGGGGAAAGATCTGTTTCCCAGTTCCCTCTGGTTGTTTGTAGAGTTTATTTCCTTGTGGATATTTATAGGATTTATGCAAGCTTGCTTCTTCAAAGTCAGCAAAGGAGAGAGAGAGAGAGAGAGAGAGAGAAAGAGAGAGAGAGAGAGAGAAAGAGAGAGAGAGCACATGGGGAGAAAGAGAGAGCTAGTGCAACTCCAGCAAGATAAGCACTATATGTATTCAAGCACACTTAATCACACATCCCATTACCTTTGCCACAATCTACTGCTTATAAAGAAGTCAAAGGTCCCACCCACACACAAGGTGAAGGCATTACATAGAAGAGTGCCCACTGGAAGGTAAGACTTAAGTGGACCACCTTAAAGGCCACCATGGTGCTCAAGTGGGAAATTATTCTGAGCATTTTATTTCTTTCCTGCCTAAATTGGAATATCTCCAGTTTGCCATATGATTCTTTTAACAAAATTAGAGAGATCAGCTGGAACAGCATATTATTTAAAGAATTTGTTCTGGTTTGCATAATTATGACCTACTAACTTGAGAATTATAGATAGTGCAACAGTTCTCTGAACAAAGTGGCACAGAAAATAGTACATAATGAAACAGAAATATCCTTCACTGCTTGTCATAGATTTTGATAATTTTATGCCACAAGAAATTAAGTAATAAATTGGTTAATTGATAATTATACTATTAAATTGCAAAATTAATTCAATGTAATTATTAATTGTCTTTGGAGGTAAGCACATGTATTTCCTTCATTATCAGATTATTTCTGTATTTTATCAATTAATTTAAAGCAAACTGTGTTGTTACTTAATGCCAACATAAAACAATTTCTAAGACTCTTAATTAATTTTGAAATATTAGAGGTAATCAACAACTGACATTGGTTACATTCAATGGAAGTAATAATAACATACTTGACCACTAAACTAGTGTAGGGAAAAATTAAAGTTAAAATTAATTAAGCTTTCTATGAGAAAATTAACTTGTCTCACATAAGCTTAATGTTATGCTTTTATTATATTCCAGTCTGAGATAAAAATCAAGGAGAAATAATGTAGTTGTCTTTCAAACAAAAATGAATAAAGTAATCTAACATGTCTAAGGATTTATCTTGATTTGAGATATTAACTGACTTAGGTCTGTATATTATTCTTTCACACAGGATTAGTATTAAAAGTCTTGAAATAGTTTTATAAGCTTTTACTGAAACTTTGTTACTACCTTTTTATGACTAGTAATTGCTAGCAGCTAGACTGAAAATATTTGCATTTCTGTGCTTCCTATCATAAACCTAGGAATTAGTCTATACCAGGACACAGCTTGATTTGCTGAGGCAAAGTTTGGCTAGATGGTGCTAAATTTGCTGAAAACAGCAAGCACAATAAGAAGGCACAAGAGGGCCGGGCGTGGTGGCTTAGGCCTGTAATCCCAGCACTTTGGGAGGCCGAGGCAGGCAGATCACGAGGTCAGGAGATCGAGACCATCCTGACCAACATGGTGAAACCCCGCCTCTACTAAAAGACGCACAAAAATTTAGCTGGGTGTGGTGGCACGTGCCTGTAGTCCCAGCTACTTGGGAGGCTGAGGCAGAGGAATCCCTTGGACCAGGAGGTGGAGGTTGCAGTGAGCCAATACCATGCCACTGCCCTCCAGCCTCGGTGACAGAGCGATACTCCGTCTCAAAATACACACACACAAAAAGAAAAGAAAGGCATAAGAGGCCGGGTGCAGTGGCTCACGCCTGTAATCCCAACACTTTGGGAGGCCGAGGCAGGCAGATCATGAGGTGAGAAAGGAGTTCGTGACCACCCTGGCCAACGTGGTGCAACCCCATCTCTACTAAAGATACAAAAAATTAGCTGGGTGTGGTGGCACACACCTATAATCCCAGCTACTTGGGAGAGGAGACTGAGGCAGGAGAATCACTTGAACCTGGGAGGCACAGGTTGCAGTGAGCCAAGATCATGCCATTGCACTCTAGCCTGGGCAACAGGGTGAGACTCCATCTCAAGAAAAAAAAAGAAAAGAAAAGAAAGAAAGGCATAAGAAAGGCATAAGTTCCTTCTCTCTTAAAGTCTCCCTCTAGTTCTCTTCATTAGAACATAACAGGAAGTCATATGACAAGGAAAAACATATGGTTTTCTAGCCCCAGCTTCACAAACTGAGTATAAAGGTAGTGGAGGGTGATGTGGCCACACTGCTCAGACCAGCAGCTTGGAGTGTTATAAGCAGTCTCATCTGTAGTTCCTTCAGAGCTGAACTTGGCTGCTGAAAGCTGCTTCATTCAAGAACATGACCATTCCTGGATAACTCGTATCTGATGACTGTTCACCAGCTTATAAAGGCCTCACCATTTTGGCTCACTGTGAGACAACTGTGATGAGCTCTATACAACCCAGAGCTCCACAGGGCTCTAGGCAGAGTTTGATCATCTCTGTGTTACAATTTTTGCAGCTCAACTTCTCCATCGTACCAGTCCTGCCTCCCACCCTTCCATCTACCAGTGTTTCTAATATGCCCTGCTTGTTACATGGAGTCTCAGTGTCTGCTTCTGGAGCACCCAACCTGGGGAAGACAGGTGTAGAGTTGAGACAATAGTTTAGTAAGCAGTAGAGTCCACCTCTTTGGCTAGTCAGTATCCCATCTAAATATATCCAAAGTTCTATATGGCAGTAACACATTCATACTTTCAACCAACAATTTCTCCTAATAATTATTCTTTGGACACATTAAGACATATTCACCCTCTCCTCCTAAGGGGGAGACCCAAAGACGAAAGGTCATTTCGCTCATTGCTAGATGATAGTCACAAGGTATGTGTCTGGAAGGTGTGAATTATTCCCCAAATTCAGTAACAGTCCCACCTGAATGTTCTGAAACTAAACACAAAATTATAACATTAACCACTAGAACAACTCTACTTATGATAATAAATGGCAGAAAGGAGAGAAAAGAAATATCATATTCATTAATAAAAACAAAAGTACATACATAATAATAGAAGAAACTATTCATAACTGACACTGCCTTCATTCCTATAACTAATCATGAGTCTCTAAATGAGATGAATAATTTCAATTTCTACTTCCTACTTCCATCTGCACAACCCATTCCATGATTTCTTTACCTCAGTGGGGACCTCAGCTTTTCCTAAGATGCTTTATCTTGTGAAGTGACTCAAACCTTCATTTTCGAACGGTCTGACTCCACAATGATTATGCCTTTTCTTATTGCTACATGACAAGAAGTAGCAAAAGGCACCCACCCCAGAGAATGCATAGGTCCTCTATTCTATTACACATTACTTAAAAGCAGCCCAATTTCTCCTTGGTAATTAGGATCAGTCATCTGAACCAATATGTTAACCCTCTTCTTTATATATTGGCTCAATGTCATGTGGAGAACCAAATGGCTAGGAAGCAGTCTCAACTTCCAATTCAGTGGAAACCCTGTTGGATTCCTTGATGGAAATATTCCTCTCTTGGCAAGTAGGACCTGCAAATCAACAGCTTTCAAAGCTGTGGAAACAGAAACCAAAAAATTCTATGAATGGGTTGTTAGGGAGATTAATAAGGGTCAGCCCTTCCATTTCCCTTTCTTGATTTCCAGAACCTCATATTCTGACTATGGGGGAAATAAATTGGTCACTTTTAAGACAAGAACAAATCTCCTCTGTAGACTCATAAAGCCCTATCTGTTGGTTACTCTCTTTACCATTGTTGTAGCTACTGAGGTGCTTACACAGACAAGAAAGCATCTTTAGAAAGTGGTTTGAAAATAAGTGCTTTAGGAGGTTTGTAAATTGCATTCTACATGATAGAAACCATTGTTTCAAAGTACTGTTTCCCAACTTTTGTCATAATGGTGTCTTAAATGACTATTCTACTAAACTACCAGTCCAGCCAGCAAAATAGTAATGTAATTAGCACAGTCCTATCACCAGCCTTATAAGGGCAGAATATAAAAGAGTGGGTCTAAAGCCAAGAAATAGCATATTGACCAGCAAAACACCCCTGGAGGAAGGATTCGTGCGTATCTTACATGTCTGTAGATTACAAGTAGAGTTTGAACTTATTCTAAGTGTTATGATATTACAAAGTTTTAAGCAGAGCAATGACACAATTTGGTTTCCCTTTTGAAATGCTACTTGGGCTACTCTGTGGGCAAGAGCTGCTCTCTTTGTATGTGTTACATAAGATGGAGAAAGTTAAAGATATAGTGAGGCAGTTATCGCTGTGATGGTTAATATTGAGTGTCAACTTGATCAGATTGAAGGATGAAAAGTATTAATCCTGGGTGTGTCTGTGAGGGTGTTGCTAAAGGAGATTAACGTTTGAGTCAGTGGACTGGGAGAGGCAGACTCATCCTCAATCTAGGTGGGCATCATCTAATCAGCTGTCAATGCGGCTAGAATAAAGCAGGCAGAAGAAGGTGGAATGAGCAGACATGCTGTCTTCCAGTCTTCATCTTGCTTTCTGTGCTGGATGCTTCCTGCTCTCCAACATCAGACTCTAAGTTCTTCAGGTTTTAGACTCTTGGACCTACCCCAGTGATTTGCCAGAGGCTCTCTGGACTTCAGCCACAGACCGAAGACTGCACTGTCAGCTTCCCTACTTCTGAGGTTTTGGGACTCGGACTGGCTTCCTTGCTTCTCAGCTTGCAGATGACCTATTATGGGACTTCACTTTGTGATGGTGTGAATCAATACTCCTTAATAAGCTCTCCTTCATATATACATTCATCCTATTAGTTCTGTCCCTCTAGAGAACCCTGACTAACATATTAGCCGTCCAAGAGAAGATTATGAATAGGCAGTAGGATGACCTGGTGCTCAGTGAAGTGGCCTGCATTACTCATGCAAATTTGAGAGTCATCAACATATTGAGACTATATATGTAATATGATTTGAGCCAGAGAATGGTTAAGATCACCCAGGGAAAAAGTGTAGCTAGACAAATTGAATGACATAAAGATTAGGTAATGGAGCTTTCCAATCTTTTAAAGTCAGGTAGGAACGCACACTTCTTGGGAGTCTGATTAGGTAAAGACTCTGGAGGCTAATTGTTCTAGAACATTGTTTTCAAATACTTATTTTTAAAACTTGCCTAACATAAAATCTGGTAAGAATAGATTGTCTCTGGATTCAGTTGTGGGCAGTGGGCTCAGTTGTGGGCTCAGTTTCCCATCTATGTGACACTTCTCAATGTTAACTGTGGCTCTGAGGCACTCATGTAGACTTGCAGCCACCTGCAGAAAACAGTTTGAAAATTCTTGTTGTAACAGGCAACTAAAAGTGTAAGTTTGACCCCTTGTGTAGAATGGACACCTGCCTCCAACAATGTGGATGTTGAGGCCCAGTAATCATTACAGAGTTAATTAACACTTCTGAAATGTCTGTACAAGTGGAAGCCTCAAATTTATTCACTGTAAGGGTCTTTTACCTGCTCTGCCCAACTTTTCTCCCTGAATTATTCCAAACAAGTACATTGTCAGGACTCAGATAAGCAGCAAAATCTTAGGCAATGGAATTTTCTTCCAAGTATCAATGAAACAGTATATCAAAATTCCAGGCTATAGAGAGTTTCTTTTTTTTTATCTGTAGGATATTTTGACAAATTCTATTGATCATCATAAAATACCTTTTCCTGAGAGCCTCTCCAAAGAATGAAGTATGTCTGAAGCAGTGCCCAGGATTTGGTATTTTCAGAAACGCCACTGATGATTCTGGAGATCAGCCACATTTGGGACCATTTGAGTGTCACTAAGAGGAATCTTAATGATAGTAAGTTTGTAGCAGTGCCTCACAGCTGAATTATCTGGTAAGTGAAGGGTTTTGGCATATGGTCATAACACAGAAAATGTCACGATTATTTTACAGTGTGAAATATTGTACCAGATGAACAACCGAAGAGATCATTTAATTAATAGTAATGCTTAACTAACTGATCATCACCATACTCAGAAGAAGGCCCACTGCACTTAGTAGATGTGTCAGTCTTCATATAGAGCAGCTTGGTTGTCTGTGATGACTACCCACCTGATGAGCCAGCCAACTACTATGAACGTTAGAATGTTTTACGGACACCCTTTGCTGGAGGCATCCAGGACCCAGAAGACTATCTGACATCTGGACATCAGAGTGGGAAATTGTCGAGGGCTTTCAGTTTGGTCACTGTGACATGATCCCTTTCATGATCCATGTCGTTTCCCTTTTATTGCCCAGACAATTCAGCTGCAAGGTTTTGTAATGAGCAAACTCTCATTAATGTCTTTCTTATGGAAATTTAGAGAACAAGGATATTTGTTAAGTGGTATTTAGATGCAATTTTCCCCAGTTGGCAATTCTGCTAAATAAATAAATGTGTTCTACAAACAAGTGGTGGATGTATATGCATTTGTTATTGCTTAAATAAAACAGGTGTTTGTTAAGCACTTAATCATATTTTTACCACAAGTAAGTTTATACTTTCTGGGAGAATACAGTTTATAGAATCTTGCCTATTATCTTGATTGTTTTGGATATAAGAATTATGAAAGCCTTTGTAAACTAATACCTTTGGTAGAATAGTTGATACCCCTTTCAAATCCTCATGTAATAAGAGATTTTGTAATACCTCCTAGAGTCATATGCAGTCAGTGAGGGATCAGAGTTACAAAGCAAAGCATTATTATATGTGTAGAGCACCTACTGGAAACAATCCCCCACATCACATAAAATGTTAATGTCCCATACTCAAAACTGCTGTGGAATGGTGAGAAACATTTATATTATGAAGAACCGTGGATCTTATTCATACCAACACAGAATCAAACAGAGCAGGCTAACTCTTTCCCCTTCCTCTATGTTGGGACAGATGCTTTTAGGAATAGTAAATCAGGAATTTGTAAAATAACAACAAGAATACAATAACAATAAAATAACCACCAATAGTGGCATTCATCATCATAATGAACATTATTGTAGCTCCTGCTTAATAAGAATCTATAAAATATTAGGCAGAGTGTTAACACATTCTCTTTAAATTTTAATTACATATAATCATCTCAATGGTTCCATAAAGAAGATATTATCATCCCTATTTAACAAATGGAACACTGGGAAAATAAGTAGTTTGCCTAAGGCAATGCAGCTAGAAAGTGATGGAGTTAGGATCCTAACCCAAGCTTTTCTTAAACTGGATTCGACTTGAAGATGACTTTGGTTTGGCTGGTACAGCACTGCAATGGACTTTTATTTTCATGTGTTTAGGGAACTATTCTACCATCTTCATGTTCCATTGCTCCTCTTGACTGCCTTGTTTCATGCTAAGTGCATATTTTATAGTGTTCATTTTCATTCCTTTGCTCAATTTTTGGCTCATGTATTAACTATATATTTCCAAATTATTTTCTTAGTTGCTATAAGGATTAAAATGTGCATCTTAATTTATCATAATCTACTTCAGAATAATGCATTAATTCCACTAAAATATATAACTGCAGCATAATTCCCTCCTCTATTCTATATGCTATTATTGTCACATGTAGGACATCTATATTTAAGTCCAGACTGGGTACAGTGACTCATGTCTGTAATTCCAGCACTTTACGAGGTCAAGGTAAGAGGATCGCTTACGGCCAAGAGTTCAAGACCATCCTGGGCAACATAGTGATACCCCTTCTCGTCAAAAATTAAAAAAATAAGCTGGGCATGGTAGCATATATCTGTAGTCCCAGCAACTAGGGAGGTTGAGGCAGAAGGATTGCTTGAGCCCAGGAGTTCCAGGTTGTAGTGAGTTGATATTGCACCATTGCAGAGTATGGACTTGTCTCAAAATAAATAAATAAGTAAGTCCAGTAACACAGGGCCATAATGATTATTTTATGCAATTTCATGTTTTCAAGGTAGTTTAAAGAAAAAATAAAAAAACACATTTATATAGTTTCTTATATTTGCATCCAAGTTTACTGTTTAGGGTATTCTTCATTTCCCTCTTCATGTTTTAGTCACCAGCTAGAATTGTTCCCTTTCAATCTGAAGATCTCCTTTTAGTACATTTTTAAGGTGTGTCCCTAGCAACAGATCCTTCTAGTTCTGTTTTTCTGGGAATATCTTCATTTGCTTTCATTAAAAACAAAATTATGGACGTGTATTTTGCTTATCATATAATTCAACCACTACAATTGCACAACATATAGTATTTAATGTAAACCTACATTGTTATACAACTATTACCATAAAACAATTTTAGAACCCCAGTAAGATCTATTGTGTTCCTCAACTACCTCACTTCTCAACCCAAGCTAAACACTAATTCACTCTCCATCTCCATAGAAATTCATCTACACATTTTATGAAAATGGAATTCTACAATTGTCCTCTGGTCTTCTCCACCAAGCACAATGCTTGTGAGCTTTATCTGTGTTATATACACACCAGCAATTTGTTTTGCACCCTGCTGGACATTAGTACTGCAGAGTCCATCAACCCACCAGTCAGTGACAGCTAGGATTGGGATCCCTTCTCACCATTAACAATGCTATTGAGAACATTTGTTCGCAAATCTTTATGTTGGTGTATATTTTAATTTCTCCTGACTAAACACACCCAGGAATGACATTGCTGGGTTATATGATAAATTTATTTTTAGCTCTCTATGAAAAATGTCAAACAAATTTCTAAAGTGTGCATGTCTGTCCACTTTTCCATCAGAAGTGCATGAAGATTTTCACTTCTCCACAAATAGCTGTAATAATTTTTTTAATTAATGTCATTCACGTGGGTACAAAATAGTCTTCTGGTGTGGTTCCAACTTACACATTCCCAGTGACTAACAAAGATGAGCATATTTTCACATGCCCATTAGCTACTCATCTATCTGCTTTGGTGATACGTCTACACAAATTCACTGCCCAGTTTTTGATTGGGTTGTTTCCCCATTTTGAAATTTCTTGAAGCTTATTTTGAAGTGTAAGTTTCTTTGTATATTCTGGACGTGAATATTTTATGAGAAATGAATTTGACAAATTTTTTTCCAGTCTGTTCCTTCATTTTTTGTTTTGTTAGCAGTATCTTTTGAAGGGCAAAAGTGTTGACTTTTTATAAGATTCAATTTATTTATTTTTATGGCCTATGTGTTTAGATTTATATCTAAAAAAATCTGCCTAATGTAAAATGTTGAAGATTTTCTCCTGTATTGCCTTCTAAAAGTAGCATTATTTATTTTTAAGTCTAGGATCCATTCTGAGTTAATTTTTGTACAAGGGTCTTTTTCCATATGGTATCCAATTGTTCCATCACCCTTTATTAAATTGGTGTCATTCTTGAAGGATATTTTTGTTGAGTAGAGAAGTCTTGATTGACAGATTGCCTAGGTTCATTTAGGCTGCTATAACAAAAATATCAGAGTGGAAAACATCCACAACAAACATTTATTTCTCACAGTTCTGGAGGCTGATAAGTCTAAGGTCAAAACACTGGCATATTTGGTGCCTGGTGAGGGCTCCCTACCTGGTTCATAAACAACCCTCTTCTCACTGTGTCCTCACAGGGCAGCAGGGCTGAAAGAGCTCTCTGGGGTCTCTTTTATAAGGGAACCAATCCCATTTACAAGGGTTTCACTTTAATGACATAATCCGCTCCTAAAGATCCCACCTCTTTGTGCCACCACATTAGGGTTACAATTTCAACATATGAATTTTGGAGGCACACATTCAGTCCATACCACAGGTTATAATAATTTTCTCTTGTTGATGTAACAAATTACCACAAATTTAGTGATTTAAACTACATAAATGCATTATCTTACAGTTGCATAGGTAAGAAGTTTCAAACAGGTCTCATTGGCCTAAAATCAAGATTGCCAGCAGGGCCAAGTTCCTTCTGTAGACTCTACCAAATAATCTATTTTTATGCACATTCCAGCTCCTAGAGCCCTTGGCTCATTTTCCCCTTTCTCCATCTTCTGAGCCAAAACTGCCAGGTGACTTTTTCCAAGACCACATTGTTCTGATATTAATTTCTGTCATCTTTTTCACTTTTTTTTCTTTTCTTTTTTTTTTTTTTGAGACAGAGTCTCACTCTGTTGTCCAGGCTAGAGTGCAGTGGAATGATTGGCTCACTATAACCTCCCCCTCCCAGGTTCAAGCGATTCTCCTGCCTCAGCCTCCCAAGTAGCTGGGACTATAAGCACATGCCACCACGTCCAGCTAATTTTTGTATTTTTATTAGAGACAAGGTTTCGCTATGTTGCCCAGGATGGTCTTGAACTCCTGACCTCATAATCTGCCCATTTCAACCTCCCAAAGTGCTGAGATTACAGGCGTGAGCCACTACACCTGGCCATCTTTTCCACTTTTAGGGACCCTTGTGGTTACATGAGCTCACTGTTTATATCCAAGATTAATTTCACTATTTTAAGGCCAGTTGGTAAACTTAATTTCATTTGTAGTTTCAGTTCTGTTTCTCCATGTAACATTATACATAAGGATCCAAGGATTAGAACATGCACATCAGAGATAATCAAACATGCACAGATTTTTTTTCTTTCAGCACTTTGATTATGTCATGTCACTGGCTTTTGACCTCCACTGTTACAGATGAGAAGTCAGGCACTAATCATATTGATGCTAACCTGTATGTTATGAGACTTTTTTTTTTTTTTCCTTGCTACTTTCAAAGTTTTCTGTTAGTCTTTGGATTTCAACAGAATGATTGTAATATATCTAAGCGTACACGTCTTTGCATATAATCCACTTGGATTTCTCAATGCTTTGTGGATTTGTAAATTGATGCTTTCATGAGCTTTGGAAAGTCTTAATCCATTATGCCTCAAATTTTTTTTCATTCTCTTTTCTTTTGAGTATCTCATTATATATGTGTTGCCAAGTTTGATGTTACCTCAAAGATCTTTGAGACTCTGTTTATTGTTCTTTAATAGTTTTCATTTAGTTCTTTTGACTGAATAATTTTACTCTTTTCTTTCCCCAAATCAAAGCTGCACTGAATTCCTCTAGTGAATATTTTATTTTGGTTATTATAATTTTCAAATCTGACATTTTCATTTTTTCTTTTACATAATGTTTATCTACTTGTGAATCTCTATTCATTATTTTGTTTTTCTTTAATTCTTTGAGCATGATTCTTTTATTTCTTTGAACATGTTTAAAACAGCCATTTTAAGCTCTTTTTCTACTAAATCTAATATCTTTAAATAGAACATTAAAATGTAGTTTATATTGACTTTTTCTACTTTCTCATGCAGTGTAAAAATTTTTTTTAATTGATTTTTTCTTTTTACATTGGTCACACTTTTTTTTTTTTAATCTTTTTGGTTTTGTTGAAAACTAGATATTTTAAACATTATACTCTTGCAATTCCAGTTTCTAATCTTTTCTCATAAAGATTGTTGTTGCTGTTGTTTTTCCTTTTTGCTTTTTAGTTTGTATGTTTTCTTGTTTTTTGCTTTATAACTTGCCTAGATTAATTCTTTGAAATCTGTTCCCAGTGCAGTGTGCAACCACTAATATTATCTCTGCGCTCTCTCTCTCTCTCTCTCCATATATATATATATATTCTTGTTTTTACTTTTAGACCTGGGTTCCTAGAGGTCACTGCTGTGCCTCCATCATCATCCAATGACTGTATAGAGGATATGCACAAACAACACAAGGCAAGATTTATTCCTTCTGTTGATCTGTATGTTGGTAGGAGAGCACATTAAAAATTCAGACCATTTTTAAGTCTTCCCTTTCAATTCATGCTGGTATTTTGTACACATGCCTACAAAACTGGCCAGGAACTCTTTGTCTCAACCACAACCTCAGAATAAAGATTTTTTGGCCCTCCATGTGTACCCTATCTGAGATCATAACTTTGAGCAGCATCATTCCTGGTCATTGGTCTATGCTCCAAAATTAGTTAACTTCTTTCAATGATGGCAGAGAAGCTAATGGGACTCATGGCCTGCCCCATGCAGGCAGGCGTTAAAAGAAAAACTTTAGACAAATTAAATTTAGCATTTACTTAATGTGTACATGTCTGAGAATTTTGCAGCCTGTGATTGGCTGAAAGCTTAGCTGCTATGATTGACTGAGACTCAGTCGCTTGTTACTCTCAAGTTAGGTTCCAGTATGTTTACCTATAAAGTTAGGCTATAGTTCACTACAAATGGAGGCAGCATTAAGCCAAAATTTAGTCAAACAACTTTCATGCTTTCCCCCTTTTTAGGCAGCCTTTCAATTTTGCAAGATTAACCAAAACCTTGGGCACTGACATCACTTTCTGTCACTATCATAATTAACTTGCTTAAGCTCAGTATAAAATTCACAATTCACAATGGCAAATTTGTTAAATGATGTTTTGTGCTTATTCATGTTATTCTAATCATAATGAGACCATGTGATGTGCAAAGGATGACTGTGTACAAGCATTTAGGATTCTTGAGAGGATATGACACATCAGGGAGACTATTACGATGACATCTAGAAGGTAATACCCAGAAACTAAAGTGCATCCCTTAACAAAAGTCTCCATGACCCAAACTGAAAAAAAAAAATTCAAAATTTAGAAAATAAAGATAGTTCAGTAATACACACGTCCAATTGATTATACTCTTTGTTTGGGGCCTGACGGCAATTAAGGACTATATTTTGCTGTAAAATGGCCCGATTTCAAAAGGTACCAATTTTTTGTCATCAGCCTGGTAACACAAGGCATAGTAACCTGGAGACCTAGTAAAAGGGATGAAAATTAAAAAACTTTGGAAGGGCCAACCTTGCCATTCACCATTTAGGATGCTTGCAAGGCAGCTGTCATCAGCTCTCATAAACACATCATGTGTTTCTTTCTCCTGAGAAATTTCCTGATGTATTTGATGACAGTATTTAGAGAAACAACAGTAGCAGCCACCTTTGCAATAAAACGTCTTGTAGTAGTAAAATCAAGGGAAAGGTAAGTGCAAACTCAGTTTTGTTCAAAACCATACACAAAATCCCAACATGGGCACAGAAGATCTCTAAAGCTGTGTGATGTTCTAGTAAGTGATTTTGTTGAGCAGAAATGTTCTCATGCACCTTTCAGAGAGGGGCTTCTACCCATCTGAACCCTGGAAGATCTGATTTGCTATAAAATCCAAGATTTTCCCCAATTTATAGATTAGTTTGAAATTCCATTGCAGCCATCACCTCACTTTCACCAAGAGTGAGTCCCCAGAATCTCCACTGAAATCTTTACTCAGTGGACATTGACCTATCTTAATCTATTTCAAGATTTATACTAATTTTGATTATTGACTACTTTCACCTCTGATTATCAGAGGTATTATTAAGACTTTCAGAGAAAGCTATTCAGAAGGCAGGAGTGAGCCAGGTCAAATAGGAAGAGCCAAGCCAGTGAGGAGGCATAAAAGAATAAGCAGATTCTCTACAGACTTGATATAGGCCCATGAGAGCTAGAAAAGAGGGCCATCTAGAGGTCAGTTATATCCATCCATCCATATGTCTGCATAGCTTCTGAACAAGGTCCAGTGGGAACTTACTTTTTTGTGGTCTCTTTGCAGCAGAGTGGAAGGGTGAAGAGCCATATCTAGAGACCTTACTAGATTTAAATAAGTTATACATTATACAACCAATTATGCATAATCTCATAGGTAATCTTCAAATCTTGATTACATGATGTCTGGAAGACAATATACATTTTGCTGGCATCACTTGTTCAAGTTTTCTATGTTTGATGGCAATTAGAATATTAATTGGAAAGGTAAGGGTATGATTAAAAAAACAATTAGCAGTGATATCTAGAATATCAAGGATAACTTTCCACTCTACTTTTGTGGATTCAGGGTGACTCTCATTGGGAACACAGAGCGGTAATGGTATACATTAGTACATTTTTTCCTGATTTGGGGGCATTAACCCACAAACTCAACAAAGTCTCCAGTTTACTGTTAGAGCATAAGCCTTAGCTAAGTCAATTTAGAACGGTCCACCAATTTTTCCATAATTTAGGTCATTGTATCTCTACCATGATGAGTCACTGAGTGCAGAACATTTGTTACTAGAAAGTTTAAGAATTCAGGAAGGACAAAATAGACATTCCTGCTCTCCATGAATCCATGTTTAACATTGGAATTACGGCCTCTTAAATACCAATTTTGCTTCTCCATTTCAGGTGTACAGCACAGTTTGTTATAATGTTATTATAAGTAATTTGGTTTGATGTATTCTTATGGAGCTCATTCAAATTTCGTAACTTAACAATTTCAGTAGTGGCTGACCTATGAAAATCCGTGAAATTATTTCTTAGGTTATTTCATTAATTCTTATTGTGCTTGATGTTGGGTTAGCAATTTTATGAATAATCAGTTTCCTCTTTAGAGATCTAGAAATTCTTACTCAATATAATGATAAGACCTTAAGTTATCAGATACTTGTACTTGTCATCATTCCTTCCATGAATCTTTTTGAAGATAAAGCACTTTAGGCTTATAGCTGCTCAGAAAAGTATTAGAATAAGCAGATAAGCATCTGTTAATGATAATACTTAAAATAGCTATAATTTAAGATCAGATGAGAGTTTATTATTATTATACTGATGATGCGCCTGACAAGGAAATATGGTTATTTCTGCACATACAACATTTTAAGATAATCACTGGAATTATGACTGATGGTGTTACACCAGGATTATCAGATTTCTAAAAATTTCTTACAATTTCTGAAATACATGTTAATAACAAATCTAAACAAATATAACTTAAAGGTTTAGCATTACTTATTAATTAACAATGTCTCCCATATAATTTAATATATCAAGCCCAATTAGTTTAATATCTCTCTTTTTATAAGAAAATACATCAAAAAGCCCATCTAAAACATCCTAAAGTTAATTTGAGGTCAAGAAAAACACGTAATTCATAATTTGATTTTTGGAAAGTTTGTCAAAAATATCAAACATTTAAAACACTTGACAAAATAGAATCCCACGTCACTGTGAACAGTAGTAATTAATTTAACCAAGGTCATTAAAAGTCTTCAAAGGAAAATATAGTTGTAGAAAACTTAGCTCTTTTAATAAGGAGGACTCAGTGAATAAAAATATAATAAAAACAACATGAAACATAGGAAGTTAACTTGGTAAAACAAAATCTTTGTTTTCTACGTCAATTACCTAGAAAGTAAAGACCTTTTACAATTTTCTATTAAGGGTAGATCAATACTCCTAAGAAGCCTTGTTGTTTTAATACAGAGGATCAAACTCTAGTTTTGCATCAGTGTACTTTTAATATTGACGTTCATTTTTTAGAAAAGCTTATAATTCCCATCTAATCTTAGCCAGCTTGATCATGCGTAAAACTTCTTTCACAAGATTGATCTTCTACATACCTTCTACAATTTTCCCATCCAGTTTTTGTCCTATATGTTTTCTCTTCTCATTTTGGAACAATATGTCATTCTATTTTAGAATAAAAATTACTCTTGTTTTTTCTTACCAAAACAAAACATCCTATACTTTACAGCTTGTCCTTACTATAAGCACATCTTAGCTTTCTTATATATTTGTGTATAGAATTGTTTTCCTTATCATTTCCAGTAATTTTAGGTACGTCTAGTAGTTAGAATTCATATCTCTTAGTGACCTTACTTTCCAGGAAACACTAGGAAGCAAGCAATTGGGAACTCTCTGTCATACCAACAGCCTCTAGATTGGCAAATATGTGAATAATTATTTCTAGAAACATGTGGGTTTTCATGGTGCAGTTTGTCAATGTAGCAAATAATCTATTTGCTAATGGTTCCAAACATTTCTAGTCTCTCTGTAATAAGGAACTGAAGATGAGGCAAAATTTCATCTCTATTCTCTTATGTGCTTTTGGTTTGCTTGTTGGTTTGTTGGTTTCGGCTAAGACTGAGAATAATAATTTTGTTTGTAAAGATTTCCCTCAGCCTCAGCTTTTCATTCTTGATGATAAGAATGTTAAAACCTTCTGATATAGAAAAGACATATTTTACATGGGAAGATTAAATCTCTTTAACTCACTTACTTTTAGCAATTATGTTTGGATTTCTTATAAAAATAAGTTGCTAAGTAGCTAGTCATCACCTTCTTTTTCTTGTTGACAAATTTCATAATATAGAGATAATATGTTTATTTTGCCAATTAACCAAGGTAGGAAAAGTTATGCATGTGTACTATATACTGCTGAAAACTCTGAAGACATGCCTGTTTTAATCAACTCAATAATATTCTTATTTACCAAACATTACTCAGTTCATATGAACTTAAAATCATTTGTGTTACTTATAACTTTTCTGAGAGAATGTTTTATTTATATATGCACTTATTTTACATGAGACCAATTAAGTAAAGCTCTTTTACAATTACATTTTGCAGTATCATCAGAAGACAAACACACATACGTACCATACATACAGACATACATGAACAAATAGACACAGATCATGTAACTTTCTCTCTAATGTTTTAGCCATGTGCTAGTTACAATAATACAAGTTGATAATTTATAAAACGTTATCTGGATCCAAATTGTTTTTCTGGCTAGTGAAATAATATTTCATATTCAAATGGGTAAAGTTTTTCATGAATATTTGTGAAAAATAGTTGAGTTTTTAAAATTTGTTTTCTGTAAGAAGTCTTTTAAATAGGCAATTTTTGATTCACTTACTCTTTTAGTTGTCTCTACATACCAGTTAAATAATGCATTCTTCAGGTTTTTGTTTTTGTTTTTTGTAATTTTGGATACTTCCTTTTTTTGTACTTTGCAAGTGAACCATTTTATCTAGGTAAAATTTCCCCACTGTGGCCACTAGCTGCTATAATTCTAAGTTGTCCTTGTTAAGCTTAACTCATTTTTCTCCAGAAATACACAGGTTCTGGGCCTATAATTTTTGTATATAAAGTTATCCAATGTCCCAGAAAGTGGCATCTCAGACTCTTTAGCTTTCAAGGAACTCATTCTCAAATTGGACATACCTGAGGCCTCTAGCTGGATCCAATCTAGTTAGTTCTTGAATCCAGTTCAATCCTGGACCAAGTCTAGTAAATATTGATCAAATAAAGTCAGAGAGCTCAAAACACAAATTTATGGAGCTCAAATCCAGGAGAGAACTCACCCATTACCTCAGTTTCTGTGGGTGATAAATGGGAACAATGAGCCCTAATGAGTACCTTTTGGTCACTTGGTGCTCCTGGAAGTCACTGGAGTTCTACTTTGGATCCCACTCTGACACCAATCTGTTAAAAAGAAACCTTCACATTTGTTGGTTTAAAGTCTGTTTTGTCAGAAACTGGAATTGCAACCCCTGCTTTTTTCTGTTTTCTATTTGCTTGGTAAATTTTCCTCCATCACTTTATTTTGAGTTTATGTGTGTCTTTGCACATGAGATGGATCTCTTAAAGATAGTGTACTGATGGGTCTTGGCTCTTTATCCAGCTTGCCTTTCTGTGTCTTTTAATTGGGGCATTTAGCACATTTTCATTTAAGGTTAGTATTGTTATGTGTGGTTTTGATCCTGTCATCTTGATGCTAGCTGGTTATTTTGTAATTTCCTAAGTGATATAAGCAACACAGGTGAAAGGATCATTTTTCATTATTCATAAGACGCCCATTCAACCACACCTGAGTTTGTGTTAATGAGGTGATATTTGAAATTCCCTAGATAATCACAGGTCGCAGGGGCTTGGTTGCCAGAGAAATCAACTATGTGACTAGATAACTGAAACCTTCAGTACCTCCCAGGTCTTTGTGGAAAGGAGATGGGCTAACAGTGAGTTGATCATCAGTAGCCAATTATTTAATGAATCAAGTATGCCTACATAATAAAGCTTCCAAAATGCCCTAAAATAACAGGTTTTGTGAAACTTCTGGGTTACTAAATATACAGAAGATGGTGTACCCAGAAAGGGCATGGAAGCTGTGTGTTCCTTTCTTCATACCTGATCTATGCTTCTTTTCCATATGGCTGTCCCCTAAATTGTATCCTTTTATAATATATGGGTAATAGTAAGTAAAGTACTTTTCTGAGTTCTGTGAGCCACTCTAGCCAATGATTAAACCTGAAGAGGGGACTGTGAAAACCTCTGATTTATACCCATTCGTTCAGAAACACAAGTAACAAACTGGACTTGTGACTGGCATCTGAAGTTGGGGCAATCTTGTACGGCTGAAGCCTCAACCTGTGGGATCTGAGCCTATCTCAAAAGAGAGAATGTCAGAACTCAGTTAAATTGTAGGGCATCTGGTGTCATAAAATTGGTCCATGTGAGGGAAAATACCTACATATCTGGTCACAGAAATATCCTGCATTGAATATGAATATAGAAAAAAACAGTGTTTTTTTTTCTATACAATCACAGTTATCAAGAATTGTCTAAGTAATTGAATTATAAAATTATTAAACACATGAGATTAGCAGAGAACAAAAGCCACAATATTTTATAAATAGATGCAGATAAATATTTGATGATAACAATCACTCATTATGGTTTAACAAATGAGTCTGAACTAATCAGGAGTAGTAAAAAATCTCCTTGCCTAATATTTGTGAAATACCTACAGAAACATTAAGCATAGTAACCATCACGGTTTCCTTTAAACTTGTTCTAAAAATCCTAGCTCACATATTAAGTGACATAAAAGGGAAGAAAACATTTAAAAATTTGGGAGAAGCATAAACTATCCTTATTTCAAAATAATACTACTCTTCACAAAGAAAATCCAGCAGGCTTCAAATAAAAATCTTTAGAATTTATGATAAATTTTAGGATACACGTCTGCTAGACATGAGGTTGCTACACAATGAAACGTTTACACTAAAATCAATAGTGCTCCTTTATACCAACAACAATTAATGAGAAACAATAATTTATTGAAGATAACATTTATAGTAGTAACAAACTTGTTAGAAATATAGTAATAAATCTTAAGCCCAAAGTACTATTGTTACAGGTGATAAAAACAAAGAAGGAGCTTAAAAGAGACTCTCTTTCAAAATATGTCAGAATATTAACCTGGTATACAGGATAAAGAAAATGCGGTCCATATACATCATGGAAAACTACGCAGCCATAAAAGAACGAGATCATGTTCTTTGAAGCAACATGGCTGGAGCTAGAGGCCAACATCCTTAGCAAACGAATGCAGAAACAGAAAACCAAATGCCATGTGTTCTCACTTATAAGTGGGAACTAAATAATGAGAACACATGGACGTAAAGCGGGGAACAAAAGACACTGGGGCCTTCTTGAAGAGAGTGTAGGGTGGGAGGAAGGAGAGGATCAGAAAAAAGTACAAGTTGGCTACCATGCTTATTACCTGGGTGATAGAATAATCTGTACACTAAACCCCCAGGACACGTCAACCTACAAACAAACCTGCACATATAGCCCTGAACCTAAAAGTTAAAATAAATAAATAAATCTTATTTGATTCAGAAAAATATGTCAGAACAGTGTATGTAATCGGTGTACAAATCAGTAGAAAGATATCTGCTTATTAACAAAGCATGGGGAGTTATCATTGATAGACAAATAGATAACTTAGCTCGTGTTATTAATAAAAAAATCTGTTCCAAATATGTAATGTTATTAAGTTTAAAATCAAATTGTCAACAATTTTAAGGGAAAATCTGAGACAATTTTTATAATGTCATATTAGAAAATATTTCTTGATTTGAATTTGAAAAGTACAGATCACAAAGAAAACTGTCTATATTACTTTGGAGAGCAAAGACACCATCACACATGTTTAAAACGTTAGAAGTTGGAGGGAGGGGCAAAGATGGTCGATTAGAAGCAGCCACAGTTCATGGAATTCATGAAGAGGAATGAAAGGGTGAATGAATTCAGCACCTTCAACCAAAATATCCAGGTTCTCACATTTGGACTGACTAGGCAACTTACTCAACCCATGGAGAATGAAGCAAAGCAGGGTGGGGCAACTGCCCACCTGTGAGTGGCGTGGAGCCAAATGAACCTCCAGCCTTAGCCAAGGGAAGTGGTGAGTGAGTGTGCCACTCAGTCTGGGAAACCATGCTTCTCCCATGGATCTTTGCAACCCATGTATCGGGAGATTCCCTTGTGAGCCCATGCCACAAAGACTTTGGGTTTGATACTCAGAGCTGTGTGGAGTTTTGCAGAGTAACCACTCAGGTACACACAGAGACCCAGGAATCTTACATACACTGGCTCCAGTATCTCCAGCAAGGCAGGAGATCCATTTGCACATATTCCAAGGAAAGGGGCCAAATTCAGTGAGCCAAGCAAGCATCATTCTGCAGGCCCCAAATCCACAGCACCTCACAAGTTAAATTACACTGGTTTGGAATTCCAGCCAGCCAATGGCAACAGGCTGAAGTCTACCTGAGACAGAGAGAGCTCCTGAGGGGAAGGGTGGCCATCATCTCTGCCATTCAGTAGACTCAGCCTTTTCATCCTGCCAGCTTTGGAGAATCCAACAGTCCAGATGAGGAAGGGTCTTCCACAACAAAGCACAGCTGCCTTGGCAGACTGTGGTCAGACTGCTTATTTAAGTGGAATCCTGATCCATTCCTCCTCACTAGGGAGGACCTCCCTGCCTGGGCTTCAGCAAATTTAACCAGGATTCTTTGGACCAGATGAGGAAGGGCTCCCCGCAATGCAGTATACCTACTCTACCAAAAAGCAGCGAGACTACTTCTTTAGGAGGTTCCCTGATTCCATTTCTCCTGACTGGATGAGACCTCCCAAAAGGGGTCTCCAGCCACCTCCTACAGGCATGTTCAGACTGGCAATGAGTCAGTACCACCCTGGTACAGAGCTTCCAGAGAAAAGAGTTGGCTGCCATATTTGCTGTTTTGCAGCCTTCACTGGTGATACCTCCAGGCACAGGAAAATCCGAGGCAACTAGGGTCTGGAGTGGCCCCAAGAAAGCCACAGCAGCCCTATTGAAGAATGTCTTGACTGTTAAAAGAAAAAAAAAAAAAGAACAAGCAGAAAACAACAAGAACAACAACATTAACAAATACCCAGCAAAAACCCCATTCAATGTTCAGCAACCTCAAAGACTGAAAGTAGATAATCCCACAAAGATGAAAAAGAATCAATGCAAAAACGCTGAAAACTCAAAAAGCCAGAGTGCCTCTTATCCTTCAAACGACCATAACACGTCTCCAGCAAGGGCACGGAACTGAGGCTGAGATGGCTAAATTGACAGAAGTAAGTTTAAGAAGGAAAATAATAACAAATTCCATTAAGCTAAAGGAGCATGTTGTAACCCAATGCAAAGAAGCTAAGAATCATGGTAAAACAATACAGGAGCTGATAGGCAGAATAGCCCGTTCAGAGAGGAACATAACTTACCTAACGGAGCTGAAAAACACAAGAATCTCACAACGCAATCACAAGTATCAATAGCAGAATAGAACAAGCAAAGCAAACAATAGCAGAGCTTGAAGATGATCTGTCTGAAATAAGACAAGCAGACAAGAATGGGGAAAAAAGAATGAAAAGGAATAAACAAAACCTCCAAGAATTGTGAGATTATATAAAGAGACTGAACATACAACTCATTTGGGTACCTGAGTAACATGGGGAGAATGAAACCAAGTTGGAAAACATACTTCAGGATATCATCCAGGAGAACTTCCCCAAACTAGCAAGACAGGCCAACATTCAAATTCAGGAATTGCAGAGAACCCCAGAAAGATACTCCATAAGAAGATCAATCCCAAGACACATAATTATTCATCAGATTCTCCAAAGTCAAAATAGAAAAAATGTTAAGGGCAGCCAGAGACAAAGACCAGGTCACCTACAAAGGCAAGCCCATCAGACTAACTGCAGACTTCTCAGCAGAAATTCTACAAGCCAGAAGAGATTGGAAGATAGTATTCAACATTCTTAAATAAAATACTTTCTAAACCAGAATTTTATATCTGGCCAAATTAAGTTTCATAACCGAAGAAGAAATAAAATCCTTTTCAGACAAGCAAATGTGAAGGTAATTCATCACCACCAGGCCTGCCTTGCAAGAGTTCCTGAAGGAAGCACTAAGTATGAAAGGACAAACTGATACCAGCCACTACAAAAACACACTGAAGTACACAGAGCAGTGACACTATGAAGCAATCACATAAACAAGCCTACAAAATAACCAACTAGCATCATGATGACAGAATCAAATTCACACTTAACAATAGTAACCTTTAAGAGGCCTGTCTCATGTGCAAAGACACATATAGGCTACAAATTAAAGTGATGAAGGAAAATTTACCGAGCAAATGGAAAACAGAAAAAAGCAGGAGTTGCAATACTAGTTTCTAACAAGACAGATTTTAAACCAACAAAAGTCAAAAAACACAAAGGGCATTACTTAATGGTAAAAGGTTCAATTTAATAAGAAGAACTATCTATCTTAAATATATATGCACCCAATACAGGAGCACCTAGATTCATAAAGCAAGTTCTTAGAGACCTACAAAGAGACTTAGACTCCAGCACAATATTAGTGGGCAACTTTAACACCCCACTGACAATATCAGATCATCAAAACAGAAAACTAACAAAGGTATTTAAAATTTGAACTCATCTCTGGATCAAGTGGATCTGATAGATATCTACATAACTCTATACCCAAAACAGCAGAATATACATTCTGCTCATTGCCATATGGCACTTACTCTAATATTGATCACATAATTAGGAGTAAAATACGCATCAGCAAATGCAAAAGAACTGAAATCATAACAAGTAGTATCTCGGATTACAGCACCATCAAATTGAAACCCAAGATTGAGAAATTCACTCAAAATCATACACCTACATGGAAATGGAACAACCTGCTCCTGAATGACTCTTGGGTAAATAATGAAATTATTTGAAAATGATAGGAAGAAAGAGACAATATACAAGAATCTCTGGGACACAGATAAAGCAGTGTTAAGGGGAAATTTTATAGCACTAAATGTCCACATGAAATAGCTAGAAAGATCTCGAGTTAACAGCCTAACATCACAACTAAAGAAAGCTATAGAACTACGAGAAAACAAACCCCAGAGCTAGCAGAAGACAAGAAATAACCAAGATTAGAGTGAAACTGAAGCAGATAAAAAAGAAAAAACCCTTCAAAAAATCAACTAATGCAGGAGCAGGTTATTTGAACAAATTAATAAAATAGAGTGCTAGCTAGATTAATAAAGAAGAAAAGAGAGAAGATTAAAATAAACACAATTAGAAATGATAAGGGGGATATTACCATTGACCCCACAGAAACACAGACAACAATCAGAGACTACTATAAACACTTCTATGCTCCTAAAATAGAAAATCTAGAAAAAATGGATAAATTCTTGGACATATACAGGCTCCCAAGACTGAAACAGGAAGAAACAGAATCCCCGAATAGACCAATAACGAGTTCTGAAATTGAGGCAGTAATGAGTAGCCTACTAAGCAAAAAGCAGCCCAGGACCAGACATATTCATGGCTGAATTCTACCAGAAGTACAAAGAAAAATTGGTACAATTCCTGCTGAAATTATTCCAAAAAATTGAAAAAGAGGGACTATTCTCTAACTCATTCTATGGGGACAGCATCATCCTGATTCCAAAAACTAGCAGAGACACCACAAAAAAGAAAAAGAAAATTTCAGAATATCCTTGATAAACCTTGATGCAAAAATCCTCAACAAAATACAGCAAACTGAATCCAGCAGCACATCAAAAAGCTTATCCACCATGATCAAGTAGACTTCATTTCTGGGATACAAGGATGGTTCAACATACAAAAATCAATAAATGTGATTCATCACATAAACAGAACTAAACTCAAAAACCACATGATTATATATGCACAAAAGGCCTTCAATAAAATTCAAGATCTCTTTATGTTAAAAACTCTTAAAAAATGAGGTAACGGTGGAATAAACCTCAAAATAATAAGAGCCATTTATGACAAAACCACAGCCAGTATCATACTGAATTTGCAAAAGCTAGAAGTATTGAAAACTGAAAACTGGCACAAGAAAAGGATGCCTTCTCTCACCACTCTTATTCAACATAGTAAGGTATATAAATATGAATAGAGGAAGTCAAACTGTTTGCAGTTGACATGATCCTATATCTAGAAAATCCCATCTTCTCAGCCCAAAAACTTCTTAAGCTGATAAGCAACTTCAACGAAGGCTCAGGATACAAAATCAGTGTTCAAAAATCACAAGCATTCCTATACACCAACAATAGACACAGAGCCAAATCATCAATGAACTCTCATTCAAAACTGCTACAAAGAGAATAAAATACTTAGGAATACAGCTAACAAGGGAAGTGAAGGACCTCTTCAAGAAGAAACACAAAACACTGTTCAAGAAAATAAGAGAGGACACAAACAGATGAAAAAGCATCCATGCTCATGGACAGGAGAATCAATGTCATGAAAATGTTTATACTGCCCAAAGCAACTTATAGATACAATGCTATTCCCATTAAACTACCATTTACATTCTTCACAGAATTAGAAAAAACTACTTGAAAATTGGAACCAAGAAGAACCAAGACAATCCTAAGGAAAAAGAACAAAGCTGGAAGCATCATGCTACCTGACTTCAAACTATATTATGAGGCTACAGTAACAGAAACAGCATGATACTGGTACAAAAACAGACACATAGACCAATGGGACAGAATAGAGAACCCAGAAATAAGATCACACACCTACAACGATCTGATCTTCGATAAACTGGACGAAAACAAGTAATGGGGAATGAATTCTCTATTTAATAAATGGTGCTGGGAGAACTGGCTAGCTATAAGCAGAAAATTGAAACTCGACTCTTTCCTTACACCATATACAAAAATCAACTCAAGATTGATTAAAGACTTTAATGTAAAACCCAAAACTATAAAAACCCTAGAGGAAAATTTAGGCAATACCATTCAGGACATAGGGATGGGCAAAGATTTCATGATAAAAATGCCAAAAGCAATTGCAACAAAAGCCAAAATTGTCAAATGGGATCTAACTAAACTAAAGAGCTTCTGCACAGAAAAAGAAACTATCATCAGAGTGAACAGGCAACCTACAGAATGGGAGAAATTGTTTGCAATCTATCTGGAAAAGGTCTAATATTCAGGGTCTACAAGAAACAAGAAACTTAAAGAAAAAACAAACGACCCTATAAAAATTGAGCAAAGGACATGAACAGACACTTTTCAAAATAAGACATATGAATGACCAAGAAGCATATGGAGAAAGCTCAGCATCACTGATCATTAGAGAAATGCAAATAGAAATCACAATGGGATACCATCTCATGCCAGTCAGAATAGCTATTATTAAAAAGTCAAAAAACAGCAGATGCTGATAAGGTTGTAGAGAAAAAGGAACACTTTTACACTGTTGGTTGGAGTGTAAGTTAGTTCAACCATTGTGGAAGACAGTGTGGGGATTCCTCGAAGTCCTAGAGGCAGAAATACCATTTGACTTAGCATTCCTATTACTGGGTATATACCCAGTGGAATATAAATCATTCTTTTCTAAAGGTACATTCATGCGTCTGTTCATTGCAGCACTGTTCACAATAGCAAAGACATGGAATCAAGCTAAATGACCATCAATGACAGACTGGATAAAGAAAATGTGTTACATATACCATGGAATACTATGCAGCCATAAAAAGGAATGAGGTCATGTTCTTTGCAGGGACGTGGATGGAACTGAAAGCCATTATCCTCAGCAAAGTAACACAGGAACAGAACAACAAACACCACATGTTCTCACTTATAGGTGGTTGCTGAATTATAAGAACACATGGTGGGGAACAACACACACTGGGGCCTGTTGGTGGTGGAGGGTGCAAGGAGGGACAGCACCAGGAAGAATAGCTAATGTTTTCTGGGCTGAATACCTAGGTGATGGTACAATTTACGCAGCAAACCACCATGGCACACGTTTACCTATGTAACAGACCTGCACATCCTGCACATGTATCCCTGAACTTAAAGGAAACTTTGAAGAAAAAGTTTTAAAAAAAGTAATCTGATAATCAAACCTAAAAAACATGAAATAAAACAAAATGTAATTTAAAAAATACACCTGTAAGCATTAAAAAAGGCTAGAGGGTGATACAGAAATAGTGTAAATAAAATTTATCTTTCATTCCCTAATTATATATTTAAATGTAGATTTCTCACCAGTTTCCATAATAAATCATTAATAAAGCAAAAGTCTTTGTAATCCATAAAACTGGTCTTTGTTTATCCTTAATTCTAAATGAAAAATCATAGAGAAATAAAAAGAAATAAGGAAAAAAATTACAACTATTTTACAAATATCAAAAAAATTTAAAGCTAAAAATAATGTCAGGATTTCTTAACCTTGGTCATAAAATAATAAGTTGTTTGGAATATATTTACTAATTTTGTCATAATTTTTTCTTTAAAAGTTCACACTGAGGCTGGGCGCGGTGACTCATGCCTATAATCCCAGCACTTTGGGAGGCCAAGGAGGGTAGATCACCTGAGGTCGAGAGATCACCTGAGGCCTGACCAACATGGAGAAACCCTGTCTGCACTAAAAATACAAAAATTTAGCTGGGCGTGGTGTCTCATGCTTGTAATCCCATCTACTTGGGAGGTTGATGTAGGAGAACACTTGAACCCGGGAGGCAGAGGTTGTAGTGAGTTGAGATCACCCCATTGCACTCCAGCCTGGGCAACAAGAGCGAAACTCCATTTCAAAAAAAAAAAAAAGTTCACATTGAGCATCAAGAAATTAAACATTACTGATAATTCAGTATATCTCAAAAAATTCTCACTATAATGTAACTTTTAGTATTATTTTGGAGTAAAACATACATGCAAACATGTTTAAAAGAGTCTAAGTTCCATTTTTATTCTTCAAATAGTAGGTATTATAAACCTGTTTAAGACAAATTTTATTCTATACTGCTTTATTTTTAACAAACTGGTTCATTTCTTAAAATATAATAGGAAAATGAGGCAGTTTTTAATAAGTTAGCAAATGAAGCTTCCTTCCAAAACCGAGTACATGTGACAAAGAAAAATTAAAAATGCACCCCTAGCTTTTGCTCTGTAAATGAAAAGAGTAATTGAAAGAAAATACTGCTTACAAACTAATTACATACTTTTCTAAGATACCATTTTTTAAAAAGTATAAGACCCATCTGGCTTGACATTTGCAAAATTCCTATAATTAAAAGAGAAGGAAATAAACAGAGTGGAAGTTATTTGAGGTTTTTGTACACTTTACTAACTTTTCTATGCTTTAACTAAGACTATTACTGATGAGTCTATAGAAATTATACTTTGCTGAAACTTACGGTGCAAAATTTTCTGGGCAAAATGATGAGTCTCTGATTTTTAGCCTCTCTATCATAACTTTGGCTTCTTCCATTGTTCATTATAAACCTGACTGTATAGTTAATTTTATCTCTCTTTTAGTTCAATGAGTCAAACATGGCTAAAGTCAGACATTTGTACGTCTTTGACCATTAAAGTGCTAATGGAACTATTTTAGCTAACTTATTTAATTTGAATCATTATTATTTCAGTTGAAATACGGTTTAATTGATAAAATATGTGTTTTATGTACTACTCTAGGTGCTAATATATAGCATTGATAGAGACAGTGAGATTCTTGCTTTCATGAAGTATATTTGATAGTTCTTGTAAAGTTGTGGCACCAAGCACAGAAAGAGAAACTCAAATTTCAGGATCAAGCCAAAACAGAGATTTGAGCACCTTCCTTCTGTCTCAGAAGGGATATATAATGGTCTTCCTAATTTTTCATTTAGTTTAAGCCACTTAATGATCTGAAATAGTTTTAAAAAGATGAGTTCACAGCCAGGCGAGGTGGTTTACACCTGTAGTCCCAGCTCCTCAGGAGGCTGAGGCAGGAGAATCACTTGAACCCGGGAGGCTGAGGCTGCAGTGAGCCGAGATCACGCTACTGCACTCCAGCCTGCGAGACAGAGACTCCGTCTCAAAAAAAAAAAAAAATGGTGAGTTCACATCTTCCTTGTCATTGGAATTAAAACAATGACAAACAGGCCAAAGATCTTTGTCTGCTTCTGGCAAACCATAGAAATCCATGTGTAGGCTGGGCGCAGTGGCTCGTGCCTGTAATCCCAGCACTTTGGGAGGCCGAGGCAGGTGGATCATGATGTCAAGAGATTGAGACCATCCTGGCCAACATGGTGAAACCCCATGTCTACTAAAAACATGAAACAACTGGGCGTGGTGGCGTGCGCCTGTAGTCCCAGCTACTCGGGAGGCTGAGGCAGGAGAATCACTTGAACCTAGGAGGCAGAGGTTGCAGTGAGCCGAGATGGCGCCACTTCACTTCAACCTGGCAGCAGAATGAAACTCCATCTCAAAAAAAAAGGAAAAGAAATCCGTGTGTGTAGTTTATGAATCACATATAGCATTATTTTAAGTTTTAGGTAAAAGATGCTTATGCAGTTTGTATATAGGCTAGACAATATTTTAGATATACTGAAAATACTGGTCTATTTAATTCTTTTAAAAACCTATAAAGTAGATGTGGCTATTATATGAATTTTACAACAAAAATACCTGGGCACAGAGATGTTAAGTGCTTTGGCTGAGGACAAACTGCTAGCATGCACCAGAGCCAGGATTTGAATCTACACAGTTGGACTCCAGAGTCCATGTTCTTTACTACAGATGCTACCTATTTAAATGCTACATATTCAAGGAGTTGTTCCTTGGGACCTCATGTGAACTTTGTGGGGAAATATCAAAAACATTTTTTTTAAGTTACTGTGAAAGAGCCAATATTTATAATACCTCAAAATTTGCCAAACTGGTAGACAAACCATATTGAGCAAAACTAATTCTGCACTTTACTTTCTAACCAAAAAACTCCACGTGATTCTTTCTTCTGTAAGCCATGGGAGTATGTGTTTAATAGTTTCCTGAGCCTTAACAGGCCTTGAAAGGCTGTCAAAAACCAATCTGTACATTCAGAAGGGCAGAGTAAGAACCGCTGCAAATAAGTCCTTACATAAAATCAACAAGAACACTGGTGATGGTCAGAATTAACTTTCTGAAACTCTTGAAATTAACTAATGGCTTGCAACAACCTTAGGGATACTTATTCAAGAAAAGTTGCTGAACCAAGGTAAGAACAGCAGAGTTTATGATGTTCTGATTTGACCTATTCCCATTCCCAACTCCTTAATTCTATAGTTGCCTTGAAAACTGGTGGCTGCTAATTAAAAAAACAAGAAAACAAAAAACAAAAAAAAAAAGATTGCAAAGAATAATCTGAAAAACAGTAGTATTATAGGCACCGGAAGGAGTAGATGAGTTTGGACCTCCTAAAGAAGGCCTGTTCCCAGAGTATTTTTATTATTTGACCAGTCTCGCGGCTCCTTGGGAAAGCTTCATTTGCAAGATGTTGTTATTATTTGACCTGATTTGGAGCTTGCTCTGTGGCGAAACTCTATTCTCAGGGAATTTGATGGAAGATTCAAAGGCAGTTGTTTAACATCACAACTTCCTAAAGCTGAAAATATGAGTTGGTACAAACAAGAGCATGGCCAAGACATAAAAGGAAGATCTGCGGAAAAAGATGTCCATGAGAGGCTATGAAGAGTTCTGACATATTTCTAGTGTTCCGGAAGACAGCACACACATGCAGGGCTGTGTACATACCAAAAAGGGAAGGCCTGAATCTATTATTGCTGGCTAAAATTGAGACTTTGCAAAGGCAGGCAAAAAAGACTAAGTCAGAACCTGGAACTTCTTCATTATAGAAGGTATGTCCCAACACAAACATACAGAATCCCCTCAACAAGGGAGGTTAATGCTTCAATGCTTCTAAGAATCTAATATAATTTCTGACCATCTCACTAGATGATCACTAAAGTAATTGAGCAGATACTTCAGCAGCTATACCATACAAGGAATATAGGACTTTACAGGATTAGCCTAGGAAAATATCAAGAAAAGAAACAGTAGCAACAAAAACAATGATACAAAAAAAAAATTGAGGAAATCTGATGTATAGTACCTAAAACCACCCTATAGCACTTAAAACATCCGGTTTTCAGTAACAACAATAAAAATATGAGGCAGGAAAAGAAAAAGATTGCCAATACACAAGGCAAAAAACAGCAACCAATACGAACCATTCCTAAGGGGTCCCAGGTGTTAGGCTTACTAAACAACAACTTTTAAATCAGCAATTAAAGAGATTTAAAAATGATATCTAAAAAAGTAAGGAGAAATATAACAATGATGTCTCACCAAGCAAATAATATCAATAAAGATAAAGAAAATATTAAAAAAAAGGAACAATTCTAATGTTGAAAACTGAAATATCTAAAGTGAAAAATTCACTAGCAGGATTTAACAGAAGTCTACACTGGGAGAATAAACAACCAATGAACTTGAAGCTGGGTTAGTTGAGAATGGTCTGCAGAACAAAGATAAAAGCAATGACAAAAAGGACACAGAGCCTCAGAGACATGTGAGATAACACTAAGCATCCCAATGTACACACTGCATGAGTCCAAAAAAAGAAGAGAATAAGGCAAAAATACAGAATAATATTTGAAAATAAAATGGATGAAAACTTCTCAAATTTGATTAAAAAGAAATTAGCTGGGCATGTTGGTGCATGCATGTAGTCTGGTCTCGAACTCCTGGGCTTAAAGGAGTCTTCCACCTCAGCCTCTCAAAAGTGCTGGGATTACAGGCATGAGGCACTGTGCCTGGCTGGAAGCGCTTTCTAACTCAACTCACGTTATAAGCTCAGGATTATTCTGATAGCAAAACTATTAAAGATAGTATAAAATGTGAAAGCTATTGGCCAATATATCCCTTATGAACATAGATACAAAAATCTTCAGCAAAATACTAGCAAACTAAGTTTTACAGTATATTAAAAGCACTATACACCATGACCAGGTAGAATTTATTTCAGAAAAGCAAGGATGGTTAAACTTATAGAAATCAGTCAAAACAATACACTGCATTAAGAGGATTTGTGTACCAAAATCTTTAAAATACTGCTGCAAGAAATTAAACAAAACATAAATAAACGAAAAGACATCCCATGTTCATGGATTAAAAGAAAATTTTTAAGATGGCAGTGCTACCCAAAATGATCAAAAAATTTAGTGAAATCCTTATCAAAATTACAGTAACTTATTTTTGCAGAAATGAAAAAGTTTATTATAAAATTCATACCAACTACTGATTGATTTCTAAACAATCTTGAAAAAGGAAAACAAATTTGGAAGAGTCACACTTAAACTTTCTATAAAGATACAGTAATTAAAACAATGTGCAACTGAGATTAATATCAACATATAGATCAATGGAATAACATTAAAAGCTTAGGGGAAAAGTATATATTGATGGTTGATTGGTTTCTGACAAGAATACAAAGACCATTCTGTGGGGGAAAATTATCTCGTCAAAAAATAGTATTGAGAAAATTAGATAAACACACAAAAATGAGTTATTCTGGACCTCTGTCTTACACTATGTCCAAATATTAACTAAAAATGGATCAACACTAAATATAAAAGCCCACATTATAAAACTGAAAAGGAATTTTTATTTAAACCATATAAATAATAATTAACCATAATAAAAAACAAAAATACCCCAATTATAAAATGGGCAAAGGATTTGAATAGTTATCCAGAAAAGATATAAGGAGTCAAGAGGTCAGGCTCAGTGTCTCACACCTGTTATCTCAGCACTCTGGGAAGCCCACGTAGGAGGATCACTTGAGACCAAGAGATTGAGACCAGCCTGAGCAGCAACATGGCTAACCCATATCTCTCTCTCTTAAAAAAAAAAAAAAAAAAAAGCCAGATATGGTAGTGTGTGGCTGTAGTCCCAGTTATGCAGAAGGCTGAGGTGGAAGCTTGCTTGAGTCTGGGAGGTCAAGGCTGCAGTAACCATGATTGGACCACTGCACTCCAGCCCGGGCAACAGAGTAAAAGCTTATCAAAAGAAAAAAATAAAATAAAAACACCACCAAAAGGTGACTTAGAAGCACGTTAAAATATGGACAACATCAGTTCATTTGGGAAATGTAAATCTAAACCAAAAAGAAATGTCACTCTATCCCCAGTAGAAAGGCTAATATTAATAAGTGGGACAGTACCAAGTCTAGATGATGATGTGGAGAACTTAACACCCTCATATACCGCTTGTGGAAATGTAAAATGGTGCAATCACTTTAGAAAACAATTTTCCATAATTTTGACATCAAGTTATTCTATGACCTGCCAATTTCACTAATAGATTCATACATAAGAGAATTGAAAAATATGTCCATGCAAAAACTTGTACATGAAAGCCCATGTGAGCATTGAAAAGAATCATCATCGTAATAAAACAACTCAAATGCTTATCAATTTATGAATGAGTAAACAAATGTGGTATAGTATATCTATAGAATGCAATATTCTTCTACGATAAAAAAGTACTGATACATGTTACAATATGGATGAAACCCCAGAGAAGCTAGTCAGCTGGGTGCAGTAGCCCACACCTGTAACCCCAGGAGACTGAGACCAGCTTGGGCAACACTTTGAGATCCCATCTCTATTTAAAAAAGAAAAAAAAAAAGAAAAAAAAAACACTAGTCACAAAATACCACATATTTTATGATTATATTTATGTAAAACGTCCAACAGAAGAAAATCTAAAGACAGAAAATAGATGACTGGTTCCCTAAGGCTGAGGAGAGGGTATAATGGATGGCTGTTAATGGGAGTGAGTTTTCTTTAGGGGATGACAAAAATGTTTTCATATCAGATTGTGGTGAGGGTTGCGTAACTCTGTGAATATGCTGAAAATCATTGAATTTTACACTTTAAATGAGTGAATTTTATGGTACTTAAAGTATATCTCAAAAAAGCTATTTTTAAAAGCTTCAGTTTTTATATTTTATTGTTGTCAGAATGTATCTTACTGTAAGAAAAGCCCCTGGAAAGGGATGAATACCCAGAATATATAAAGAACTTTCACAACTCAACAACACCAACAACAATCCAATTAAGAAGTGGTATAGGATTTAAATAGACCCAAATAGGATATACAAATGACCAATAAACACACAAAGAAATGCTCAACATCACTAATCATTAGGAAAATGCCAACTCAAAACCACAATGAGATGTCACTTTACCTCCATTATAATGGCTACTATCAAGGAAAATATTAAATTAAAACTTCAATAAAAACAAAATACAAAATGTTGTTAAAGAGGTAGAAAAATTCTAACTATGTAATTGCTGATGGGGATATAAAATTGTACGCCACTATGAAAAACAGTTTAACAGTTCCTCACAAAGCTAAACACAGAATTGCTATATAATCCAGTAATTCCACTTCTAGGTATGTACCCAAAAGAATTACAAGCAGAAACTGAAAAACATCCTTGTACACCAACGTTCATAACAGCATTATTCACAATAGCCAATGTTGGAAACAACTCAATTGTCCTCAACAATTGAATGAGTAAATAAAACGTGGCACATACATACAATGGAATATTATTCAGCAATAAAAACAAATGAGGTTCTAATACATGCTACAACATAGTAGAGCCTTGAAGAGATTACACTAAGTGAAATAAGCCAGACACAAAAAAGCAAATATTGTATGATTTCACTTACATGATGTATCTAGAACAAATTCATAGAGACAGAATATGCATTAGAAATTACCGGGGATGGTTGGGTGCAGTGGCTCATGCCTATAATCCTAGCACTTTGGGAAGCTGAGGTGGATGGATCACAAGACCAGGAGTTCGACACCAGCCTGGCCAACATGGTGAAAGCCCATCTCTACTAAACATAGCTGGGCGTGATGGTGGGTGCCCGTAATCCCAGCTACTCGGGAGGCTGAGGCAGGAGAATCGCTTGAACCCAGGAGGTGGAGGTTGCAGTGAACCAAGATTGTGCCACTGCACTCTGGGTGACAAAGCAAGACTCCATCTCAAAAAAAAAAAAAAAAAAAACAGAAATTACCAGGGATTTAGGGGTCAGGATATGAGAAGTTATTACTTAATGGTTACAGAGTTTCTGTTTGGGGTAATGAAAAAAATTTTAGAAGTAGTTAGTTGGTGATGGTTATACAATGTGGTGAATGTAATTAACACCACAAAATTATAAACCATCAAAAAATTTTCAATGTAGTAAATTTCATGTTATGTATATCTTACCACAATAGGAAAAATGATAATAAATAAATTCTCCTCTCAGCTCTTCCGAGCTTTTACATCATTCACATAGCAATATTTAAAAGTTCTCCCATCTGTCTTGAATAACTCCAGTTGTCCTTTAAAGTTGTTTACATTTATTTTACCTTTGTGGAGGATGAAATTATAAAGTCTCCAATTTTTACAATCTTTCTCATACTTAAAATTTATTATAAATATCCATGTTTGTCTGCCATCCAAAATCAGTACAAAGCATTTTAATCTCCTCTAAAATATCCTGTACTTCAGTATGTTTCCTACATCAAAAATGTTTCTTTGTGTTTGGACTTTTCTTTGTTTTTCTCAGGTTAGAGACAAACTAAAAAATGTATTTCAGGGAGAATGGGACACTGAATATTTTGGGAAAGCTATTTTTTTTCATGAAAATTAGATATTTGTATGTATTTTTTACAATACAGTGTGTATGGTTTTTTTTGTCTTTACTTACAACTTCCAATTCTCATTTTATTTTTGTTCCTAATTTGCAGTTCACATTTATTCTCGGTAAATTATTGCAGAGAAGTAATCTGTCTCAAATTCTATTCTGTAACATCTAGTCACCACTGCTCTAAAGTTTCTTTTAATTTTTAATTTCGTCTTGCTGAGTGCTGGCCACCTTCCTTGGTGTCTGCCATGCACTTAATAAAAATGCCCCCAATCCATCTCTCAGGTCAGGCTTGCCATTTACCTCTCAGGGATGTAGTAGAAATTAATGAGATCACTGCTCCAGTGCTCTTTAAAGACTTGCATTTTGGAAAAGCTATGTCAAAAGTCACAAAAGATTTGTACTATGAATTGCTCATGAAAAATAAATTTTATAATTTTTAGTAAATGTGAAGAACATTAGATATTCAAAAGAATGAACCCAGCTGTTGAAAAAATGACAGTAGTCAAGGCTGGAATTCCCTTCCTGTACAGAAAATTGCAGGACTGATGAAGAATTGAAATTAAAAGATTTGAAATGGATAAATATCTCAAAAACAAGTTTTCACTATCACTTATGTGATATCTAATGAAAAACAAAAAGGAAAATTATACAGGGGTGATAATATCCAGATCAATAGTAATTTTCTGTTTTTGAATATTTTTATGATAATACTACCTAAGTATTCTTAGAATATTTTGAAAACACATATTAAGAAGAGAAAATTATCTACAACTTACAACACAGCTTCACCAACATTCTGCCATTTTCTTTGATTTTTAAACTATATATATTTTAAGTGATGCTGAATAAATGCTATATTTTAAGTACTATATGCTAATTTTCAAGGTATTTTTAAATGATATATAACAGTATTCCATACTATATAGAAATATCAAACCAAAAGATAAACATACAAATGAAGTTATATAGATTTCTACCATTGTTAAATATTTTGATACAGTTCAGTAAAAGGTTTTTTATGTATCTCAAAGTTTTCTGTTATTTTTTAAACAGTTATTTATTTTAATGACTTTATTACATAAGAATAAATGTTCATTATATAAAAATCAGATAATCAAATGTATAAAAAGAAATAAATTAAAAATTATAAATAATGCCACCAAACAGACATCACTGCTAATATTTTGTGTATACATGTACGTGTGACATATAAATATACAGATATAGACATAGGTGTATGTCTCTTTCTCTTGCTATATATGTATACACAGACATACACACAATATTTTTTAATCACATATATATCAGTATGTAAATACAATTCATATTATACAATTAAACAATTCAAATGTTAAATAATTCAAACTTAAAGCTGTTGGAACTTTAAGTTATTTTGAGCCTTGAGAGGAGTATGTTTATTCAGCCTGAGTTACACAGCATGTGACTTCAATGTCTGCCTTTTTGGTCCTTGTGAATTAGGAAGGCCAAGAGCCACCAGAGATAAGACCTCCCCAGATCATTGCCCTTCTTCACAAAGTAGTAATCTTCCTTGCAATGTAGCAATCTGTAATTAATCAGATCACTGTGGCATAGACACTGGTCCTCTATGGAAAATGTAATCCTGCTGAAACAGCTCTGTCTCTCTTTGTGTAAGTGAAACCTTAACTTCTCCACTTAGAAATGTGTACCTCATTCATTTGGAGTCAGTGTTTCTGGATGGCCAGCCTCAAGATTTGTGGTCAAATGAACTCCATAAGTAATCATACGCCCTGAATCTTATTATTGAATGTTGACATTTTGGCAACCAAGAAGGGACCTGGCATGAACGTCTGGTAATCCTTGTTACTTTGCCAACAGCCAGAGACTTGGTACCAGCATAAATAACTTTTGTTTATCCAACCTTGCTGGGGTCAACAGAGATCTTTGGCAAGACCCCTCTCAAATCCCAATCCTCCCAGGCTTAGCTGAGGATTCGGATGTTACCCAAACTGCACACATTTCTAACTCAATGGAGTTGGAATTGAAGCACTACTACAAAGTAGTTGCTTCATTTGCTGTTCTCTAGAGATTCTGCTAATTGAGGATTTGTGATTTTCCCTTTCCTCTGATGTTAAGGTTTTGTTTGGAATCACTCCATAGTTTTTAAACCTTTTCTCACATTTGAAATTTTGGTCAGGGAAACAAAACAGTTTCTCTCTGAAAAGAGGGAGTGAATCTTTGTGGCTTAAACAAAGATGAGTAATCTTTAAAATTGGCTACATTCTGAAGCTCAGTTCAACTGACAAACCTAAACTTTCTTTGTAAGTGTCCAAAATAGTAAGAGGTTTTCTACAAGGATAAGTTCTGAAGAGACACTGTTCCTCCCAGTTGAAAGGCACATTAGGTGACTAAGGTCTTGTGGAAGTGTTGGAGTTTATACTCATAATAAAATGGTCTTACAGGGAGTCCATTAAGAAGAACAGGAAACCTTGCTTAATCTGGTAGACACACCTAAAGGCTGATCACCTGGTACCTTAAGCATCCAAGTTTCCTGGGACCATCAAGACACATACAAAGGAAGAACTTACTCAAAGGTGCAATACTGAGCAGCTATTCTGATAAGCAGAACACTTAATCCAAAGCAACTCCCAAACAGAGACAGAGCTGTTTCAGCAGGATTACATTTTTCCACAGCAGACCAGTGTCTATGCCACAGTGATTTGATTAATTACAGATTGCTACATTGCGAGGAAGATTACTACTTTTTGGTCATTCAAAAGGAAAGTCTAAATTATGGACGATCATACTCTAAAACGGAATCTTCCTCTTTAAGGAGGGAGCCATCATTGGAAACACCAGCTGAATTTCTGCTAAATATTCATGGCACCTTGTCATGCATATAAGACCAGAAAAATGGTCTCGTATAAATTTCAAAGACCCCAAATTACATTGGCCAAAAGGGGTACTTTTAAATAGGTGAATTAGTTTATCTTTGTGCTCAGTGAGAAAGAAAAAAAAACAACCTCTAAAATAAAACAACATAACTGGAGGAGCTGTTTTCAATGATACTTGAAAGCATTTAAAAGAGGTTCTGATAAAGTCATTTCTTTGCAAGACGAAAAGATTGTCTGAAACAATTTCTGAATTGAAAAAGGCTGCCAAAATTCCTCCTCCTCCTTTGTCTTCTCCTTCTCTTCTGTTAGAATTTCCTTGTCTGCCTCTACCTCCCCTTTCTCCTCCTCCTCCTTGTGCTGTTCTGGCTCCATTTCAGGAATATCCTGTGTCCAGACGAGGAGAACTTACCTTGATTTATCAACTATGGCTAAAAGTAGAACCCAAAGACATAATTTAAGAATTCTTGGATCCTTTTTAGAACCTTATTGGATTTTCTAGAAAATTCAAATTAAACATTCAAACCTGTTACCCCAGATTCTCTTATTTTCATCAGTTGGTTCACGTGTTAATGTCAGACAATGAAGCCAAAGATTGGATAGCAAAAACAAACTGCAGGAATATTATGGAGGACTTCCATGAATTTTCTGAACCAGATTGTGAATGGACCCACAATACTTCCCAATCTTTACTAGATGTTATCCCCTTAGTTTTCCAAAGACCAGTGATTAGAATAAAATACAACAATGCCAACACGATCTTAATGAGCCTGTAATGTCACATTGTGAAAGATATGAAAAATTATTTAAACAATATTCAGGCCTATTAGAAGAAAGGTATGCTAATCATTAAATCATATTCTCAACTCAAACTTTATAAGTAGATTAGATTAAGAGTTTTAAGTAGATTAGCTTGACAATAATTAAGAGACAGAGCCTCAGTTGAGCCACCTCTTAAGCTCATGATCTAGTTAATTTTGCTGATCAATGTCCTGTACTCTAATCAAGCAAGAAAAAGAAAAAGGAAAACTAAACAGAAAGGAAAAGCAAATAAGATCATGAGCTTACCACTAAAACAATTGGTCCACCCATCTGTGAACCCTAAACATCCCTTACTAAACATTAGTAAGTTCTAAAATCAACCCAATCTCCCACTTTGCAATTACTGCAAAAGGTCTTGGCATTTTTAAAAGAATTATAGAAAATTAAATGTAAAGAACAGTTACAGGCCAAAGCAAAATAATAATAGAGATACTGTGAGAATTTTAAAGAGACTAATATCTTAGAGGAAATGAAAATTAATTTAAATGAAGAGAAAACATATGCTCTTATTGACATTGAAGCTACATTATCAGTGGTAAATCCCACTTTATTCTAAGGTCCCATTCCTCAGAGTAAGAAAACAATACAAATGATAAGTATAAAAAATTATCCTATATCAGTATATAAATCTAAACCCATTGTTTTATAGTTAGGTCCTCTACAAGGAACACATGTTTTCCTTTTGGTTCCCTCAGCTTCCATTCATTTGATAGGGAAAGACTTTTTATAATTATACAATATCCACATCTCTTTCTCTCAAAATGGGAAATGTATTTAGAATTAAAAGATAAAACAGAATTATTAGGATCAAAAACTTTTTCAAAATTTGATCTTTTTATTTCACAAATTGCAATTCATATTGTCATGGAGGAAATAAAATTGCTAAATAATGAATTGCAAGAGTGGTTAAATATAGTACCTGATTAGTCACGGTCAAAATCCTCCACCATATTGGGAAAATTATCTGGATCACATCAAGTAATATTTAAATAATCCATCGAAAACTCTTTCAAATCTTAAGCAAAACTTTCTAAGATTAGAGGCCTCAAAAGGAATAAGACCTATAATTTTGAATATAAAAAGAGGCTTGACTGTTCCTTATACAAGACCATGTAACACTCCAATCCTCCTCATAAGAAAACCAAATTGTAGGTAACAGAGCTTTGTACAGGATTTGAGGGCAATTAGTAACATAGTTATTCCTTGACATCTAGTGGTATGAAACCCCCATGTGTTGTTAACTGCTATCCCACCTGAAGGTGAGACCTATGTAGTACATTCTTTGGCATTCGTGTGAATAAAAATAGACAATTTCTCTTTACCTTTACTTGGGAAGACAAACAATACACATGGACAGTCATGCCTCAGCGAAACACTGATGGCTCAACTTATTTTTTACAAATATTAAAAAAGCAGTCCTTTCACATGTTGACACCCCTAAGACATCCACTTTGATGCAGTATGTAGATATTTTACTTCTCTTCTCAGGGAATGAACAAGCCTTCAAAGAGGATGACATTTATTTGCTACAACAATTAGCTTCAAAATGACACAAGATCTCAAAAGAAAAACTTCAGTTCTGTCAAAAACAATTAAGATATTTAGGTAATCTAATACCAAAGGAAGGACTTTTTATCAATCTAAATGGAATAGAAGGAATAGTCACCTTCCCTACCCCAAAACCTAAGAAACAACTGAGAAGATTTTGGAGTTGGCAGGATACTGCAGAAATTGAATTCCAAACTTCTCCTTAAAAGTTCAACCTTGCTGTATCCAAGTATGTTCTAGTGATGGTTTGTATGTTCTCTTACTTGACAGAGAATTTCCATGCAGAAGACTAGCCTTAGCAGTAACTAAAATTATTTTAGAGAAAATTATTCTAACTTGGAAAGTTTCTCTAGAACTTTATAACAACAGAGATAATCATTTCACTGGACAAATAATCTTGTCAGTATGCAAAATTTGGCCCACTCTCCAACATCTCCATTATGCCTGTCACCTCTAGTCTTATGGGTTAGTGGAAAGCATAAACAGAGTAATCAAAACTCAGTTTGGTAAAACTAACTGAGGTTTTTAAAATCCTTGCTCAAAGGCTCTTCCATCAGTTTTGCTTAACCTAAGATTGACCCCTTTTAGTAAATACCAACTGTCTCCGTTTGAAATTGTACCATACAGAAATATGAAATTGTCTCTAAGAAATTGTGAATCTATGATATTAAACAGGGACAGGTTGTACTAGTTTAGTAGCCTTATAAAAACTGTAATTCAGTAAAAGACGTTCCACAGTGAGTTCCTGGGAGACAAAAAACTCAAGGACCACAGACTTTAGCCAGGAGATTGTGTCTATGGTAAATGGCATCTTTTAAAGGACTCTCTCCAATCAAGGTGAAAGGGACCTTATCAGGTGCTCCTAACTAACCCTTGTGCCACTAAACTAAATGGAATTGTTTCCAGATATACATCATTCACTTAAAGAAAGCTACTTTGGCTTTGCCAATTTAGACTTCATGTCAAACTGGTGATCTACAATTGAAATTCTCCATAACCAACAAAGATCAAAAGAAGGTGGCATCTGAGGTAATCGGCCTTCTGAAGACACCAGATCAGCCCTGTATCCAAATGAACACTTTACATTGATAATAATTAATGCTTGAGGAAGGCTTTCCTTTATAAATTTCCACTAAATTTCTTCCTTTTCATCTCAAATTCTTATATTTTGTTGCTACTATCACCAGCTATTGACTATACAGCAAACGTCTTCTTGCAGTGGGCTCAGGACTATGGTAATAGATTACAAAAAACAAGAAACATTTGTTGGGTATGTAGTCTACTGCCTCTTTCTGATGGTTCTGGAATACCCTGGTGGTATCACCTCTCCAAGGACAAGACTGGACAGAATATCAGAAATATGTCCATATTTCTCAAGAACAGTCACAGTACTTAGTGCTAGTATGACTAAGGATGGTGTGCATCACTGGCCTATTAATATTGCTTTACAAAGCAAAAAGCACAGAAAAAGAATTTTGAGGAAAAAAAAAAACAGAAAAACAAAAAGCCCCCAATTCATTAATTGTAACACTGGAACTGCCCCAAATGAGGAATGAAACAATGGCACTGTCCCAGGTGAGAGAGAAGACAACTCAATTTCAGGATGGCCTAACACAAATCTGGGACAGTTTTATCTGACTAACCCACTCCTTTGGCTAATTTAGTCAGCTTGCCCATTTATGTTGGGAACAGATACATCCTACTGAGGATACCCCGTTCAATAGCACCAGAGATACGGGATGGATACCCAAAGAACAGTGTATCCCCATCATAATATATAAAGTACCAATTGGCATGCCACTGAATGGGCACGACAACTGGATTTTTATTGGTCAGCTCCAAATAAAATGTCTTGGCTATTCGGCACTAATGTATGACCATGGTTACCACCAGGATGGTTAGGATGATGTTCTTTGGGTTACGTTAGACACAAGGTTGAGGAGGTCATACCCTGTCGACATCTGCAAATGTTCCTCATTCACAATCTCATCGGGCTAATTCATTGGTATGATCATTCAGCTTCCATATTCATACTATGACTAGGTATTGATAATGTCATTTAGCATAAAGAAGCCCTAACCAATTATACACAAATGATAGATACATGGGTATTTTGTTATTAAACAATAAAGTTATCTTATGAAAAAAAGCTATATTACAGAACCATCTGGCTTCAGACATACAGCAGTGCAAGGGGAAACTTGTAGGATCATTAAAACTGAGTGCTATGTCTATATACCAGATAAATCAGATAATATTATTCAACTAATAGCTGATATGAAAACCCAAATAAATAACCTTTCAAATCCAACACGCTTTCTAAACAATTGGCTAAACAGATGTTTTGGACCTTGGGGAACTTCGTGGCAAAAACTGTTACTTACTCTAGGAATTATAATCATTTGTTGTGTTTTATTGTTTTTGTCTTCGTCTGTGCTGCAACATCTCTTTGCAATGGAGTAAATAAATGCATGTCCAAAAAAACTAAAATAACGGTTGTTCCAATAATTGCATTAATTGAAGATGTAACTGTTTAGCCTGTCTTAAGTCACAAATTCACTTTCTTTATGTTGTCTTAAATTTGGTCTGTATTCTATTAACTTATAGCCTGTCTAATTCCCCCTCATTACAGGACAATATATTTTTAGGAATGAGCCCTCCTAGTGATGTGGGACTAAACTCTTGAACATAAAAGAAGTCAAAATTACTGAGTTTTGACTTGGGAAGTTAAAAATAAATAAACTTTAAAAGTTGTTACAAACTTCCAAACACTTTAAGCCTTGAGAGACATGTGACTGTGATCTCAGCCACGTCACATGTAGTTGTAACTTCTTTTTCTTAGAATATAGGTTGGCTCCCTTCCTCTTCATTCTTGTTCTGTAAATGAGAGATGAGAGACCAGATACCCTCCCCTTTCAATCACTAATATTTGTTATAGATTAACTGTCTCCTTTACTGTCCTGTACCTAACTCAGATTGATGGCACAAAAGACCCCATGATGGTTATATCTTCACTGTGGAATGTTAAATATGCCTTTCCCAAAATAAAAAAAAGACGACTCTGACTAATAGATTACTGTAACTATGTATTATGCCTTAGATAGAAAGATGCCGAAATTCTGTTAAGCTTCCCAAACCTTATCTGTATAAATGACCCCAAATTCCTACACTTGGGAGCACTGATTTTCATACTTTGGAATCTACGCTTCCTTGGCAGACATTCTCAAACTTTGTGTTTGATAAACTAACTATCTTGAAACTAGATTCTGATCCTTTTGACTATTTTTGGTTGACAGAACTTCTAGAACCATATCTCCAACCCCAGAATGACTTTGGCTATATTAAATTCCTTGAATGCTAAACTTTATCCTGTAGAAAATCTGGGAGTAAACACAAATACTTTTTAAAAAATATTGTATATTCAAAGGATCAATCTGTTTAACGATGTTTACTGTGAACACATATTAGGCACAATGATACAGTAATAAATTAGCCTACTTTTCCTATTTCTTGCCCTTCAGCAAATCACAATCTGGTGGGGGAGACTCATACATACACAAATTACTGTAATAGAGTAAGAAACATTAAACACATGCACAGATAGATTCCTAAACATTGGTACTTGCCCAAATTGTTATACTACATCAAAGAGCATCATTATAGAGTCATAAACAGTAAGTTATAGCAACTGAGGGAATGATTAATCCTCTCTGTGTGAAGGGCTATGAACACTTCGTAGAAGTGTTGATTTGTAATGATGGCCTTGAAAATTCATAGAATTCTGTCAACTAGGGAGGAAGGACAAAAACTAATGTTTCCTTTTTATTTTTTCATTATTTTCTTACCTTAATTTTTAAATGTTTTGAAGATGCTCAGCACGTTGAAGTTTTCATATAAAGAAAACCCAAAATATTTTACCCCAAAATATACTTCTTTGACATACTTCCAAGATGGCTATTTGGAGGGCCTGCAGACAAAAATAGCCCCGAAAAGCTGCCTTTTGTGGAGGAGATTTGCATCTGTGGAGAAAAATCTACTCTAGTGAAATAAATAGCCAGGCTTTCTCTGAGGTCTTCCCCCTTATCTAGATCTAGGAAATATGAACACAACCACAGGTTCCTATCTATTTTTTCTGAGAACTGCTACCTGTGAGGTTTCATCTATACAACAAAACCACCTTTGCCACATGCCTTTCTTTCTTTCTCCCTATCACACCCTGTCTTGCCAAGCTCCAAGCCCTTATTCTTTCTCTAACCTTAAATGATATAAAAGCATCAACCATCTGGCCCTTGAGTTTTCATATCTTATATTATGCCCATGAACACATGTGCATGTTAATAAATTTTGCATGCCTTTTCTTCTATTAATCTGTCTTTTATCAATTGAGTTTCAGTGAACCTTCAGATGGCTAAGGGAAAGATTTCCTTTGGCTCATACAAATAGGAATAGATTTTTGTACCCTTGAGAGCAGAGAGCCAATGTGGGCCATACTAGCCTTATAAAGATATTAGGACTTTTAACTATATTCAGATCACGGCATATTTTTCAGTACCCCAAATCTCTTTTTATCAACATGGAATTCAGATACGAGGTTAAACTCTGATATGCGTTAGCTGTGAGGTAGATTTAGGATTGGACTGCCTTTAGTGTTTTTAACAATATGCTTCCAAACAGAAAATGCAATTTACATTTAAAATAAAGCAAAGTTTTTAAAAGCTGCCCTTCAGGTTATGCTAGTCTTTATAGAAAGAATGCAAACTTTCTATGTGACCTCACCTTCTCATTCACATTCACAAAGAAGACACTGCCCAGAGTCAGAGCAAATATTTCATGGTGAGTTAGCATTTTTAAATATACTCTAACCTCTGATCTTCATCAATGGAAATCTAGAGCTACTTTGAGGATCACAGCATGTATGAGAGTTGCCATAGTCCAACAGTACTACAGTAAAACTTACGGCAAACTTTGAAGGAAGTAAAGTAAATTTTGTATAGCCTCTGCCTTTCCTTTTTAAAAGCTCTCTCCCTAATTATCTTGTTTCGCTTGCCCTGGGGCATTTATCCTGGCATTTTTCACGTACACACAAATGACTTGTTCTCAGGCAGAGCTCAATTTATTCTCACTAAATTGAAATGATTTGGTTGAAAGTATCCCCTTATGAAAAGGGCACTCTAAAAAAATCACAAAGGCTTTTAAGTCCAAAGGAGGCAATCACTGATGGTGTGCTTTCTGGTACCACAATCAGTAGTTGAAACAGACATTTCAGATGTGAAAAGGTTCTTAATGATTCCTGATTCTTTGTGACATACGGAACGAATCACTTTCTCTACTGAAATTTCATGAAATTTTTTCTAATAATATTGTAATATTGTATTATGATGTGTTTGTGTGCCTTGAAGAACTGTGCCTATCTAGCACAAATGAAATACATAATGGTAAAACAATTGGATTTGGAATCAGATAGGCTTGAAGTAACATATATTAGGGTTCAAATTCTGGTTTCTAGTTAAGAGTTGGGTGGACTTTGTCAAATTTCTCAATATTCCCAAGTTTCTTTCATCTGTAAATAGCACTATTGAAATTACAAAATTCGTCAATTTATACAAAATCTCAGTTCAGTGTTTAGTCGAGTCATAAACAATAGGTAACTTTTTATGTCTGCTGTAGACTGAATGTTTGCGTTTGTTCAAAATTAATATGTTGAAATCTAATCCCAATGTGATCATTTTTGGAGGTGGAACCTTTTCAAAGGTGATTATGTCACAAGAGTGAAGCCCTTCTGATGGAATGAAGGCCCTTATAAAAGAAACTCAGAGACCAAAACATAAAGATGAATCAACTCGTACTGGAAATCAGATTTTCCAGATTCAGGGTACTCTATTTATTTTTCCATTGCTTTACTGGGCACACTCTTCATATCCCTTCAATCATCTCTTTAAAAATCACTAATCAGAGGAGCTTTCTTTGACATCCCAAAAACACATAGACAGGTGGTTGCCCTACTTGAGGAAACCATACATACTAACTCATGGAAGCTCTTGTCACTTTGTAATGACGTATAATTTTGCTTATCTACATCCTTCATTGGAGTATGACCTCTTAAAATGAAAACGCAACATTGTTCTAGGCTGAATTGTCTGAGAACCTGATAGAGGAAGTCAGATGTACATAATTTATTGAGGAAACACTCTCTAAAGAATGTGAAGAAAGTAGGCTAGGGCAGAGAGTTAAGCAAAAGCGTCATCTGAACCTGGAGCCATCCTGCAGACTAGGCCCACAGAGAACTCTGGACAATGAGTTGCACCATGAAATGTGCCTGACTTTGAGCCACTGGCATCCAGGTCAGTCAGCCATTGCCTGAGGGCTGCATGAGGAATGGCAGTACCCTCACAAGCAGGAACTCCTATTTATTCCACAGCAATTATCTTGAGGAGAGAGTAGCTGTGAATCCTTGACAGCCATCACTACAGCAATGGAAGATAAGTGTGATGGCTCAATGAAGGAGATCTAGCCAGAGCAAGGACTTGTAAACTTATCAGTCTTCACATCCTAATACCTACTTTCTTGTTTATATAGTGAATGGTTAAAATACTCTACCATTAAATGAATTATCAGACTGTCTATAAGGAGATACAAAAATAAATCCTTCACATCAAGCTTTTGAAGTGAGTACTGAACTAGGTGGGGTTGGGGGAGGAATGGGGAAAGGAGAAGGTGTGAGATAAAATTACTAACACACAAAATAAGACAGAATATGACAACTTTTCTAAGACAGATGAATAGATTAATTGGGAAACTACAAAAGAGCTATAAATCCCAACTCAAAGCAATCAGGAAAGACTTCAGGGAAGAAATGGAACTTGTAATCTTTACAAATACATTGATTCTTAGGAAGGAAAAAAGTAAATATTTCAATTGGGAAGAGCTATATCAGAGACAGAAAGTTCTGAATTGGGGAAAAAGAAGGGGTTGTATTGCTGCTGCATAGAGTATGTACAAAACTGTGTACATTTCAGAGTGGAAGAGTAGTGAATATGGCTAGGAAGTTTGTTAGGGGTGTAAATGTGTAAGGTGTTGAGTGCCTAGCGGAGAAGTTTAATTGTTACTCTGTAGGTAATGAAAAGTCACTGGAAATTTTTTAACATGGAACCGAGGTTAACAGTAAAGAGCTTTAGTTTTAACCTAGCAAGACAATCACAGCATGGTTTAGATTGAGGAGGTAATAGGGGTGGAATTATAATGCAGCCTTGAAACATGTTTTGAAATTAAATGCTTCAATCTCTCTGCTTCTACATTTAAAGTTGCATTTTTTTCAAATATTTAGTCTATGCAATTCCTTTTAAAGATCATATGAAGAAATAGGTTTACCAAATACTGTATTTCTAGGTCACATGTAAATTCCCTTTGTTGAAGTACATTTTTAGAAAAAGTACAATGTATTAGAATTATAAAGTATTTCTGACCCCTAATATATCATCATCAAATGCTGATAGTATATAGACTCTCCACTATTTCTTTCTTAAGGTTAAAATATAACCAGTGGTAATTTATTTGACTTACTTTATCTTAATTAGACAAATAACCCTCAATTGCAACAAATATTTATTTAGAGTTTCTTGGTGCTTGTCTCAAGAAGGAGCAGTGAGGAACTGAAGTATAATGCTCAAGCCTCAAAAAAAAAGAAAAGAGTTTCCGGGCACATTCTATATCCCAGGCTTGGTGTTATGGAGACGCTTGCACATACAGTCTGCATATTTAGTAAATACTCTCATTTTTACTCATAAGTAAATAACCTAAATTTATATATCTAGAAAGTATGAGTCAAAATTCAAACCTTGTTTTAATTACAAACCCAAAGCTCTTTCCATATATCTATTGGTATACATAGCATAGCATCTATACAAGGAGTACGTCTATTAACAGACAAATATTCACATGCAAAGACCAGCAAGAACATATGGTAGCAATCAGTGAAGGGCAGGGGGATAGTGACAGAAAATAACTACTAGTGTACAGTACCTGTAAATGCTGAGATACACGTAATACACTCCCTCCCTTTCCATCATTCAGTTCTAATTTCCACCTCACACCCAAAAACCTCTTGCATCCCAGTAATGGAGGGCTAATACAAAACCGTATCAGCTTTACAGACAATACATAGAAGAAAGAGAATGGGTAGATGGAATGCTTTATATCATAATTAGTATTTAGAGATACTCAGGATTTTTCCATATGTTTTAGTCATCAATTGGCATAATTTTCTTTATTTCTCAGTTGAAATATGCACTTTAATAAATAATTTAATATTAATAGATGTATTCAAATAAATATGTTTATTCTGTAAGTCAGAATTTTGCCTGGAAAGAATTTCTTATTGCTAATCCTTACAAAGTTTTCCATCCTTAAGTTTTGTAGTTGTCATTTTCAGTGAGAAATTTGAAACTGCAAAAGGGTTAAGTAACTTGCTCAAGGGCATATATTACTAATATAGAATTATCACTATTGGCCAGGCACAGTGGCTCACACCTGTAATCCCAGCACTTTGGGAGGCCAATGCAGGTGGATCACCTGAGGTCAGAAGTTTGAGACCAGCCTGGCCAGCATGGTGAGACCCCATCTCTACCAAAAGTACAAAAAATGAGGCAGGCGTGGTGACACATGCCTGTAGTCACCGCTACTCAGGAAACTGAGGCAGGAGAATCTCTTGAAGCAGGGAGGTGGAGGTTGCAGTGAGCTGAGATTGTGCCACTGCGCTCCAGTGTGGGTGACAGAGAGAGACTCCATCTCCAAAACTAAAAATAAAAAAGAATTATCACTATTGTCCAGGTCTTTGTGACAGGATATTAGCTTTAAAGAGCCTGTTACGTATTTATAGAAATACACTCAAATTAAAAATTAATAACAATGAAACCTGTATGCATGTTTCAATGACCAGACGGAATAGTCATTGTTTTAGTTTCCTATTGCTACTATAATGAATCAGCACAAACATGGTGACTTCAAACAACAGAAATTTATTACCCTGTAGTTCTGGAGGTTAGAAGTTCAAAATGGATCTCACTGGGCTAAAATTAAGTTGTACACAGTGCTGCTGTCTCTCTTCTATAGGTTTAGAGGACAGTCCTTTATGATCCCTTTTCCTGCTTTTAGAGACTGCCTGCATTCCTTGGTTCAAGGCCCCCTTCCACCTTCAAAGCCAGCAATAGCTGATCCAGTCTTTCTTGCCCTATATTACTCTGATTCTCTGTCTTGTTTTTTCACATTTAAAGGACTCATGTGATTATATTGGGCCGAACCACATCATTCAGGATAATCTTATACTAAGATTTTTAACTCCCTCACATCTGCAGTCTCATTGGCAATAAAAGATAACACATTTACAGGTACTAGGGATTTTGACACGGACTTATTTGTTCCCATTGCCCTGCCTGCCACAATCAGAAAAGGTTTTTTTGAGGAAAACGAAATCTAGAACTCGGCCTTAAATATTAGAGAATTAGGATCAGGATCAGGACATTATCATCAGGGAAACCAATATAGAGACAAGGTCTGGGAGGGATTGGTATATAACGGCACATATGAAGAGCCAGGACCACTGTCTCATCTACCCATCACTAGTTTTGTAACCTCAGTCAAGTTAGGTGAACTTTCACGCCTTGGTTTCCTCATCTGTGAAATGACGCATGGAAACACATGGTCTCTGTGGGTTTTTTCCCCCCAACCATATGAATACATATTTACATTTTTAAAAAGACAGATCAGCTAAGTTCAATCAATATTTATCAAGCCTCCAGAGAGTTCATCGCAGTGTTCCAAGCACAAGATGGAAACGATGCACCTTGTGTTTCCTTAATCAAAGCCCAAAGCCCTGCATTTCTGTTTTGCTAGGACCAGATATTTTTATTCTCAGCCTTATTCATTCTGAAAAAAAATAAAATTATTTTGTACATTTGCTATTCATTCTTGTTCTATCATTTCTTATTTTATGGAACTTTTAGTCTTTCACAACTTTTTAATGTTTTATTTAATTCTTAAAAAGTATTGATAAAACTTTGGTTTTATCAAAATAAAGAATAAGAAAAGATACACACACTGTGCATTGCTTATATTTATTAGTATTACTTGTCATCTCTCTGATTTTATGTTCTACTACTCCTTCATGTGAAGGAATTTTCAAGTCAAAGTCTACTTCACAAAAGCAAATCTATCTAATGATCTAAATTCAAAGTCAACCCCTATGCTTACCACAGGCCTGCAGTTCTACTGTTAGTGACACCACTTTGAATATATGTATATCCCTTCTTCTGTAAACTCCTATAAAAAATTAACCATTGGCCAGGCGTGGTGGCCTATGCCTGCAATCCCAGCACTTTGGGAGGCCGAGGCAGGCGGATCACCAGAGGTCAGGAGTTCAAGATCAACCTGGCCAATATGGTGAAATAATTTCGTCTCTACTAAAAACAAAGAAAAAAGAAAGAAAGAAAAAATTAGCCAGGTGTGATGGTGGGTGCCTGTAATCCCAGCTACTTGGGAGGCTGAGGCAGGAGAATCGCTTGAACCCAAAGGCGGAGTTTGCAGTGAGTTGAGATCACGCCACTGTACTCCAGCCTGGGCGACAGAAAGAGACTCTGTTTCAAAAAAAAAAAAAAAAAAAAAAAAAGAAGTCAATAATTTTGCCTTGTGAGAAGAAGCATATTACTGAATATTATCATAAATATATTAGCAAAGAAGAGAAAGCAGGTTCTGATTAAACAGGCCCAATAATTTCCAAAGTTTAGACAGAACTAAAGTGAAGGAGGAAAGACCCAGCCAAGAATAGGAATCTGCTGAATCTCTGTAATGTCTCTTACACTGACTTTCTGTTTGTTCTCTAGATAATACCCTAGTTAGTCTTTACCCCTTCTATTGCTACCTAGGCTCCTGCATCCAAACGCCTCTTTCAATCCATCCCACGTTTTACATTGCATGTGTCATTACCCTGCTCCTAAGCTTCTGTTTATCTCTATTATGCATGAGATAAAATTCAAAGGCTTCCACAGCATGGACTGTGCCTAACTTTTTAGTGTTAATGTACTTTTTTTTTTTTTTTAAACAGATTCTCTGTTGTTGCCAAACATGTCTATTCATGGTTGCTTGAAAATACATACCCCATTCTTCCTCTACTGAAAATAGTTTTCTTGCCAGGGAAGTCCAGACTCCCTCTTTCTTCTAAATCTGTCTAGTTTTGCCAGACATCTTTTCTTATTTCCCCAGATTTCATGGGTTGACACTTTCCTAAATTCCATGACACTTCGTGTCTACTCTACAGTTGTCACAGAATGGCCATACATTTGCTTTTTAAATGTAGATTGATCTTCTTAATGTAAATATCCTATCTACTCAACTACATTCTAAATCCCTTACAATTAGCGACTGTACCATATCCTCATACTCTCAGTATTCCCAATCTGTAGCACATAGCCCTACCTATAAATGGCTCCAGTAGATGTTTGTGGATGATTATGATGACTTTTATGTTTGGTTTAAGGATCTAAAATATATATAAATAAAAGTCTGCTGATACTTGGTTATTTGCACATAATAGAGCTATGGTCAGGAGGCATGGGGGATACAGGATAGTTCAGAAGCCAGAAGATTAATGGAGTTACCATGATAAAAACCATAACTATTAACATGCAGGTCAAGATTCTGAAATGAGCCCATAGCAAGAGTTAAATGTGGCTGGGTGCGGTGGCTCACACCTGTAATCCGAGTACTTTGGGAGGCAAAACAGGGAGATCACTTGAGACCAGGAGTTCAAGACCAGCCTGGTCAATATGGAGAAACCCTGTCTCTTTGAAAAACACAAAAATTAGCTAGGCATGGTGGTGAGCACTTGTAATCCCAGCTACACAGGAGGCTGAGCTGGGAGAATCACTTAAACCTGGAAAGTGGAGGTTGCAGTGAGCCAAGATCACACGACTGCACTCCAGCCTGGGTGACAGAGTAAGACACTGTCTCAAAAAAAAAAAAAAAAAAAAAGAGTTAAATGCAAGGATATAATAATTAGTGGTGGTTCAGATTCTTCCAAATATCATGTATATTAAAATGTTTAAGTACTCATTACATTATAAGCAACTTCTAGATAAAATTCCTGGGGATAAAGCCGACCACCATCTGCATTACTGCAAAAATTTAAAACTTCTGATATATTATATTTACTATAGATTTGTATCACCAAAAGTGATCATATAACTCAGGATATATAATACCTTTCTAAGCAGATTCTGTTTTTTTGTTTATCTTGAAATGATCCTTAGTTGAGAGGAGATATGAAATCACTTTTCAAGAACTGGCTCAAATATTTTTTACTCTAGAAAACCTTTTCCAAATTATTTCAGAATTAGTTATTTTTATCCATCCAATGCGCTCCCAAAAACACAAATTACTTTTCTCTATTTTAACACAATTACTTTACTTTGAAGCTTTTTTTGCATTTCTATAATTTCAGTAGCCTGAAAAATTTTATTAAAAAAATTTATTTTGGTTTTAGTTGTTTTCTTAATTCTAGGAATTAAAAATAACTTTTTAAACTGCTTTTAATGTTAATTGTTGTTTTAATTCTAAGAAACCTGCACATTTAAAATGTTTCATAAATGTTTATTCAATGTGGATTTTAAGATTATAAGGAAATTTCAAACTTCTACCACCTGATTCTGGGACTTTAGTTCCTTAAAGGCATCTGTGAAACTCGGTGCAAACAGAAGTCTGTACCAACAAATAAAGTGAGCAGTAGCAAAAGTGAGACTGAAGCAAGGTCCTTGAAAGTGGAACCACACTTTGTTTGACTTTCTAACACTCGCCATAGCCAACAGAGCTCCTGATACATTTCACGTGCTCAATGAGGATTCATTGATTTAATTTCAAATTCTACTTTGACCATGATAAGTGCAGAAATGAAGAATTCACATCAGATATTGAATATTACGTTGCCGGTGAAAACGTATGTTAGAAAATAGGGAAGCTATATTATGCACCATATATTCCAGCTGTGTTGTTTCTGATGGCCTTATTTCTTCCAAGTTACTGACGCTATTCGAATGTAACAACTCGTAAAAGTTTTTGAAGACCCACTTAACTCCTGATGCTTTTTCTGGTGACAATATCACAAGTAATATATAAGTCTGTGATGTTTAGAATATGTCATATAACAATAAAATAGTAATATTAAAAATGTGAAATCCAAAATGTAATTACATTGTGGATATTCAGAATACCATCCCATTTATAATGTATTTGTGCTGAAGAACATTAGCAGTAACGTTAACCAATACATCTTACCAGGAACATCAACATTCACCTCCATTATGGAGGAACATTTTAGACATACCACTGGCCAGTTTGTGGTCTCAATTTATTCTCCAATATCATAAATGGCATCCTATCTAACAGTATCATTAATAATTGCGAAGCTTCTGGTACTTAACTGAACCAGGTGGCTTAACTATAGAGAAAGTCAAATGAATGGTGTTATATTTTTTTGACACCTGAAAAACTTCTGACAACATATGGAACTGAAGAATATCACTCTTAATATTTTTAATGGCAAAGTTATTAACATTTCCAAAGTAAAATTCTGGTAACATTTTATAATTATTGCTGTTCAGATTTTCTGTAATTTTCTTAATAGCAACTTATGCAAAACAATTACCTATATACTGAATAATTAGCCATCAATAGATGAGATGAATTCCTGAAGTTCGTGAGAATGTGTATGACTAAAGAAAACAAAAGAGAGTAAAGTGTAATTTAACCTTGTTATAAAAATAAGCATTGTCCTTAATGGCTACTTTTAAAAAATCAGATGGTATGCTCACCTCAAAATCATACTCACTGACCACTTAACTCATATTTGATTTATTGTAGTTCTGTTTCAACATTTAGTGCTTAAGAGAGTGGCTTGGGATATACACAGACCTGATACTATCTTCTTCTGGTAGTTTATCTTGTTTGTTTCTTTGTTTGTTTTTTTTTTTGAGTCCCAGAATGCAACTTACTGGGCAAGAGTTGAAGGATCATGTTGCTAATATTCTTAAGGATTGCTAAACAAGCTGTTGTAAATAAAATAAAATCGTTATTTAAAAATACAAGATTCTTACAATTATCTATTGTAAGAGTCTAGCAGGATTAAAAATAATTTCTTAGCCAGGTGTGGTGGCTCATGCCTGGAACTGAGAGCTGAGGCAACAGCATCATTTGAGCTCAGGAGTTCCAGACCAGCCTAGGCGTGAGACCTCCTCTCCACAAAAAATAAAAAAAATTAGCTGGGTGTTGTGGTGTAGGCCTATAGTCTCAGTTACTTGGGAGGCTAAAGCAGGAGGATTGCTTGAGCCCAGGAGGTTGAGGCTGCAGTGAGCCAACTGTACCATTGCACTGTAGCCTGGGTAACAGGGCGAGAACATGTCTTAAAAAAAAAATTAAAAAGTCTCTAAGGATAAGGGTGACATAGTTCAATTTAGATAGATAGTACCTTAGTATGTATCCAATCAATATATATATAATATGCTTACATTATTGCATAAATACAATTTTAACATTCTCAATACATAAAATGATGAAGGTAAAAATTAGATAGAAAAAAGATGGATGGAAGGAAGGAAGAAAGCAAGGAAGGAAGGAAAAAAAGACGCACAGAAAGAGACATGGATAGAAGGTGAGAGAAAAAGAGGAAGTGATGAAGTAGAACAGGGGAAGGTAGGTGCCACAGGCATACCTGAAAGATATTGCAAGTTTTGTTACAGACCAGCATACTAAATCAAATATCTCAATAAAGTGAGTGACATAAGGTTTTTTATTTTTATTTTTTTGGTTTCTCAGTACACATAAAAGTTATCTTTATACTGTACTATAGTCTATTAAGTGCACGATGACATTTTGTCTAAAAATGTACATGCCTTAATTTAAAAATATTTTATTGCTAAAAAATGTCAATCATTTTCTGAACCTTCAGCTAGTCGTAATCTTCTTGCTGCTGTAGGGTTTTGCCTTGATGTTGATGGTTGCTGACTGATCAGGGTGGTGGTTGCTGAAGGCTGGAATAGCTTCAAAAACGATGAAGTTTGCTGCATTGATTGATTCTCCGTTTCACAAAAGATTTCCCTGTAACATGAGATGCTGTTTGATTGCATCTTACCCACAGTAGAGCTTCTTTCAAAATTGAACTCAGTCCTCTCAAACCTACTGCTGCTTTATCGACTAAGTTTACATACTATTCTAAATTATTTGTTGTCCTTTCAACGGTGTTTGCAGCATCTTCACCAGGAGTAGATTCCATCTCAAGAAACCACTTTGCTCATCTACAAAAAGCAACTCCAACTATTCACATTTTGTCATGAGATTGCAGCAACTCAGTCACATCTTCAAGTTCTACTTCTCATTCTAGTTCTCTTGCTGTTTCCACCATATCTGCATTTACTTCCTCCACTGAAGCCTTGAACCCGTCCAAGTCATCCATGAGGATCGGAATCAACTTCTTCCAAACTTCTGTTCATGTGTGTATTTTGACTTTCTCCCGTGAATCATAAATGTGCTTAATGGCATATAATATGGTAAATCCTTTCCAGAAGATTTTCAGTTTACTTCGCCCAGATCCATCAAAGGAATCACTATCTTTGGCAGCTATACCTCACAGACTATATATTTTAAATAACACTTGAAAGTCAGAATGACTCCTTGATCCATGGGCTGCAGAACAAATGTTGTGTTAGCAGGCATAAAAACAATATCAATCTCCTTGTTCATCTTCATCAGAATTCTTTCGTGATGAGGTGCATTTTCAAAGAGAAGTAATATTTTGAAAGAAATCTTTTTTTTAATGGGGAGTAGATCTCAACAGTGGGCAAAAAATATTTAGTTAACCATGCTGTAAACAGATGTGCTGTCATCTAGGCTTTGTTGTTCCACTTGTAGAGTATAAATAAAGTAGATTTAGCGTCATTCTTAAAAGTTCTAGTATTTTCAGAATGGTAAATGAGCATTGAACTTAAAGTCACCAGCAGTTTGAGCTCCTAATAAGAGAGTCAGCCAGTTTTTAGATGCTTTGAAACCAAGCCTTGACTTCTCCTCTCAAGTCCTGAAAGTCCTAGATGGCATCTTCTTCCAATAAAAGGCTGTTTCATCTACATTGAAAATTTGGTGTTTAGTGTAGTCACCTTCATCAATTATCTCAAATAGATCTTCTAGATAACTTGTTGCGGCTTCTACATCAGCACTGGCTGCTTCACCTTGAGCTTTAATATATTGGAAGTCTCTTCTTTCCTTAAATCTTAACAACCAATCTCTGCTAGCTTCAAACCTTTCTTATTTTTATTTTTTATTATTTTACTTAATTTCTATTGTTTTTAAAATTTTAGATTCAGGGGGTACATGTGCTTGTTTGCTACAGGGGTAAAACATTTGTAATGGTGGGGGTTGGACTTCTAGGATACAGATCACCCAAATATTGGAATTAGTACCCAATAAATATTTTTTCAACTCTCACCGTCTTCCCTTTCTCCCCTCTTCTGGAATCCCCAGAGTCTATTCTCTTCATCTTAATGTGCATGTGTAACCACTGTTTAGCTCCCAGTTATAAGTGAGAACATGTGATATTTGGTTTTCTGCTTCTCTGTTGGTTGACTTAGAATAATAGTCTCCGGCCCCATCCATGTTGCTGCAAAGGAGATAATTTCATGCTTTCTATGACTATGTAGTACTCCATGCTGTACATGTACCAAATTTTCTTTATCCAATGCACCATTGGTAGGCACTTAGGTTGGTTTAATGACTTTGCTATTATAAATAGTGTTGCAATAAACATGAGAGTCCAAGCATTTTTTTTATATAATTATTTCTTTTCCTTTGGGTGGATACTCAGTAGTGGGATTGCTGGGTCAAATGTAGTTCTATTTGCAGTTCTTTGAGATATCTCCATACTGTTTTCCATAAAGGAGGAACTAGTTTGCATTCCTATCAACAGTGTCAGAGTGTTCCTTTTCTTCATATCCATGCCAGCATTTCATGTTTTTTTAAAGCTTTTTAATAAAAACCCTTCTAACTGTTGTTAGTGATGTTGAGCATTTTTTATGTGTTTTTGGCCACTTGTATGTCTTCTTTTAAAAAATATGTGTTCATGTCCTTTGCCCAGTTTTTAATGTGGTGGTGTGTTTTATTCTTGCTGAGTTGTTTGAGTTCCTTATAGTCTCTGATATTAGTCCTCTGATGAAACCATAACTTGAAAATACTTTCTCCCTTTTTGTAGGTAGGAGAGTAGCCTGTTGGTTATTTCTTTTACTGTACAGGAGCTTTTTAATTTAATTAAATCCTATTTTTTTTGGATTGAAGACTCAAATGTAAAACCCAAAACTATGAAAACCCTAGAAGAAAATCTAGGCAATACCATTCAGTAAATAGACATGGGCAAAGACTTTATGACGAAATCATCAAAGGCAATTGCAACAAAAGCAAAAATTCACAAATGGGATCTAATTAACTAAACAGCTTCCACACAGCAAACAAAACTATCATCAGAGTGAACAGACCACCTGCAGAATGAGAGAAAACTTTTGCAATCTATCCATCTGACAAAGGTCTAATATCCAGAATCTACAAGGAACTTAAGTAAATTTACAAGAATAATCAAGCAACCTGTTGGGAACAGTCCCCCCAAATCTGGCCATAAACAGGCCCCAAAACTGGCCATAAACAAAATCTCTGCAGCATTGTGACATGTTCGTGATGGCCATGAAGCCCAAGCTGAAGGTTGTTGGTTTACCAGAATAAGGGCAACGAACACCTGGCCCACCCAGGGCAGAAAACCCTTAAGGCATTCCTAGACCACAAACAATAGTATGAGTGATCGGTGCCTTAAGGACATGTTCCTGCTGCAGATAACAAGCCAGAGTCCATCCTTTGCTTTGGCCCATCCCTTTATTTCCCATAAAGGATGCTTTTAATTAATCTATAATCTATAGAAACAGTGCTTATCATGAGCTTGCTATCAACAAACATGTGGGTAAAACTCTGTTCACAGCTCTCAGCTCTGAAGGCTGTTAGCTCCCCGATTTCCCACTCCATACTCTGTATTTCTGTGCATGTGTCTTTAATTCCTCTAGCACCACTAGGTTAGCGTCTCCACAACCAAGCTGGTCTCCGCAAAACCTCATTAAAAAGTAGGCAAAGGATATGAACAGACACTTCTCAAAAAAGACATTCATGTGGCTGACAAACATACGATAAAAAGCTCAACAACACTGATTGATGTGGTTTGGGTATGCCCCCACTCAACTCTCATCTTGAATTCCCATGTGTTATGGGAGGGGCCTGGTGGGAGGTAATTGAATCACGGGAGCTGGTCTTTCCCATGCTCTTCTCATGACAGTGAATAAGTCCAACCAGATCTGATAGTTTTGAAAATGAGAGTCTCACACCACAAGCTCTCTTCTCGTCTGCCACCATGTGGGATGTGCCTTTCACCTTCCACCACGATTGTGAGTCCTCCTCAGCCACATGGAACTGTAAGTCCATTAAACCTCTTTTTCATTTTTTTGTAAATTGCACAGTCTTGGGTATGTCTTTATCACCATAGTGAAAACAAACTAATACAATAAATTGGTACCAGTAGAGTGGGGCGCTGCTGAAAAGAGATCTGAAAATGTGGAAGCGACTTTAGAACTGGGTAACAGGCAGAGGTTGGAACAGTTTGGAGAGCTCAGAAGAAGACAAGAATATGTGGGAAAGTTTGAAACTTCCTAGATAATTATTGAATGGTTTTGCCCAAAATGCTAATAGTGATATGGACAATAAGGTCTAGGCTGAGGTGGTCTCAGATGGAGATGAGGAACTTGTTGGGAACTGAAGCAAAGGTGACTCTCGTTATGGTTTAGAAAGAGACTGGCAGCATTTTGTCCATGCCCCAGAGATTTACGGAACTTTGAATTTCAGAGAGATGATTTAGGGTATCTGGCAGAAGAAACTTCTAAGCAGCAAAGCATTCAAGAGGTGACCTGCATGCTGTTAAAGGAATTCAGTTTTAGAACAGAAACAGAGAATAAAAGTTTGGAAAATGTGCAGCCTGACAATGCAATAGAAAATAAAGTTTTATTTTCTGAGGAGAAATTCAAGCTGGCTGCAGAAATTTGCATAAGTAACAAGGGGCCAAATGTTAATCAACAAGACAATAGAGAAAATATCTCTGGGACCTGTCAGAGACCTTCATGGAAACCCCTCCCATCACCTGGAGGTTTAGGAGGAAAAAGTCGTTTCATGGGCAGGGTCCCCATGCTGTGTGCAGCCTAGGGACTTGGTGGCCTGCATCCCAGCCATTCCAGCTGGGCCTGAAAGAGGCCAACAGAGAGCTCAAGCTGTGGCTTCAGATGGTGTGAGCCCCAAGTCTTGGCAAACTCCACATGGTGTTGAGCCTGTGAGTATACAGAAGTCGAGAATTGGGATTTGGGAACCTCTGCCTACATATCAGAGGATATATGGAAATGCCTGGATGCCCAGGCAGAAGTTTGCTACAGGGCAGGGCGCTCATGGAGAATGTCTGCTAGGGAAGTGCAGAAGCGAAATGTGGGGTTGGAGCCACCATACATATTCCCTACTTGGACACCACTTAGTGGAGTTGTGAAAAGAGGGTCACCATCCTCCAGGCCCCAGAATGGTAGATCCACTGAAAATGTACACCATGCTCCTAGAAAAGCTGCAGACACTCAATGCCCATGAAAGCAGCCAAGAGGGAGGCTGTACCCTGCAAAGCCACAGGGGTGCAACTGCCCAAGGCTGTGAGAGCCCACCTCTTGCATCACCATGACCTGGACATGAGACGTGGAGTCAAAGGAGATCATTTTGAAACTTTCAGATTTGACTGCCCTGATGGATTTCAGACTTGCATGGGGCCTGTAGCCCCTTTGTTTTGCCAATTTCTACTATTTGGAATGGCTATATCTACCCAATGCCTGTATCCCCATTGTATCTAGAAAGTAACTAACTTGCTTTTGATTTTACAGGCTCACGGGCAGAAGAGACATGCTTTGTCTCAGGTGAGAGTGTGGACTTTTGAGTTAATGCTGAAATGAGTTAAGACTTTGAGGGACTGTTGGGAAGACATGATTGGTTTTGAAATACGAGGACACGAGATTTGTGAGGGGCCAGTCGTGGAATGATATGGTTTGGGTATGTCACCACCAAAATCTCATCTTGAATTACCATATGCTGTGGGAAGGACCTGGCGGGAGGTAACTGAATCACGGTGGCTGGTCTTTCCCGTGCTGTTCTTTTGATAGTGAATAAGTTCCACGAGATCTGATGGTTTTGAAAATGGGAGTCTCTCTGCACAAGCTCTCTTCTCTCTCTGTTTTCTCTTTCTTTTTTTGAGACTGTGTCTCACTGTGTCACCTAGGCTGGAGTGCAGTGGTGTGATCTTCACTCACTGCAACTTCCGCCTCCTGGATTCAAGCAATTCTCCTGCCTCAGCCCCCCGAGTAGCTGGGATTACAGTTACCCTGCACCACGTCCAGCTAATTTTTGTATTTTCAGTAGAGACAGGGTTTTTCCATGTTGGCTAAGCTGGTCTCGAACTCCTGACCTGAGGTGATCTGCCCACCTTGGCCTCCCAAAGTGTTGGGATTATAGGTGTGAGCCATCACGCCCGACCAAACTCTCTTCTCTTGTCTGTCGCTATGTGAGACATGCCCCTTCACCTTCCACCATCATTGTGAGGCCTCCCCACCCACGTGGAACTGTAAGTCCCATAAATCTCTTTCTTTTGTAAATTGCCCAGTCTTGGGCATATCTTTTATCAGCAGTGTGAAAACGGACTAATACACTCATCATTAGAGACATGCAAATCAAAACCACAATGACATACCATCTCACACTAGTCAGAATGGTGACTTTTTAAAAAGTCAAGAAACAACAGATACTGTCAAGGACACGGATAAATAGGAATGCTTTTGCACTGTTGGTGGGAATGTAAATTAGTTCAACCATTATGGGAGACAGTGTGGTGATTCCTCAAAGACTTTGAACCGGAAATACCATTTTACCCAGCAATTCCACTACTGGGTATATAACCAAAGGAATAGAAATCATTCTATTATAAAGATACGTGCATGCATATGTTCATTGCAGCACTATTCACAATAGCAAAGACGTGGAATCAACAAAGATGCCCATAATGACAGACTAGACAAAGAAAATAAGGTACATATACACCATGGAATACTATACAGCCATAAAAATGAATGAGATTATGTCTTTTGCAGGGACATGGATGAAACTGGAAGGCATTACCTTCAGCAAACTAAAGCAGGAATAGAAAACCAGACACCACATGTTCTCCCTTATAAGTGGGAGCTGAACTATGAGAACACATAGACACATGGAGGGGAACAACAGTTACTGGGGCCTGTTGGGAGAGGGCCGGGGAGGGAAGCATTAGGGAAAAGAACTAATGCATGCTGGGCTTAATACGTAGGTGATGGGTTGATAGTTGCAGCAAACCACCATGGCACACTTTCATCTATGAAACAAATCTGCACATCCTGCACATGTACCCCAGAACTTAAATAATTATTAAAAAATAAAGTAAAAAATATAAAGAAAACCCAAAATGGCCCATAGGTCTTTCAAACAGTCAATGAATAAACAAACTGTGGTGCATTTACATGAGAAAAGAGTATTTGGTAATAAGAGAAAAAAATCCAAGTGATTCACCCAACAGTACATGTGAATCTAAAATATAATATGCTAAGTTGAAAGACAACACACTAAATTTAAAGCCCAAATGGATATATACTGTATAATTCCATTTATATTAAATTTTGGATATGGTAAGACTTCAGGGACAGAAAACATTACTTTATAACTTTATTTATATTACATTTTGAGAAAGGCAACACTCTAGAGACAGAAAAGAGCTAAGTGGTTGCTAGAGATTGAGGGTACAAAGGGACACAAGAAAATATCTCAGAGGTGACAAAACCGTTCTACACCTGGATAATGTTGCTGGATTTCCAGCTGTGTATACTTTTTAACCCTCATAAAATTATACACGAAAGAGAGGGAGTTTTATTTTCTGTGGATTATATTTCCATAAATTTGACTAAATAAATATAAACCTTTGTTTTATAGTCACGCACTTCTTGACATGATACTCCAAGAAAGGCACAAAATCATTTTTGTGGATTTTTGCCAAAAAATGTGTTGCCTCAAATCTAATCATGAGAAAATATTGGATAACAAACTGAGAATTCTACAAAGAGAGACTGGCCAGTATTCCCCCAAATATCAAGGCAACAAAAGTCAGAGAAACACTCAAGGATTGCTACAGACTTGAGGAAACTAAGGAGAATTTGCAACTAAATAACATTTCAAGTTTTGAGTTGGATACAAGAAAATGTTCATTAGCAGGACAATGGACAAAATTTGAATAAGGTCTATAATATAGTTAATAATATTGTACAGATAGTAATTCTATGATTTAGACAGTTTTACTATAATTATGTAAGACTTTATCACTAGAAAAATACAGGTGAAGGGTAGGGGAACTAAGCATATCCTTTTTGTAGCTATTTGTAAGTCTAAAATATTTTAAATTAAAAACTAAATGGTCTGGAATTTTAATTCCTTGGTAGAATGTATGAGGTGGTGGTAGCTTTCTCTTAGAAACAAAATTGTGTAAAACTTGTATAAATTTAAAAAATAATATTTTAAAGCTGTGCAATCATAAAGCACTAGATCACCTCCAATATCAGACAGAAAAAATACTTTTCTACATGAGTAGAAAACGCTTGCCCTTTTATTTCCTGTGCAATATTGCCATGTCTAGGGATGACCTAAAGATCAAGCTTTCAATAAGCAGAAAAATACTCCAAAAAGAACATAAACCAGCTGAGTATCTGATGACCATTGGCCCTACCTAGAGAATGCTCAAATATAGTTACTATATTACAAACTAGGACATTTGCTGCTTTTGAGGTGGAACAGGAGATAGCGAGTTGAAGGCTGAAAGAAAAGGGTCAAGGCCCCCACAGTGTATAGGCATGAGCTTTTTCTATGATTCTAGTTGTCCGCACTGCAACTGTCATCTAGGTCTTTCTAGAGATCCTATAACTTTCCTTTATCTACCACAGATATCTCTAACAACATGAAATCTTACAGATCTGATGGCCAAAAAAAA
>NW_012115311.1:3677466-3687335 GCF_000951035.1 Colobus angolensis palliatus | reverse complement strand
AAAAAAAAAAAAAAAAAGAATTAAGCTTAAAATGTCCCAAAGTTACAAATTTTCAGAGTAAAAGAGTTAGACAACAATTGGTTTTTATAACAAGCTAATGTGAACCATGCCCAAGCTGGAGCTATGCAGAAAAAAAACAGTGGAACTACTGACAATCTTGCAGTATTTAGGAGACAAATTTTTGATGAGGAGGGGAGGGATCTGAGAAATGTGTCACGTGAATCTAACTAAAGCTGCCACCTATCCCTGACTCAGCTCACTTATGATGGTACCAAGATAATCACAACATTATCATATCTACATCATAGAGGAAAGTATGAATTATCTCTGGGGAAAAAAAAACATTAATTCTATTTCTATTATTTCTTAATGTGGGAGGCATAGAATAATATATATATATATATATATATATAGACTTGGCCAGGTATGGTGGTTCAGGCCTATAATCCCAACACTTCGGGAGGCCAAGGCAGGCCAATCACGAGGTCAGGAGATCAAGATCATCCTGGTCAACTTATGATGGTTTAACTTACAAATTTTCAATTTTAGGATGCAATAATGATACACATTCAGTAGAAATCATACTTCAGATTGTAATTTTAATCGTTTCCTGGGCTAACAATACACAACACAATACTCTCTTGTGATGCTGGGTAGCAGCAAGTTGTAGTTCCCAGTCAGCCACACAATCACAAGGGTAAACCACCAACACTCTGTAGTGTGCTGTGTTGACAAATGATTTCGCCCAACTTTAGGCTCATGTATGTGTTCTGAACATGTTAAAGGTGGGCTAGGCTAAGCTATTATATTCAGTAGGCTAAGTATATTAAATACATGTTCAACTTAAGATATTTCCAACTTATGATGGTGTATTGGGACATAATCTCATTGCTAAGTCAACGAGAATCTGTGTGTGGTAGGGCAGAGGGTGGGGGCAGCAAGTGAAAGGGCAGAATGAAAGAAAAGAAGAGAAAACAGAGGCAGATTCAAAGAATAACAAATGTTAGAAAAACAGGACTTTAAAAATAATAAAATCTCACATGAAAAGACACATATAGGCTCAAAATAAAGGGATGGAGGAATATTTACCAAGCAAATTGAAGGCAAAAATAAAGCAGGGGTTGTAATCCTAGTCTTTGATAAAACGGATTTAAACCAACAAAGATAAAAAAAGACAAAGCAGTGCATTACATAATGGTAAAGGGATCAATGCAACAAGAAGAGATAACTATCCTAAATACATATGTACCCAACACAGGAGCACCCAGATTCATAAAATAAGTTATTAGAGACCTACAAAGAGACTTAGATTTCCATACAACAATAGTGGGAGTCTTTAACACCCACTGTCAATACTAGACAGATTTATGAGACAGAAAATCAACAAGGATATTCAGGACTTGAACTCAGCTCTGGACCAAGTGGATCTAATAGACATGTATAGAATTCTCCACACCAAATCAACAGAATATACAGTCTCCTCAGGACCACATAGCATGTATTCTAAAATTGACCACATAATTGGAAGTAAAACACTCCTCAGCAAATGCAAAAGAAATCAAATCATAACAAACAGTCTCTTAGACCACAGTGCAATCAAATTAGAAGTCAAGATTAAGAAACTCACACAAAACTACACAACTACATGGAAATTGAACAACCTGCTCCTGAATGACTACTGGGTAAATAATGAAATTAAGGCAGAAATAAAGAAATTCTATGAAACCAACAAGAACAAAAAGATAACACAGCAGAATCTCTGGGACAAACCTAAACCAGTGTTAAGGGAAATTTAGAGTACTAAATGCCCACAACAGAAAGCTGGAAAGATCTAAAATCAACACCCTAACATCACAATTAAAAGAACTAGAAAAGTAAGAGTAAACAAATTCAAAAGCTAGCAAAAGACAAGAAATGACTAAGATCAGAGCAGAACTGAAGAAGATAGAGACATGAAAAACCCTTCAAAAAAATCAATGAATCCAGAAGCCGGTTTTATAAAAGATTAATGAATAGCTGGACCACTAGCTGTACTAATAAAGAAGAAAAGAGACAAGAATCAAATAGATGCAATAAAAAATGGTAAAGGGGATATCATCTCTGACTTCAAAGAAATAAAAACTACCATCAGAGAATATTATAAACACTTCTATGCAAATAAACCAGAAAATAGAGAAGAAATGGAAAAATTCCAGGACAAATACACCCTCCCAAGACTAAACCAGGAAGAAGTCAAATCTCTGAACCAATAACAAGTTCTAAAATTGAGCCAGCAATTAATAGCCTACCAACCAAATAAAGTCCAGGACCAGACTAATTCAGAGACAAATTCTAGCAGAGGTACAAAGAGGAGTTGGTACCATTCCTTCCAAAACTATTCCAAACAATAGAAAAAGAAGAACTCCTCCTTAAGTCTTTTTATGAGGACAGAATCATCCTGATACCAAAACCTGGCAGAGACACAAGAACAACAAAAATTCAGGCCAATATCCTTGATGAACATCAATGCAAAAATTATCAAAAAAATATTGGCAAACCAAATCCAGCAGCACATCAAAAAGCTTATCCATTCGTGGAATGCAAGGCTGGTTCAATGTACAAAAATCAATAAATGTAATCCATCACATAAACAGAATTAAGATAAAAACCACGATTATCTCAACTGATGAAGAAAAGGTCTTCGACAAAATTCAACATCCTTTCGTGCTAAAAACTCTCAATAAACTAGGTACAGATGAAGCATATCTCAAAATAATAAGAGCTATTTATGACAAACCCATAGCCAATATCATATTGAATGGACAAAAACTCTTAGCTTTCCCTTTGAAAACTGGCATAAGACAAGGATGTCCTCTCTCACCACTCCTATTCAACATTATATTGGAAGTTCTGGCCAGGGCAATTAGGCAAGAAAAAGAAATAAAGGGTATTCAAAGAGGAAGAGAGAAAGTCAGATTGTCTCTGTTTGCAGATGACATGACTGTATATTTAGAAAACCCCATTGTTTCAGCCCCAAAACTCCTGAAGCTGATAAGTAACTTCAGCAAAGTCTCAGGATACAAAATCAATGTGCAAAAATCACAAGCATTCCTGTACATAAAAAATAAACAAGCAGAGAGCCAATCATGAGTGAACTCCCATTCACAATTGCTACAAAAAGAATAAAATACCTAGGATACAACTTACAAGGGACATGAATGACCTCTTTAAGGAGAACTACAAACCACTGCTTCAAGTAAATAAGAGAGGACACAAACAAATGGAAAAACATTCCATGATCATGGATAGGAAGAATCAATATTGTGAAAATGGCCATCTGTCTGTAGTAATTTATAGATTCAATTCTATCCCCATCAAGCTACCAATGATTTTCTTCACAGAGTTAGAAAAAAAATTTTTTTTTAATTTCATATGAAACCAAAAAAAGAGTCTGTACAGCCAAGACAATCCTAAGCAAAAAGAACAAAGCTGGAGGCACCATGCTACCTGACTTGAAATGATACTACAAGGCTACAATAACCAAAACAGAGTGGTACTGGTACAAAAATAGGCACATAGAACAGAGGCCTGGAAATAACACCACACATCTCCAACCATCTGATCTTCTGGAACAGAACAGAGGCCTCAGAAATAACAACACACATCTACAACCATCCGATATTCAACAAATCTGACATAAACAAGCAGTGGGGAAAGGATTCCCTATTTAATAAATGGTGCTGGGAAAACTGGCTAGCCATATGCAGAAAACTGAAACTAGACACCTTCCTTACACTTTACAGAAAAATTAACTTGAGATGGCTTAAAGACTTAAATGTGAAACCCCAAATCATAAAAACCCTAGAAGGAAACCTAGGCAATATCATTCAGGACATAGGTATGGGCAAAGGCTTCATGATTAAAACACCAAAAACAATTGCAACTAAAGCCAAAATTGACAAATGGGATTTAGTCAAACTAAAGAGCTTCTGCACAACAAAAGAAAGTATCATCAGAGTGAAAAGGCAACATATAGAATAGGAGAAAATTTTTGTGAGCTACCCATCTGACAAAGGTTTAATATCAAAGATTTACAAGGAAGTTAAATAAACTTACAAGAAAAAAACAACGCCATCAAAAGTGGGTGAAGGGTATGAAGAGATACTTCTCAAGAGAAAACATTTATGTAGCCAACAAACATATAAAAAAAAGCTGAGCATCACAGATCATCATGCAAATCAAAACCACAATGAGATACCATCTCACACCAGTTAGAATGGTGATTATTAAAAAGTCAAGAAACAACAGATGCTTGTGAGGCTGTGGAGAAATATAAATGCTCTCACACTGTTGGTGAGAGTGTAAATTAGTTCAACCATTGTGGAAACAATGTGGGAATTCCTCAAGGATGTAGAACCAGATATACCATTTGACCCAGCAATCCCATTACTGGATATGTACCCAAAGGATTATAAATCATTCTACTATAAAGACACGTGCACAAGTATGTTTTTTGAAGCACTTTTTACAATAGCAAAGACTTGGAACCAACCCAAATGCCCATCAGTGATGGACTGGATAAAGAAATTATGGCACATATACACCATGGAATACTATATAGCCATTAAGAAAGAGATCTTGTCCCTTGCAGGGACATGGATGAAGCTGGAAACCATCATTCTCAGCAAACTAACACAGGAACAGAAAACCAAACACCACATGTTCTCACTCAAAGGTGGGAGCTGAACAATGAGAACACATGGACAAGGGCGGGGAATATCATACACCAGGGCCTGTAGGGGAGTGGGGAGTAAGGGGAGGGAGAGCATTAGCACAAATACCTAACGCAAGTGGGGCTTAAAACCTAGATGACAGGTTGATACGTGCAGCAAACCACCATGGCACATGTATACCTATATAACAAACCTGCACATTCTGCATATGTATCCCAGAACTTAAAGTAAAATTTAAAAAGAAAGAAAATAGAGGAAGAGGTGAACTAAATTCATTTAAAAACACAGGATAAACCAAAAGTAGCTCCGGGCGTGGTGGCTCATGCCTGTACTCCCAGCACTTTGGGAGGCCGAGGTGGGCAGATCACAAGGTCAGGAGATCAAGACCATCCTGGCTAACACGGTGAAACCCCATCTCTACTAAAAACACACACACACAAAAATTAGCCGGGCGTGGTGGCGGGCGCCTGTAGTCCCAGCTTCTTGGGAGGCTGAAACAGGAGAATGGCGTGAACCCGGGAGGCGGAGCTCGCAGTGAGCGGAGATCACGCCACTGCACTCCAGCCTGGGCAACAGAGCAAGACTCCACCTCAAAAAAAAAAAAATTTACCTTCAAAGAAGCAGCAGTAAAACTTATGGCTACTTTGAATAAAAATAAGCAGATATTTGAACAGAAATAAAAGAAAAACAACAAACAAATAAAAATGACTACCATATAATACCAAGTGAAATTATTCTCAAACAATTAAACAGAAATATAGATGTTTCTACATAGATAAAGCTAACACTAACATAATTTATTTGGTATAGACCTTTGGAAATACTTTAGAAAATTATTCAGGCTTAATGAAAATGATTTGAAATGAAAGCATAAAACTGCAAAACCGAATAAAATGTACCTGTAAGATAAAAATACAAGAATATTTACTTTATAGATCAACAAAAAAAACAGCATTTTAAAGATTTTATAATGTTTGTAAAAGTACAAGGTTTGCATTGATCAATATGTGAGAAAACATAGATTTTCTCTATATTACAATATGATGTTTACCAACTCTATAAAGTAGCCAATATAAGAAAAAAAGAATATATAAAATAAAAACTAATATAAAATATAAATTAAAATGAGTAAACTAGAAACTCTTGAGAAATCATAAAGAAGTGGTTTAGGGTGGAACATAAGAATGGAGAACAGAAAGAAGGATTAAAACCAAAATATTAAGAATTAAGATCAAATTTATCAGAAATTATATGTAAATGGACCACACACTCCAAATGATAAACAAGGGTAACTGTATCAACAAAGCAAGTACCAACTATAATCTGACTATAAGGTGGCAAATACTTTGAATATAACAGAAGGATGGAAAAAGAATACTATTTGAGCACTAGCCGAAAGAAAACTGATGTGACTTTATTCATATCAGACAATGGATATTGAAGCAAGAAATATTACTTGAATATATGGGATAAAATATCATAGTAATAAATGTATCAATTCAATAAAAAGGAATAACAATGCTAAAGGTGTATGCACCTAATAACTGTTTCCAATGTATAAAGCAAAAATTCACAGATATAAAGAGAAAATAGACACAGTCACAATTATAATAGGATATTTTGTTTTGTTTTGTTTTGGAGATAGAGTTTTGCTCTTGTTGCCCAGGCTGGAGTGCAATGGCATGATCTCGGCTCACCACTACCTCTGCCTGCGGGTTCAAGTGATTCTCCTGCCTCAGCCTCCCAAGTAGCTGGGATTACAGGCATGCACCACCACACCCAGATAATTTTGTATTTTTAGTAGAGATAGGTTTCTCTACGTTGGTCAGTTTGGTCTCGAACTCCCAACCTCAGGTGATCCACCTGCCGCAGCCTCCCAAAGTGCTGGGATTACAGGCGTGAACCATCACACCTGGCCTTACAATAGGATTTTTAAAACATACATGTCACAGTAACATAGAGAGCAAAGAGATACTACTAATAGCATTGTTATTAGTATTAACACATCTATACTGTTGTTAATAACACTAGTAGTAAATATATATATATATACACATATATTTCTAGGCTTTATACTTTGCTGTGTATATTTGAATAATGCTAGGCTTAAGTGGTGAAATGTTGAATGGATATTACTTGGCCTCCAAAAATAAAGCTAAATGACAGCTTTTGTATCTTTAAAAAAAAAAATAACACTAGTGGTATTATCAACATTATTAACTACACTATTAATAACACAATTATGTGAGCAAATAGACATTTGTAAAACTTCAGAGTTATAGTTCAATAACTTCACGTTATGCATTTCAGGAACACCGGGAGCATACGCCAATACAGACCACAAACTGAGGAATATGGCAAGACTAAACAAATTTCAAACAATGGAAATCTCTGACTATAGTGGAATTAACCTAGAAGTCAAGAACATAAACACAACTAGAAATTTCCTAAAATCTCCCACCAAAAGTGTATACATGTTCCTTTTCCTTCACAACATCGCCAGCATCTGTTATTTTTTGACATTTTTGTAATAGCCATTCTGACTGGTGTGAGATGGTGTCCTTCTGCGGGTTTTGTTTATATTTCTCTAATGATCAGTGATGTTGAGCTTTTTTTTTTTAAATATGGTTGTTGGCTGTATGTATGTCTTCTTTTGAAAAGTGTCTGTTCATGTCCTTTGCCCACTTTTTAATAGGGTTGTTTGAGTTTTTCCTTGTAAATTTGTATAAGTTCCTTATAGATGCTGTATATTAGACCTTTGTTGGATGCATAGTTTGTAACGATTTTCACCCATTCTGTAAGTTGTCTCTTTACACTACTGATCGTGGTTTTTTTTCTTCTATGCAGAAGCTTAGCTTAATTAAATCTCATTTGTCCATTTTTGCTTTTGTTGCAAATGCTTTTGGTACCTTTGTGATAAAACATTTGCCCATGCCTATATCCAGAATGGTACTGCCTAGTTTGTCTTTCAGGATTTTTATAGTTTGGGGATTTAGAGTTAAGTCTTTAATCCATCCTGAGTTAATTTTTGTATATGGTAATAAGGAAGCGGTCTAGGTTTAGTCTTCTACATATCACTAGCCAGGTACCCCAGTACCATGCACTGAATAGAGAAGACTGAATAGAGAAAATAGCCTAACATCACAATTAAAAGAAATAGAGAAGCAAGAGCAAATAAATTAAAAAGCTAGCAGAAAACAAAAAAATAACTAAAATCAGAGAAGAACTGAAGAAGATAGAGCATGAAAAACCCTTCAAAAAAATCAATGAATACAGGAGCTGGTTTTTTGAAAAGATCAACAAAATAGATAGGTCGCTAGTCAGACTAGTAAAGAAGAAAAGAGAGAAGAATCAAATAGATGCAATAAAAAATGATAAAGGGGATATCACCTCTGATCCTACAGAAATAAAAACTACCATCAGAGAATACTATAAACACCTCTATGCAAATAAACTAGAAAATCAAGAAGAAATTTATAAATTCCTGGACACATACACCCTCCCAAGTGTAAACCATGAAGAAGTCGAATCCCTGAATAGACCAATAACAAGTTCTAAAATTGAACCAGTAATTAACAGCCTACCAACCAAAAATGTCCAGGACCAGACAGACTCATATCCGAATTCTACCAGAGGTACAAAGAAGAGCTGGTACCATTCCTTCTGAAACTATTCCAAATAATATAAAAAGAGAGAATCCTCCTTAACTCATTTTACGAGGCCAGCATCATCTTGATACCAAAACCTGGCAGAGACACAACAAAAAAAGAAAATTTCAGGCCAATATCCCTGTGAACATCGATGCAAAAATCCTCAATAAAATACTGGCAAATCGAATCCAGGAGCAAATCAAAAAGCTAATCCATGGCCGGGCACAGTGACTTACGCCTGAATCCCAGCACTTGGGAGGCTGAGGTGGGTGGATCACGAGGTCAGAAGATGGAGACCGTCCTGGCTAACACGGGGAAATCCTGTCTCTACTAAAAATACAAAAAATTACCCGGATGCCGTGGCAGGCGCCTGTAGTCCCAGCTACTTGGGAGGCTGAGGCAGGAGAAGGGCGTTTAACCCGGGAGGCGGAGCTTGCAGTGAGTGGAGATCGCATCACTGTACTCCAGCCTGGGTGACAGAGTGAGAGTCCATCTCAAAAAAATAAAAATAAAAATAAGCTTATCCACCACGATCAAGTTGGCTTTATCCCTGGGATGCAAGGCTGGTTCAACATACACAAATCAAGAAATGTAATCCATCACATAAACAGAGCCAATGACAAAAACCACGATTATTTCAATTGATGCAGAAAAGGTCTTTAACAAAATTCAATGGCCCTCCATGCTAAAAACTCTCAATAAACTAGGTATTGATGGAACATATCTCAAAATAATAAGAGCCACTTATGGCAAACTCATAGCCAATATCATACTGAATGGGCAAAAACCGGAAGCATTCCCTTTGAAAACTGCCACAAGATAAGGATGCTTTCTCTCACCACTCCTATTCAACACAGTATTGGAAGTTCTGGCCACGGCAATCAGGCAAGAGAAAGAAATAAAGCGTATTCAAATAGAAAGAGAGGAAGTCATATTGTCTCTGTTTGCAGATGACATGATTGTATATTTAGAAAATCCTATTGTCTCAGCCCCAAAACTCCTTAAGCTGATAAGCAACTTCAGCAAAGTCTCAGGATACAAAATCAATGTGCAAAAATCACAAGCATTCCCATATACCAATAACAGACAAACAGAGAGCCAAATCATGAGTGAACTCCCATTCACAATTGCTACAAAAAGAATAAAACACCTAGGATACAACTTACAAGGGACATGAAGGACCTCTTCAAGGAGAGCTACAGAACACTGCTCAAGAAAATAAGAGAGGACACAAATTGAAAAACATTCCATGCTCATGGATAGGAAGAACCAATATCATGAAAATAACCATATGGTCCAAAGTAATTTATAGATCCAATGCTATCCCCATCAAGCTACCATTGACTTTCTTCACAGAATTAATAAAAACTAATTTAAATTTCATATGGAACCAAAAAAGAGCCTGCACAGCGAAGACAATCCTAAGCAAAAAGAACAAAGCTGGAGGCATCATGCTACCTGACTTCAAACTATACTACAAGGCTACAGTAACCAAAACAGCATGGTT